>NW_004955492.1:5970843-6003026 GCF_000276665.1 Chinchilla lanigera | reverse complement strand
TTTTTTTTGGTTTTTCTCCGGTACCGGGAACCGAACTCACGACCTTGCGCTTGCCAGGCAGGCGCTTTTGCCGCTGAGCTAAATCCCCAGCCCCGCTAGGACCTCTTTGGATCATTCCCTCTGGGCTGTGTTTATTTTGAAGTTGTGTTCTTAGGACTTGTAAAAGCAATGCAGAGATGTTTTGGACCCTGTGGGAACTGGTGGTGCGTTGTGATCTCAGCTCCTTCAGAAGGCCCAGAGCCTTCGGAGATGGCCGTCCATGGGTGTCGCCCCATGTGGCATGTGTGCCTGAGTGCGTGTGCAGCAAGAGAGAGAGCAGATACCTTGTGAGCATTGTCTAGAGGACGGGGCTGCTTTTATGGAAAAGCGATTGTTCCCTTGGAGGCCACATGAACTATGTGAAGAGATGTCAGTGTAACCGACCAAAGCACGCAGTGGCTTCCCCAGACCTTGCCACACAGCAGTGGCCATGAGCATATAACCCTGAGAACCCGCCCTAGCGAGTCCAGAGGAAGCTGAGCAGCTGCCACAGGCACCGGGCAGTTCAGTGGTAAATTTTCCAAGTACATAACCGGGACAGACTCTGCTTCACCCTGTATAGAAAGCCTTTCTTGGACCTCATCACGGTTCCGTGAAGCTTTTATTTGTAATCCCAAGGGAAAGTTATTGGAATGCTAGTGAATTAATTTCACTTCCAATGTAACCCATGCTACAAATAAAGACATAAAATATATGTCACAAATAATATATCTAAGGTGGTGGGAGCCACAGGGGTCCTAAGTCCAGCCAAAATAATGGCTGACTGGAGCCTAGGCCTCGATCCAGGGCTGAACCCAGGTTTTATTAATGCAGGAAGAGGGCAGTGGCTCGGGGATGAGTGACTGGGAGAGTGGTGGGAAGGAGGTGAGCGCTGTGAGCTGGGCTAGGTGGGAGGCCTGAAATCACCTCTGCAATATGCAGAGAGAGAGATATGCAGAAAGAGTAATCTGCATATCACAGACTGGGGCACTATCTACTGTTTTAGGGTCTGTGTTTGTTCTGATGTGTCATTTGTAAGCCCTGAGAAGTCGTAGCCTCTTTTCTTGAGGCTCATTCTCAGCGGACAGCATGGCTTCTCTCAGCCTAGCTCACACGTGTTACTTGGGAGCTCTAGGCGGGGCTTCACTGACCTGTGGCATTGCTTTAAGGACTACACATCAGCACCTCGGCTAGACCCGTTTGATTTGCTTGAAGCCAGCTGAGGGGATAAAGACAAAACTTAGCCAGATCTGCACATATCAATATACGGAAATAAGGCCAGGTTTAGCCACAATAGAGACAATTGCTCTTCTTTCAAGGAAAGTCACCCAGGTGGTCCTCCACCACCCTGCTCCAAGGACAAGGATGTTTACAATAAAATCTGTGTGTTTGGAGCCATCAAGAGCACTTGCATTGTAAGTGCTCATATCAGATGTTTCCAGAAGCTCGCTGAGCCTGTGGTGCTGGGACCTCCAGCCTTGTCCCTGCTGCTCACTGGCCTCAGCACCCTTACCTCTGCCTACTGTCTCTGTCCCACCACGTGACCCAGGTAACGTGTCCTTAAACACTGGCTCCAGGCCCACCTCTGAGTTCATGGAGCAATGCCTCCTTAGCATGTGACAGTTCAAGGGCCACCTGAGCCTTTGTAAAATCAGTTCAGTCCAACCTAGTTCCCTATTTTCCCTTTCACTGTTGCTCCCCCAAGTGCAGTCTGCCGTTCATCCTTCTGAACTGTTTTCCTGTGTCTGTTCTTCCCTTCGCTTAGATGGCTCTGCCCCCGCTCGAGTCCTTCCTAATTTCTAACTCCATAGCGTGGAGGGGCAGGCTCCTGTGTGGTCCTTTATTTCCATCTGCCTCATCTCCGGACCTCCTCTACCCGCCATGTGTGTTATAGTTAATTGTAAGTACCAATTTGGTCCTGTTGACAGACTTTACATAACTTTTTCACACAACAAATACTTGAAGATATACCCTGTACCGAACAAGGGTTCTGATAAAATAAATGTGGTTCCTGGACTTACCCTATTTGTAGTTATAACAGAGAAGATATTCCAGGAGCAGAGTTTTTGGATCACCTGTTATGTGCAAGGCCCCAACCCCCTGGAGAGCAGCACAGCTGGGCCAGACACTGGAGGGGTCTCTGCCGCACAGAGCTTGTGCAGTATTGGGAGAGGGGCAGACCTCCGCCAATAATTATACAGATGCTTATTTACTTGCTGTGGTTATTAACTGCTGTGTCGGACAAGTCATGTGACAGTGGTTAGTGGGGATAATAGTGGGTTTTCCAAGAAGTGACATTTAAATTATGACTTAATGTAAGAATTTGCCAAACACAAGGTGAAGGAAGAAAATAGGTAGAGTGTGTGTGAAGGAAGCTCGGTCTCTTGAAAGAATTGAAAGAGACCTGTGTGGGCCAACCAGAGTCTTAAGAGTGCAGCCCACAGGTCACACTCAGCCCATGCCTGCTTTCCACAGCCCGGGAGCTCAGCATGGACCGGGTATCTCTAAAGGCTTGAAAAAAGTTGTAAGCAGTACATCTTGTGGTACCTGATAGTGTGTGAACTTTAAGTTTGACTCTCCATAAAGCTGTCCTGGCACGCTGGCATGGGTGTATTATCTGGGCTGCTTTCTTGCTGCTTCACAGGGCTGGGTAGTTTCAGCAAAGACCCAGTGGCTGACAAAGCCTAAAATGTAGTGCTAGGGGGTAGGGGTGTGGGTCGGGGGAGGAGAGGGCTTCCCAGCACACATGGGGACCTGGGTTCCATCCTTAGCTCAGAAGCCTGCTGGCCCCTGGTGCAGCAGGGTGTGAGAGAGGAAAATGAAGCAAGGGGGACCCAGCAAGCAAGACGGACCCAGACTTCAGAGCCTGCAGGGGTCCTAGGGTTTGTTCCCATTTTAATATGTAGCTTAGGAATCATGAGAGACCCTTTGCTTTCTTTTTCCTTTTTCTTCCTTGCTTTCTTTTATTACTGGGATTGAACCGAGGGCCACTGTACTGAGCTAATCCCCAGCCATTTTTTTTTTTCTGTACTGAGGTAGCAGCATTGCCCAAGCTGGACTTAAACATGGAGACCCTCCTGCCTCAGCTTCTCAGGCTGCTGGGATTACAGATGTCATGAGGTGCTTTTGAAAGGTTTTAGGCAGGTGGTTGCCATGGTTGTTGTGCATTTTAGAAAGTGCATGTGGCAACGGAGAGGTAGATTTGAGGGCCGAAGGTGAACGTGGGAAGGGATATGGGTATTGTGATGGCCAAGGCTGAGAGGCTCAGGAGAACAAAAAGATACTAACATTAACGATTACTCATTGTATCCTAAGCCCTGTGCTAAGGACATTTTATCCTTGTTTTAATTGTTCATAGCAGTTTTGTAAAGTAGGAATAATTGGATTTTTCCATTTCTGTAGGTGCATGTACTAAGACTGTTTTCTCAGATTCACATGGCTAGTAACTGAGATTCAAATCCAAGTTTGCTAACTCTGATATCTAAAATATCAACTGTGCTTCTAGAAGAAAAAGGTATAACCCTGAATTTGCAAGACAGTTTGTTTAATGGACATGTGAGACTAGGAAGAAGATATTATCAAAATTTTTTTGTTCAGGTTTCTAGCATGAATTATTGCACAGATGTCTTGCCTACCAAATTCTATCTCTTCTTCATCTCAAACACAGATGGTTCAATAAAGGTCCTTAAAGTATAATCTCCAAAAAAGGTAAATTACAGCTCTCTTGGAAACATGAAGTAAATATGTCTCAAAGATTTTATTCATTTTATTCATTAACTGGTGATAGATAACTAGATAGAAATGGTTCAAATGAGAATTTAAGAAGTTAGTTCTTTATGGGCAGTTTAATAAAGGAATGTCAGGATTAGATTTTAAGGTTAAAAATAAACCCACGTATTGCCCAATGCAGCAGTAAATTATAATTTATGGGATTGTCTTTCTTGCCAGACAGAAATAATTTACATTACCAGACAAAATCGTCAAATTAACCTCTGCCCCTACTAAGTTGTACACGTAGTTCAGTTAATCAGGAAATCAGTCAGCTGAAGCCCAGCACTGTGTTGAAGGAAACCTGGTGATTTCTTTTACCTGTGTCCAAATTTCCATTAATTTTCTGACCCCTTAAAGACTGCTCTCTGGCAGTGTTCCTCTCTTCCATGTGCGCCCATGGTCATGGCTTATCTCTGCCACATTCTAGTTAGGTTACAATATGAAATGTGATTAAACAGTACAGTAAATATTTACATTTTAAAATGTATTGCAGTAAATACACATCACCATTAATCCCCCTCAAAATTCTCACCCTGTTTTCAGACACGTTTCTCTCATTGTTCTTGCCACTTTCTTTTTTTTTTCTTTTCCCGGTACCAGGAATCGAACTCACGACCTCACGCTTGCCAGGCAGGCACTGTGCTGCTGAGCTAAATCCCCAGCCCCGTTCTTGCCACCTTCTAAAGCAATTCTGGAAGTCCATTTTCAGGAGTATTTTTAGGTGTGTTTTACAATTCCCTGATGTTCTAAATCAGCTCAAAACATGTATGTTGCCTGATCATTTTACTGTGGGAAAGAGCTAGAAGTCACCCTTTGCCAGATCCTGCAAATAAAGTGCATGAGGACCTACTGTGATACTTTTATAAGCTTGCCTTTCTGTTGGACGGCACCCAGCAGCAGCATTCACTGTATTTTTAATCACACCTGGGAAAAATACTCAAGAATTGAGATACCCAGAATTGCTTTAGAACGTGGCAAGAATGATGGGATAAGGGTTTGAAGTGAGGGGGAGCATTTCCAGGGGATTTATGGCAATGTATCTTTTACTGTAGTAATTTTTTTCATTTAAACTTTCACCATATTGTTTGATCACACCTCGTAGCTCTCATTTATTGAATGCATTGGCCACAAAATATGTTGAACGTACCTTTTCTGTCTCATTACCATGGTGCCGTGAACTATTGTTGCTCTGTGTAGCAGGGTTGTGGCAGGCTCAGAGCACTTCCTTGCAAGCTGGAGGGCAATAGTTCTTTATTGATGGACTCAGGGCCTCCTGTTTTCATTTTGTGTTTGAGTGCCTCCGACTGAGTGCAGGTAACCGATCCCAGAAGACCGTGAGTTCTACGTGAAACTGGGAAGATTTCGTACTTCTGCTTATGTGTGTCTCATTGTACCTAACAGTAACCTCTGAATTACTATCTCTTGACTTGAATCCTGAATTGAAGGGAAACAAGAAACCAAAGTCAGAAACTGACTCTGGAATATTTTCAGGCAGTATTGGCTTTTGTTGCTCTGTGCCTGGCACAGGGTGATGGAGTAACATGAAGTCATGTAATGCTGTAGCTGTTCTTTTTGCTGTATCCCACAGACTTCCAGCACAAGATCACTGTGCAGGCCTCCCCCAGCTTGGACAGGCGCAGGAGTTGGGACAGCAGGAGCTCCAGCCCGCCCAGCAGCCCCACCATGCTTCCCCGCCTCCGGGCCATTCAGTGTGAGTGTCCTCTCTGGACTCCACTCATTTTGTTGTCTTGGATTCAAACTGAGGGGCATGTTTTCACAGCAGTCAGTGAGTATGTGACATTGAACAAGTGTGGCAACAGTTTGGAAAAGAAAATTTGGTATCCTTAGGCCAGTTTCCTTATGCTCTTACTCATACGTGATCCTTAGATTCTGCAGTGGGTGCCGTGAGCAGACTCCTGGATGGCAGGCGAAGGATGGCTTTCTGAGATCTTCTGTTAACTGCTGGCCTGCAGAATAACTTCAGTGGATTGTCCCATGGGTCCCTTACATATGGATATTTTGAAAAGTGAAATGAGAAACTCAGGGTTGCTTCCACTTGACTACCTTTTTTTGTGAGGAAAAAAGTGTTTTACTTGTTGAGATTAAACTGTAATCTACTTTGGGTGTGACCAAACTAATCCTTCAAAGCACTACCTGGTATTTTGGTTTCAGAGAGGGCATTTGCCTGGAGGAGACACGGTATGCAGCTCCCGTATAGGCAACTTTACACGGCTAAGGTTCAGTTAGATCCCAAATCAGAGTGTAGTAGGACAAAATAAAATTACTGATCTTTTTCAAGGGTTACGTCTATGTAGAATACTAAAGAAGGCTAAGCAAGAAAAGAATGTGATTGATACAAGTAAATTACCGTATTAAGTCATTTAAGACCTTTCCTTCCTGTACCAAACTGCTTATTATCCTTATTTGGAGAACAGAAATGTTTATGCACTAAAGGGAAGATACTGAGGATTGAACCCAGGGCCTTTGTTCTGAACTATATCCCCAGGTCCCAACCCCCTTATTTGTTAATAGGGTCTCACCAGGTTGGGCTCAAACTTGACAGTCCTCCTACCTCAGCCACCCGGAGTGCAAGGAACATGGGTGTGCAGCACCACACCTGGCTTTTCTTTCTTTTTTTTTGTCTTTTTGAGACAGGGTCTCGCTATGCAGTTCAGGCTGGCTTTGAGCTCACTTTGTAGCCCAGGCTGGTCTCGAACTTGCAACGATCCTCCTGCCTCAGCCTCCCGAGTGCTGGGATTACAGGGGTGCGCCACCACATCCGGCTTTTTGTTTTGTTTTTTTTTTGGTACCGGGAATCGAACACAGGACCTTGCACTTGCCAGGCAGGGACTTGTGCCACTGAGCTATATCCCCAGCCCCCTGGGTTTTCTTCTTTCTTTCTTTTCCTCTGTTTTGGTTTGGTTTGTGTTTTTTGGCAATGAAAAGCTTGGTACCAGCAGAGACTTACTTTTTTCAAGGTCCCAGACACAGTCTCCCACATAGTTCATTTGTCACTTTGCGTACAGCTCTTTGTGCCAGGCCTTTGCCTCGGCAGACTAAGGGCCTGATTGAAGGAAGGGGAAGGCATCAGGGCCTCAGTCTGGGGAGGAGCAGATAGTGAACCATCCCCTCCACCTTGACCTGGCATTTCTCTCCTCACTCTCTGTCTTCAAGTTCTGTGTTCAGGAACTACAACCGCACAGAAGTGGAGAGGTGGTGCTGAGCAGGCCTGACTCGTCCCAAGACTTTCACAGGCCAAAGCACATACTTTGGGGATCAGATAAATCACTTCCCATCCTGAAGTGAAGCTCAGAGAGGAGCATCCTGGTTGATCAGTCTCCAAAGTAACAGCAAACACGTTCTCCCAGTGTTCCTAAAAGAACAGGCCCTACGTGCAGGGCTGTGGGCTGAGGTCCTCTCACCGGATCCTGGGCATCTTCGTCCTGCTGCGAGTGTGCCAAAGCTGCTTGTGGTTTGGACTTGGGGTCCCCCGGCCATGGCTCCACAGGGACCCTGTTGTTGTCATGGTGGTCAGGATAGAGGGCAGGTGAGCATGGACTCTGGAATGTGCTGTCAGAAGTTGAATGCCACTGTGGCTGCCCCTGTGACTTGGGACAAATCCTTAACCTCATCACACCTCTGACTCCATTTCTGTGAGTTGGCTCAGAATTACATGGAGTGTTCTAGAGCATTCAGAATGGTATCTGCATGCAGGAGGTGCTCTGAGTATGTGGACGATTACGGTTGCTGTCATTTGTCCTGTTACTTCGCCGGACCACATGTGTGCTCCCAAAGTGTGCACACCAGACATAAGAATAACTCATGAGGAGGGGGAAAAGGCAGGTGATGAGAACCTTAGATACTTTCAGATTTTAAAAGGGCAACAACAGTAATTAAACTATATGACAACAGGGCAACTAATGAGAAGTTAGCTTACATGACAATCTTAAAAGTATAGCTGTTCCTTCAGTCCCAAACGTTAATTGGTTTGGCTAAACAGTGAAGAGTATTAAGTTCATTATTCAGTTTAGCTCCTTTTCCCCCCAGTTATCAGGAAAATATTTTTCTTTCAAAGAGTGGTAAGTAAATAAGTAATCAGTCCTTTGTTGCTAATTTTCCTTAAATTTATGTATTTTCTTTTAATTCCTTCTACTCTGCTTGTTTTTATCATTAGAAAAAGAAATTTTCCGAGGATAAAGGAAATGAATGAGTTCTTCACTGTTTTCACATTTCCAGATAGGCGGCCTCCTGCTAACTCCATTGATGTCGCTTTGGTTTTTTGTGGGTCTGGGGATTGCAAAGACTTCATATCGGCCTCGCCTCTTTTTTTCCTTATTTTTTATATTTGAGACAGGGTCTCGCTGAGTCACTAAGTGGCCGGGCTGGGCTTGAACTTAAAGGTCCTCTTGCCTCAGCCTCGCAGGGTACAGGGTGCACAGGCCCTCCCTCTCGTGTCCCCTTTTTAACGGTGCTGATGTTGGCTGACGATGATGTTTTCCGCCTAGTGACATCTGATGAAAACAATAAAACCTGGGGAAGGAACATGGTCTTCCGGCAAGAAGAATTTGAAGATGTGAAAAGGAATTTCAAGAAAAAAGGTTGTACATGGGGACCAAGCTCAATTCAAGTGAAAGAAAGAACGGATGGCAGAGAGAGGTGCGTGTGAGGGCCAGTGGTGTCCGGTGCCCACTCTGACCACGTGGTACCTGGGCTGCTGTCATACTGGCCAGACCTCTAGATCGGTACAGCAGCTCCTGAGTGTCACTTTAATTTCCAAGGATGAGTTTGTTGTAGGAACTGCAATAAATGATTATTTAGTTAAGTAAACAGTTTCTCTGACCTCTTATTGCCTTGTTTTAAGGTTTTATTTATACTTTGTTAGCTCTTCAAAACTCAAGAGTACAGGTGTCTTCTTTTTATACCTTCAAAAATATTTTTGCCTTGTGTCCACCAAAACCCAGTTTGTAAGTCATGTGATTCTGCTTTATGAAAACAAACGTCTTTCTCTTGTAGGGTGAGGCCTCTCTCTGATGGCAACAGCCCTTGGTCAGCTGTCCTAATAAAAAGCCAGAAAACCACACCCTTGGCCTCCCTCTTTGTGGACCAGCCAGGTAAGTGAACATCAGGAAGAATGTGCTGGTGATCAACTTCGCATCCGCATAATCTGAGGCTTTCATGTCACAGTCTCCAGTGATCCTTATAGGAGCGAAAGAAGGGAGGCTGTTTAGAGGTTCTTACGTTTAAGCCCAAAAGTTGTTTTCCATTCAGTCTTTCATGGCAGAACATGATTGGGCTCCATGTGGTTTTTTGGGAATTTGTAATTTCTAATTTTTAACAGAAAAGATAGTATTATGTACAGTCAAGTAACTGTAGTGCAGGAGAGAGCAAACGTGAAAACACGCGCTCCCTAAGCACTCTGCTGAGAGGAGGTGGGGCTCATACAACATTGCTATTTAAGGGGCTGGGAATTTAGCTCAGTGGCACAACGCCTGCCTGGCAAGCGCAAGGTCATGAGTTTGATTCCCAGTACCGGAAAAAAAACAAAAACAAAAAACAAAACAAAACAAAAAAACAGCATTGCTGTTTGGTGACCTGAGTTCAAAGAGATGGGAATTTATTAGGAAACCTCAACGATAGTCTTTATACTGGACAGTTTAAAGTGGTCATTTGATGCTGTGATAAAATTAAGTTCAAACTGTTTTTAGCAAAATATGTTTGTTGGATTTATTCAGTGTGACATACTCACTATGTTGTGTGTGTGCATTTTTAGACATTGATGGTTTTGTTCCCAATCATTTCTGTTACTGAGGCTGATGAGGAACAGCTTCTTGAAAGATAGGAAACATCCGAATTCCTCGCAGGTTTGTCTGTGGGGAGCTGAGTTGTAGGGTCTTGGAGACTTGTCCCTCAGAGTCTTCCTGGGTGAATTATTTGCCAAGATGAAGGGACTCTATGTGCTTTGATTTAAAATATTCATGAGACTTTAGTTATTTTACAATATAATTTAAACGATTTTTTGACCATGAAATGAGACCACAGTGTTTGTATTTATACCTTTCTTTAGGATCTAGCGAAGAGCCAAAACACGTTGCTGAAGGAGAACACAGAAAACCAAAGCAAATGAAGTTACCTGGTCAGGCCTACACTGATCTACCTCTCTGCAAAGATGGTCAGAGACAGAACCTGGGGGAGGCTGAGGGCTGGGAAGAGGGACCCACATTGAGCTCTGCTGTGGCGCTCCCTCGGGGGATGCCTGCAACCAGCCCCAGTGGACCCCACAGGAAGAAAACGGAATCAGCTCTGTATGGGTGTGCGGTGCTGCTGGCGTCGGTGGCACTGGGACTTGATGTCAGGGGGCTTGGCAGAGCAGAGGCTGTGGAAGAACTGCCACCCAAGGAGGGCGTGAAGATCCAAGATGGGGTCCTCCCGCAGGCCTCCAGACCATCCCCTGTGCTGCTGTCCGCAGGCAGGGACCCCAGCAGCACCACAAGCCTCTCCGTGAGGTGCTTATCACAAATGAATGGGGACAAGCCAGCCAAGGGCAACACCCAGATTCCTCATGACCCTGAGATACCCAACCTGGATTTCTGTCCGACTTGTCCAGAAAGCAGCAGAGAACTGGCCCTGGGGCCAAGACTTGAGACTGATTGCAGAGTATTGGGAAGCCTGTGTCCCTCCTATCCGGGGCAGACACGTGATGGGAATGTGCCTTATACTTCCCCAAAAGACAGAGCCTCACATCACAGACAGACCTCATCAGATGGAAATCCTTCTCCGACTCCACGTAGGTTACATTAGTAGTTAGTGGGGGAAAGTGCACACCACAACTGTAGAGATCTGGGCTGTGTGGTCTCCTTTCCCTAGTGATTATATTTAATAACTTATTGCTGTACACATGGACCTTTGAGTTTTATATTTTTCTTTTCTTTGATCTTAAATTATAACTCAGATTCTGGAAAAACTATAATGAAATGTCAGTAACTTTGGTGCATAATAGCATGATAAGGATAAAGAGTGTGTGGAGAATAACTGGCCCCGACCCTTGGTCACAGAACGCAAGTCATAGATCCAGATTCCAACTGGTATTTAGTGGGAGGGTTGGACCTCAAGTTGGCCTACGCTTCCCCTCCACACCCTGTCTCCTGAAGCCTGGATGGAGGTTAGCAAGCATCTCGGTGTGCTGGGCTCTGGAGCAAAGCAGTTTAAGCAGCAGAACCTTATTTTCTCACAGTCCTAGAGGCTGGAAGTGCAAAGTTGAGTTGCAGGCAGGGCTACTTTCCTGTGAGGCCTTTCCCTGTATCCTCATGTGGTCTTCCCTCTATGTGTGTCTGTCTTGATCCCCTCTTCTCATAAGGACCCTTGTCACCCCAGATGAGGACCACCCGATAACTCTGTTTTAATTTCATGACATCTGTCATGATCTGAACATTCTGATGTCGCATTCTGAGGTGCCAGGGGTCAGGGATCCAGTGCGTGGGTTGGGGGAGCACAGTTCAGCCCAGGACAGCAGGAATCACCCTTCTGATGCATAGCACATTGTACAGTCCCATGAGTTTAGTGTGCAGGTATGGAAGCTCAAAAAGAAAAACAAGTGAGGTGTTCTAATAGGTTTTTCTAGTTCGTTGAACAAGGCTTGAAAGCCATGTGTGCTCGCTGGTAGCACTTTGTAGATGATAAAAGCACTCATATAAATGGTCTGTCTTTATCTTTATGGAAACTTTATTACACATGTACTGCATGCACCTAGGTGCAAAAGCAGGAGTAGAACTCGTGAAAAATTAGTGACTTACCCAGGATCTCACAGTTAGCAGGCAGTGGTGGCAGGATTTGTATCTAGGATCTCCCCCTTCGTTATAGGGGAGCCATCTTCCCATTTCTACACTTCAGTGATCACATGATCAGATCATGTTGTTACACGCAGAGCGGTAGTCACTGTCACATTTCTGAACTGTGTGTGGCTCTTCAGTCTGGTCTCAGAAGAGACACTATGGCTGCTTAAGAGGAACAGTTGATTTGCAGCGACAGGACCAAGGTTCAAGTTTCAGTGGTTCATCTGGTGAACGGGTAATCCTGCAGAATTATATAACCTGCTTGCTCATTTGAATGCTGCTGCGGTCATCAAAGGGTCACAGGTAGCAGCAGGGAAGCTGTCTGGGCTCAAGTTTGCTGTGTGACCTTGACCTTGCACCAACTCTGTCTCAGTGTACTCTGTAAAATTGGGATGATAATCGTATTAATATGCATATCTGATAATGTGCTTAGCTGATCTGTACTGTTACTAGAATTATGACAAAAATCAAGTAGTACTCTGAGCAATGGTTAATATTTCTTTTATATATGAAGATAATGACAATAACCTCGTATGCTTCTCATGAGCATTAAACGAGGTAAAATATATGAAAAAAAGCCTTTTACACATAAATTGAAAATGCTATAAGAAGGTCAGTTATATAGCTTTATTAAAACTGAAACTTCTTTTATTATTTATTCTACTTCATTTCTAAATACTAGATTATTACTTACTGTATTTAGATAAACGGTTTGTTACCCCTTTGTCAGTCAGTAGAGTACTGGTCATTTATAACTGCAGAAAGAGGAATCTTGTAGCACAATAACCCCATAAACAGCATTCTTTTTGTCTGTTACTAGGTAATTCCCTGCGAAAGTGTGATAAGTCGACTCTTCTGTATAAACAAGAGAAGAGGTGGCATGTAAAAACCTGACCTCTTTCCTCTTCTCATCATTTTTTTTGAATCCTGATCTCAAGTTTAACAATGTGAACCATCACTTCCAAAAGTCCTGAATTTATTCCACTTTGAAATCCGCCCTGCTTGCAGAACACTTGTAATGCTTATGGGCCTGTGTACTCTGAAAGTTATCTGGCTCCACTGACAGATGTAACTCCTGCGGGTGGAGACACCTCTGACCTGGCCTTCCTTCTCCACTAGGGAAGACTGCCACCCGAGTGGCCATAGAGATGGCATCAGCGCTTCCCTGTTGAGGTTTACTTTAAAGGGTTCATCCACTTGAGGTGTCATCTCAGTTGCTTTTCCTGAGGTCATGGTTTCAGAAGTCATGGTTCTTCTAATGGTGCCTTGTCCTGTTGTGGCTCTCTCCTGGCAGGTGCCCCTGGAGCCTCTGCACTGCCACCTCCTGCCTCACCTGGCCCTCACAGTGACCCGCCGAGCCAGGTCTCTGCTGAACTGAATGGGGCTGTCACAGTCCTGCTGCAGCCTGGGTTGGTCTCCCAGAGAAGTCCGTCAGACATGCCAAGGGCCGTCCCACGCAGGGCACAGTCCCAGCCTGCCCGGGCAGCCTGTGGCGGGGGCCGCACAGGGCCAGGCCCTGCCTGTGTCCTGGGTACCCAGGCGCCTTCCTCAGCGGGTGCCAGTGTGGATGGGCAAAGCCAAGACTGCGCTGGGCCTCTGTGCAGGATGAAAAGCCCAGCTCACCAGCCGTCCATCTATGTCCTGGAGAAAGAGTTTCTGACTTAAGTGCCTTTGCTGCTGAAGCATTCTTGGTTTAGGTGAACAAATGCAGCCACTGTGCCTTTGAGGCGTGTTCTCTTGCTGTGTGTTGAAAAGCTGCCATCAAGTGACTCCATTAGGACTAGATGCCAACTCCAGAGGGGCACATGACTGCTGTTAGCTGTCCGTATCCTGTCCCCTGGCTCCTACCTAGTAATTTGAAATACACAGAAGTGTAAACCAAAAAACATGCCACAGGTAGAACCGTGCTGGGTAAAATCTCCTTAAGCACTTTTTTTCTTCAACTTTTATTACTACATGTTCGCAGTACATAATGATTACATCCACTGTAGGGGATTGGTTCATGTACATCGCACATTTCATTTCCCTTCTTTTAAGCATTGTCTTAAGGCCTTGTTAGTTTTCATGTCCCCTCCACCCGTGAGCGCACAGTAAAGTGTTGAAGACAGTTGTCTTGCTTGCTTGGATCCTTCTCTTTTTTTTTTTCCTTCAACTTGTTTTTAATCTGTGCCACAGAAAGCCAAGAAATAACTATTGGTTTCTTGGCAATGATAATGTGATGTAGGAAAAGATATATTTATTTAAAAATCTGTTGGTTAGAACAGATGCAGAGTGCTGTTTAAAAGTCCTCCGCTGTGGACTTCTGATGCATAAATATGTCCAATTCTCACCTCAGTTATACAATGATATTTCACTTTGAGAAATTCTACTGAAGGTAACTTATGAAAGTCTCGCTGATTGTAACTGCCAAACATTTTGTCCATTAGAACTCTAAGATGGATGCTAGAGATCAGTGATTAACTGTGGTCAGGACTACTGCATCCCGGGTGAGCCTCGGGGTGCCGGTGTTCCTGCAGAGAAGCCTCTGTTGACTTGGCTTGTATATGAAAAATGCTTCATTCTCAATATCTTGTGCATCTTGTGTGTGATAAATTGCACATGCCCATGTTCACAGATACCTTGTATTATAAACATTCACATCATGTAATTTTACTTTTCTGTATTTGTGTACACAGTTATTCTAACACTGCCAACTCAAGGAATTACAATTGTTAGAATTTAAATTCTTCTTGCTATTACTTTACATTTCGTTTAATTGTGGATGTTAGACATCTATTGCAATAAGCAGTTATGGTGGAAATAATCTGTGTTACAAGTTATTTCCAGAATTGAGTTTGTAAAATGTGTCTTGGAATATCAGATGAGGATTTTAAATGAGTTAAAGGTATTGATGGGTCACTTCGATAATCATACAAATAGACTGCTGTATTATTAGGACAGCGAATGTTCTGCAAGAGCTTGGGGATTTTGCCTGGGTTTCTTATCTGCTGTGTTTCCCTTCTGTCACTAGGATGGTTATTCCAAATGCAGACAATAAATACTTAAAATGTTCCATGCCGTGAAGAGCTAAGTTACAGTTCTTGCTATTTCATTTAAAATTATAACTTAGTTAAGGTTTACCCAATTGCAGTTGCAGAAATTGAAGGTAGATTAAATCAAGTGTCGGGATATTTTAGTCACCACAAAGAGGTGTCCGTGGGCCTGTAGGGACAGCACTCATATAGCACAGTAGCCGTAAGGAAACAACCCTGCATTTCAGATTCTTGCCGCAAAAACTTGAGTACTTATCATGTTTTGTGATATTCTTGTTTGTTGTATAATTTGGCTTCACTTTTGAGTCGTTATTAAACTAAATAGTAAGGATTTGGTTTCCTAAAAGCTTCATCATATTTGACGTCTGGTTGGTTGCTTTACACAGAGTCATTTGGAGGGTGTAGCTTCCAGCTAAAAACAAAGTAGATTCATGTCCCAAATAACCATGTATCAGAGAAAAGGTGTGGTATCTGTCCTCCGTTCTCCACAAGGACATCCCGTGTGTGTGTGTGTGTGTGTGTGTGTGTGTGTGTGTGTTGGGTGTGGGTAATGTTAGGTTTATATGTGTGTGTATGATAAGAGTAGGGGTGTGATGGGTGTGCATGTGAAGTTTGGATGTGTGCGATGCTTGAGTATAAGTGGACATGGTGTCCATCTATCCTGTCCCTCTCCTCTCTGTCCCACCTCCAGGTCAGCTCTTACATTATGATGAGGTTAGAAATGAAGCTTTCTCACTCAGCTAAGTGCAGTATGAAGACTCACTCTCACATGGTCTTGCTGATAGTCGTTTATTGCTGTGATACTTGGACACTTGTGGTTTTTTATGTGTGTTAACCCACTTACTAGAATCTATTTGTTTATTTTCATGTAGACTTAATAGATCACCAAAAGATCAATGATGCTGATTGCTGTCCCTGAACAACTAAGGTGCTTCCCTGCACAGCCTGGAGGTATGGGCCTGACACGCTGTATTATGAAGTCTGTGGGAAAGATGTTTACATACATTGTCTATTTTTTAATAAACTTTTTTATAGCTGGTCTGTTTGTTCCATGGCTTTGATCTACTCCTGATGATTGTAACACTAATTTGTAATAGTTCTCTTATATACCATAAGGAAAAATGTGTTAATAAAGATGATTAGTACTTAATAAGCACGGTAATTACCCTGCTAAATTCATTAAATTGAAGGACTCCGAGTCACAGGAATTGAATACGGCAATAAAAATTATAAGGAAGAATCTTATTTAGAATGTTGTTTGGTTTACCTGTGCACTGAGAAGTTGTGTTCTGTGGTGAGAATTTGACCACTGGGTTTTTGGAAGACATTTCTGTAAAGTGGAGTTAGTATAAGAAGTAAATCTCCGCTGATGCTATAGGAAGGTGAGTAATGAAATATCTCAACTGTTAACCTATTACAATTGGAAGATTTTCAAACACCACCCAAAATGTGGTAATTCTTACCAGGTGATTAAGAATTGGTGAGCTGGGATGCGGAGAGTAGGACTGCATGAAAGCCTATAGCATCACCTTGCTGTATAAGTGGGAGTGAAGTTTAACGTCTGTGGTACATCCACCAAGTATTAATGACCTTGTTAGATGGCTCTGAGACACTTCCTGAAATTTTCTGTAATAAGACTTGTAAGCTGCGTAGTAGTAGGCCTAGTTCATTAAGTATGCAGCAGAGAAGTTTGGTAAATTTCTCAAGACCCAGCCCATGTTGTGTCACACCTGTTGTGGCTGAGCATGTAGGGGTCAGGCAGGTTATATGTGCACTTTGCAAGTGGTATCTAAAGTTAAGGTAGTTTCTCACTCAGAAAAAAGATAAAAGATCTAGAAATAAGTGTATGCTTATTTAAACTAACACATTGTGTTAACTGGCAGTGGTTGATACAATGGGATACTCCCTAAGTGTTAAATGAAATAGTACTAAAATAAGCATGCATAGCCCATGCTTTTAAACACAGGAAAAAAAAAAAAGAACTATTACTTGTTTTCCAATAAATGCAATAAAAATGATAACAAACTAACATGTCCACCTGAGGTAGTTGAAAGAGTGTGGTATAAGCTATGTTTGGATTGTGGAGGACTTTGCATGCTGGCCTAAGGCTCTGGCACTGTATTTGGCATTTAAAACAAGGAACTGCAGGTTATAATTTGGAGTATGTATTAGAATTTCCCAGAGAAACTGAACTAAGAAGATACATGTCTGTAGAGAGATTTCTAAGAAATTGGCTCATATAATTGTGGAAGCTGCCAAGTGCAAATTTTGGCAGGGTTGATGCTGCAGTTTGTGTACAAAGGCCGACAGGAGGCTGCAATTCCATGCTCAAATTGTCAGCAGGGATGGATTCTTCTGAAGTCTCTGTCCTTAGCTTGTAGATGGCGGTCACCTCCCCGTGTGCTGCATGGTTGTCCTATGCCTATGTCCTAATTTCCTCATCTTAAAGCGACCCCAAGAAATTGGAAGGCAGCTGTGCTCACCACTATACCACCAACGCACATGACCCCAGGAAATTGGGATACAGGCATAGGACAACCCCAGGGGCCAGGGATGCAGCGGTATAGCACTTGCCTAGCAAGCACACAGTCCTGAGTTTGATTCCCGGTACCAAACAAAAAGGCGGAGCCCAGTCTTACTGAATCAGAGCCCACCCTAATGACCTAGTGACCTCCCATGAACTTGGTTAACTGAAAGATCCATCTCATGTTATAGTCACATTCTGAGGTGAGGGGGTGGGGCTTCCACTGGAGTGTCATATGTTCACTGTTGCAGTGATAGATACAGGTCAACCAGGAAGAATTTAAGTCCCTGAAGATGAGATGTCACCAGCTTTTACAGCAAAAATAAAAGGAGCCAGAGTCAACGAAAAGAACTTAAAGCCCTCAAATTGAGCATGTGGCTGCAGGAGAGAAGGGCCAGAACATCCGGCCACCTAGGGGACTGTGAGCCACAGCAAGACAAGAAACAGATGGTGCTTTGGTAGTGTGAAGGTCTATCTCCGCACGGCTGTTTGCAGTTCTGTGTGATGCTTCATCCACCTGGCAGGTGAGGCTGTTCAAGACAGATCAGAGTAGGAGAGTTGAGTCCTCTAAATTTTGGTGATTGTTGCTAAGCAGCTTAGAGAAGGAATGGAAACATAAGAAAGCTCTCTGGGCAAAAGTAAGAATAGCCAGAGTGTGACACAAAGAAGGATGAAAAAGACCCAGAAAACGGAAGGCAGGGACTATCCCATTAGAGCTCCTCAGATGCTTCCTGCATCCGTGACAACTTCGTGAGCTAGTCCTGAGAATTCAATGAATTCCTGGAGCTCCTGGCACTTAAATCCTTCCTGCTGAAAGTAGGAAGAGAATCTGGATGCTCATCTATTTTATTATTAAGTGTAACCCTGTTGAGATCCACCTGGCCATAAAACTCCAAGGCGGAGGTGTCAACCCAAGAATGCAGAACCAACAAAAAATATAAATAAATGAGACTCTGGTATTATGATTACCAGTATAAAATATAAGAAAAGGGGCTGGGGATTTAGGTCAGTGGCAAAGTGCCTGCCTGGCAAGTTCAAGGTCGTGAGTTCGATTCCTGGTACCAGAAGAAAAAACAAGCAAACAAATAAAATATAAGAAAGGAAGAAATGGTACCTATATTGAATTTTTAATTATAATGAGGGCATAGAGTACAAATCTGATTTTTTGTTGTTGTTGTTTACTTGTGAGTTAGCAATACACTGTCCCTTAAAAGGACCTGTCTGAAAATGTTTGGACTGACTGGGGTAGAGTTCAATTTTAGTGTTTAACAGTGGTAATTTTTTTTAACCAAATTATGTGTTAGGCATTAGCCTTAATTAGCCATACAACAGACTACTACGTAAAAGATTTTTAAAAATCTGCAGAGGTATATTTTTATAGTAAAACTATAACTCTGTGTAAGGTGTTCTTTGTTCTCATTATATTTGCTTGTGTTTGTGTGGATGTGTGTAGTCCATTTTCAATTATTGACCCAAATGCAATTAATGATTTGTGGAAACGAGAACCTGCTTGTTTCTCTTTCCAAACAAGACCAATAGCATAAAGGATACACTTAAAATTTTGACATCCCATGCAAAGTTTGATTTAATCACATGACTACGAATAACACTCATGAATAACATTTAAAAATACTTGAAAATTTGTGTATATTCAACATGTATAATCTTTTTTTGCCATTGTTCCCTAAACAATACAGTACAGCTACTATTTTCATAGCACTTATATTTTATTAAGTATTATAAATAATCTAGCAAGTATATAGGAAGATGTATACAGTTTACATGCAGAGACTAAATTACAAGGGATTTAAACATTCTCAGATCCTCGGGGATCTGTCCTGGAACCAACCCTCTATAGATATAGACAGATGACTATGTGGACTTTGAGTTTGGAATTAATATTTCATGGAGTATCATGTTGCCATTTAATGTTTGTTTATTGCTTGTGATCTATTCTGATTGAAAATGCCATTATTTTTAACTTTTTATAGTCACCATCTCCCTGCTTCCTATTTCTAACATTCTAAAATATGATATTTATTCAAACTTTCACATTGTTTTAGAATGAGAAGTCATTTTTAAAAATACCATAGAATTTGACTAGATTGTTTTGTTGCCCTTTAAATATGAATAAACAAAAAAGCCTCTTAAAAAAAAGAAAAAAGAATGCAGAACCATGGCCCAGCTCTCGTTGCCTTGCATCTTATATTCCCTTCTAAAGTGTAAGGAGACAGCACAGTGGTGCACACCGTATTTAAAAGTCCCTCTGCCCATAGCTAAAGTGTAGAAGTCAGTGTTGAATCCGTCCACCATTTGACGTCACACATGCCGATAAAACTTCCAGGTCCCACTGGCCATCTGGCCTCTTGGCTGCTTCTACATATGGCTGTAGAGCCACTGTCAGCAGTGTTGTGTACCCTGCTGTTGGTCCAGGCCAGCACTATTTGCCTAGTAGCGGAGGATATCCCTAAAATCCGTCCACTGAGGTGTGAGAAGTCAGACTAATGACACAGACTCTGGTCACACAGTTTCACTACTCTGGATATCCAGAACCTAAGCATCTTCATTAATGTCCTCTCTCAATGTTTTAACTTTGTTCATTAAGGAATGTTTTCCACAAGAAATACAAATCAAATTCTATTGCATAAGTCTGTAGGAAAATATTTGTTTGAAAACCAAAAGCATTTTGCTTAGGTTTGATCACATGTGTGAACTCCAGAGACCCATAGCTTGCCTGAGCACTAATTGAAGGATATTTTTGTCCCCTTGCTGAGTAGGCACCGAGCTGTCAATAAGCCACATCTTTTTCCCTGAAACTTGTGGTTGTAGAGGTACAGACATGAGTAAAGCCCATGAATTCGGTAATAATTTTTCCTTCCATTGCCTTGTGACCCAAAGGTCACACACAGGACCTGCTTCAAAACCTTGAGCCCTACACGGGGCCTTCTGCCTTCTGTGCACGAGGTGGCGCTGTACACACACAATTTCAAGGACCAGGGAGTTCAGCTCAGCCTGTGTGTGAATTTGCCAAAGTTGCCCTGTTAGGAGAAAAAAGCAAAATAATGCGTGTAATTTGGGAAGGTGCTGGCGAGTGAGGGGGAGCAGAGGAAAATGATTTTTCAGTGGTGTTCGTACAGGAACAAGGAAACTTTTGCATAATCCTCTGTTCCAAATAGGGAGACTGGGAGGAGCTTCACAGCTGCAAAAAATGGCCACTTCTCCAACTGCCCAGCCCAGGCAGGAGGAAGCCAGAATATCCCAAACAGGAGTGTCCTATTGTCCTCAGACTGCTCTGCTGCCCTCAACAACCCTCAAAAATATCTGCGTAGAAAGTGTTCCTGGCCGGGGATGTAGCTCGGCAGCACACAGCCTGCCTGGCAAGCGCAAGGTCCTGAGTTCGATTCCCAGTACAAAAAGAAGAAGATAGCCGGGGAAAGTGTTCCCGCAGGGCCACTCACTCTAAACTGATCACACTGTAGTCGCCTCTGTGCACTGACAGAGCACAGCACACAGCACACACGTATGCACACTTATGCCACACAAACATGGAAAGCACAGTCACAACGCATACATACATACGTCACATACAATACACACTCAGTGTACTTAAATACACAACCCATGACTCATACACAATACACACACAGTACACACTTAAACACAACTCGTGTATACTTATAACACACTGATACCATACATACAACACATACACACTCACGTGTCCCAAGACCAATACTATGTAGGTTAAAAAATGATTCATCTGTAGGCCAGAGACGTAGATCAGAGGCACAAGCACCTGCCTGGTAAGCACAAGGTCCTGAGTTCATTCCCGGTACCAAAAAAAAAAAGATTCACCTGGAAAGACAGGGAGAAAACGGGGGACTGTCCACCAACAACCTGCTCAGACCTCTGGTCATCTTCTCATACTTGAAGGATTCAGAAACAGCAATTTTAAAAACCTCTAAGGGATTTTCCTTATTAATAGAAGAGTAATAAAATTAAAGAATTACTAATAATTTACATACCTTAAAGACTTTAGTCTCTCATCCATCATAAAAATACATATGAGATAAGCATAGAAATCGCTCGATTTGCTTTTGACATCCCTGTGTTTGCACTCTCTTTGGTGCATTTAATTATGACGAGCTCTCCTGCAGTGGTCTGGTAGGCGCAGTCCCTTTTCAGTGCACGTCCAGTGCTATCACAAGGCCTGCTAAATGCAGGGTGTGTGGGTGCTTTGGTTGGTGGCATCATTTTGCATCCAGATGCCCCATGTCATCGATCTGACTCCAACAGTGTCTCAGCTTCCGATTCCATTCTGTGTGGTACAGAATTTCACAAAAACAAAGCAGCACGTTCCTTCTTCTCCATAGGTATTGGATTTACACATGTTAATTATACTCAGGGTTCTTGATTCCCTGTGATAAACAGGAAATTAAAAGGCTAGGGATATTAAAGGGCAGATAAGAAATAACTTCCAGGGAGACAGCAATTGCTGGGGAGCTGTGAGCACACACAGGGCCCGGGGTTGCTTGTGCTCCTGTGGCTGGAGTGGAGGGACCTCCGTGAAATGGAGACATCAACTGACATCCCACAAGGGCACACTTAAGACGAGACCGGTTTTCACACTTTACCCTAAAATGTGAAATAAAAAGTTTCTGAAGTACCAAAGTGACCTGTGAATAACTTAATGCCTAATAGGACAAAGCCCCACACCACTGAAGGGCACATAACAATACAAAATGCAGCATCTGGCAATGCAAAAGTCAAAGTGCCCACCATCAGTAATAAGAACTAACTGATGCGCTAAGAAGCAAAATAAAACCCACCACCAAGGAGAAACAATCAACAGAAAGAGATTTATAAGTGAAAGAGGTGATAAAATTTGCAAGGGAGACTAACAAGCTTCATATGTTTGTTAAAGGAAAACATAAACACGAGAATGGAAAGGAAGATACAAAGAAAGTGCAAAACTGGTACTATCAGAGCATAAAAGTGACCTATGGACTGGGAGAAAATATCTGCAGATCGTGTACCTGATAAGGGACAAATATCCAAGATTTATGAAGAACTTCAACTTAACAACAAAAGTAATTTTTCAAAATGGGCAAAAGGAAAAAAATATTTTTTCCAGATGAGCTATACAAATGGCCAAAAGATGCCCAGTATCATTAATCAGTAGAGAAAAATAAATCAAAACTATAATATATCACTTTATTCCTATTAGGATGAATGTAATAAAAAAATAACAATTGTTGGCAAGGATATAGAGAAATTAGAAACTTTGTATGCTGATGTTAGGAATTTAAAATTGTATGGTCCCTATGGAAAACAGTATGGCAGTTACTCAAAAAATTAAATACAGAAGCCAGGCATAGTGGTAAATCCCTGTGATCCCAACATTGGGAAGCTGAGGCAGGAGGACCTTAAGTTCAAGCCCCGCCTGGACAACTTAGTGACTTAGCAGGAAAAATTTTAGAAGGTTGGGACTGTAGCTCAGTGCAAAGGCCCTGGGTTCCATCCCTAGTTCTGCAGAGGGACAAATGCTTATATTAGAAAATAAGGAAAGTCAAACGTAGTGACTTCACTTTCTACATGGGAGGCTGAATAGAGCAATGGAAAGAAATGAAGATAGGCGGAAATCCAAGCTATGGAAAAGGACAAATTAGGGAAATTGGAGAAACCAAAAGTAGTTTTTGGGCAAAAATAACAGTGATGCACCTACCTAAAAATGAGAGAAGATAATTACCCATCTCATAAATCAACTATAGGACATTATTGTAGGGCTGAAAGATATAAAAAAATAATTAAAAACTATCAGGGACAACTTAAGCAAATGAATTTGGCTGGCTGAATGGAACTAAAATTCAAGTCCCCACTATGAATAGTGACTCATGACGAAATAGAAAACCTGCCCTGTGGCAATGAGATAAATCAAGTTCACAGTTAAAAACTTCCCAGCGATAACCTCCACATCCACAGGACTTTACTGGTGAGTTTTATCAAACATGTAAGGAAGAAATATTATCACTGTTACGCAAATTACTTAAACACACATACAGCTGGCCTTGGTGCACAGTGAGGGAGAGTCAGGAAGCAAGGGTGCGCTCGCTCGCCTCTCCACTCACCATTGTGAGGGGTGCCCACCAGTGCCATATAAAAAGAGAAGACGTCAAAGTCGTACCTTTTGGGACCAAAGGAAACACTGTCTTGGGGACTGGAAGTTGTAGCTCAAGGATAGAGCATGTGTTTAGCATGCTCCAGGACCTGCGCTGGCTCCCCAGTGCCAACAAAACAATGGCTTCATTAGTACTAACATAAACTGAGAGAAACAAGCCAAGCAGATAAAAGCACACACTGTCTATAGTTTTGAGTTGCCTGTGTCTGGGTAAGGGGTGGGGTTCAACTTGGAAGTGACACAAAGGGACAGGAATGCTCTATATCTGCACTGTAGTGCTCTTTCAGACAGGAACATTTCCCCCAATTCATTGGACTTTACATTTCAACGGAGACATTTTATTGAATGTCACACACCTTTGTCAATGCCCTGCAGCAAGGAATGCACACAGCTGTAGCTGGGCAGGCTGGGTTTATTAAGCATTGCAGGGAGGGAAACCCCACACCGTGGGACTGCAGGGAATCTGTAAAAGGTTGTTAGAAAGGACACAGCACCCAGGATCGGACGATTTGTGAAAGACTAAGAGAGCAGGGCTGATCTCTGGAGCGGGAGCTGCCAGGCAGATACTGCTGTTGTGGCTTGAGCAATGTGCAGGTTTTGTGTTTAGATGTGATGGCGGCATGGTCTTGTCTACATCCTATGCATCGTGGTCACAGCGGTCCTGTCTGATGTTTGAATCGTGTTTAACCTGTGAGTACGGGTTAGCAAACGTGTTGATGCTTCTAATGAAAGATTCTGGATCCCTGCCCCAATTTACCATCTCCTGCCGTGAAACTGCCTTGTCATGATGAATATTTTCTTTTCCAAGTCACACATTGTGGAAAATTAATCCTTTTGTTTAGCTTTATGTCATATCCCTTGGTGGCTGTAGAAGACCAAAATATATTCAATTTAGTTCTTCAGCCCCTTGAGAGGAAATATTGTTTTCTGATATGCAATTTATATTCTCATTACAGGACTCTGACAATTAATGTAGCCGGTAAATTTCCTGTGGAATAACTAAATGCGTACACAAGAGACTGCAAATATCTGAGGCGTTTTTCTTTTGAAGTTTCATGAGACTATGTTCTGACTGCTTTTATTTTGGTTGATTGCAAGAATTCTCATCCTTTATGTATTTAAATTCTACCTGTTTTATTCATGAGATAGAGTTCCTCTCACATTTTCTTGATGAGAAAATTAGGATCTTGAGCATTTTGTTCACTTGCTATTTGAAAACATGATTCAGAAATTTCCTTCTGCTCAAAAAAAAATCAATCACTTATATCAACTCATATTTGAAAGCTGATAGATACATAAAAAATTAGTAGGATACTTAGTCTGTAAGGTCAGAGTATTTGGTGAATAAGCCATAAACTTTAGTTTCAAAAAAAACATTTTGTTTAATTGTTTGAAAGTAAAAGATAAATTTCTTTGGAAGGGCCAGAATTTAATCATACACAATGTAGTGGAAATATAGCTGTGTGTGTGAATTATTTTCCATGCATATAGCACTTTTAGATGATTTTCAGAACTTTTATTGTGTATCTTTATTCCTAGCATGTGTGCCACCGGAAATACAGATAAAGATACTTGTTTATTAGTAATCAGTTTACCGGCAACCCTGGACTCCCTGGTGTACAAACAGGAAGAAAATTCATTTGTTCTTGCTACCACTTATGCTTGCTCCATCAGTGCATTTTTCCTGCTCTTTAATGGGGTCTCATGCAGACCTTATGCTTTTGCAGTGGTTAAAGTGCTCTGTTTGGCCACCTGACACTGCCCTCACTTTACTTTCTCCTGGACCCAGGTCAGCACTATGCACAGTGCGAACCGACCGGGGGCACATCCGGCAGTAATGAAGAAAGCACGGGAACAGACTGGGCAGGAGGCTCCTGCCTGAAAATGAAGCATTTCCATGCACTAGACAAATGTGCAGTTATGCCATTTGCATGTCCAATCAGTTATCAAACACTGAATTAGGTCAAGTGTTCAGTGGTGAGGAACTTAAAATTACTCTCATCACTCACTCATCCATATGCTCAAAATATCTCTCATGTCAGCTGCAGCAGGAATTTAAAAGTGAGTTTAGTGATTTAAAGAATAGTTTGTAGCAAGAATTATTGCTGAAGAGTGTGCAGAAGTTAGGCAGAGTGGCACATACTGGTAATCTAAAGTACATGGGAGGCTGAGGCAGGAGAATCACAAATTTGAAGCTGGCCTGCACAGTTTAGTGAGACTCTCACCAAATAAAATAAAACATGATGAAGATATATTTCAGTGGTAGAGCGCTTGCCTAACATCAGCAATGCCCTTGGTTCAATCTACAGTACAGCAAGAGGTAGAGGAAACCAACTTCAGGTTTGGAATAAAGTACTCTACTATCTTCCGTGTAGATATTTTGACAGGCTTCAATAAAGTAGTACTGGCTATAAACTTTCTCTCTTGTGTAAGAAGAATGCTTCCAGGCCCCTCTGCGAAAGTAACAAACCTGCAAACACTTGCAGTTGCTGTTCAGCTTTCTCTATGGTAACAACAGTTGGGCACTGGAATTGTGGTCTATGAATTCTAGGTCTGCAGTGGGGGTAAATGTCAATGGACTCTTTAGATTTTAGTTTTAAGTGTATTGTTAAAATAAATCAAATTAAATAAGTACATTTAATTAGGTTAAATAAAGCTTAGTTAAAATTAAAATGGCAACACAATAGAAGACTCAAGGAGACTGGGAATTTGTTCATTCTTCCTTAGGACTTTCAGACATTGGATAAACTGTAAGAAATACAATAGTTAATTTATGATTTTAATAGATATTGGCCTATTAATAAAATGCTCCTTTTGAAATCAGGAAAGTTTTGTTTTAGGAAAGTGGAGTTCAGGAAAGTTTAGAAAAGGAAAACCTTGCCAATAGTTGCGGTAGATCCTTGGAGGTCTGCGCTTTAGCCCTTTGGCCTATATTCTTGTTATGTCTTTGCCCGTAGAATAAAGATTGTCCCAAATCCAAACTGAGAGCACCCTATGTTTGATCATCTGCTTTTCAAAGTGGTTAATATATTATAGCTACTTTCCATGGCTGTAAACACTCTCCTGCACCAATGCTTTCCATGCCAGCGAATCTGACCCATCATCTTGATACATAAAATCTATTTTCACACCTTTTCCATTGCTAATTGTTTAGGTTGTTGATGACAAAACAATTATCATCAACATAGCTGAAACTGTAGCAGGAGTAAAGTCCAACAATGGGTTCTTACAGAATCCTATGGGGTAAAAGCCAGCCAAGGGTTTAGTTGGAGCTTTGAAACCTCAGAAGCTGGTGAACTCCCTTGTCATCCTTTTTGGAGACAAGAAATTAACTTTACAAAGTGTGATGATAAATAGGGTGAAGGCTACTACTACGTGCCATCCAATGGACAGGGAAGCTTGTAAAACATTACAATGTGTTCTCGATCATCTTATTTCCAGTCTTGCACTGTGCAACTTTTTGATCTTTCCCAAAGTCAAAATGACCATGAAAAGTAAATGTTTTGAATCAATTCAGGACATCAGAGCAGCCATGACAGTGCAACTAAGGACACTCGCAGAAGAGGACTTCTAGAATGGTGTCAGAAAGTGGCAAGGACCGTGGCATAAGTGTGCTTGAAATTAGCGGGACTGTTTGAAGAGGACACACGGCAATGTGTATTACTGTCAAAACTTGTTTAAAATTTAAACATTCATCATATTTTTCAGTCGCACTCTGTACTTGCAGGAAGGGTTCCTTTCTGTGGACCAGGATTTTCCCCGATGGCACTGTGGACATTCAGGGCGCGGTCATTCTTTGCTGTGGTACTGTGCCCTGCAGGGTGCTGGTGGGATACTTGGCATCCACCTGCTTGGGCCAGAAGTGACCTCACTCCCAGATTGACCACTATGTCCTTCAGGTATCTTCATTCAAGTACCACTGAGTCACACCTTGAGACATACCTTATGTTTGAGACATACCTTGCAAACAGATCCAGCCAGCAAGGGAAGATTCTCAGAGAACTGAATTTCATGACAGATCAAGTTAAAGTAAAATTGTTTTAAAAAGTTTAATTTCTTTTTAAGAAAATGGTTACTTTCGCAAAGGCAAATAAAATGAGCTCATTCCAGCAGGTTTAGACTTTTTGACAAGAACTCTTAACATATGATTTTTTAAAAGTCATTTAAGTAAAGTCTCTCTGTAGCAGATTAAGAAAGGAACATAAAAACCATCCAGGTGTTTCAAATAGAAAAAGATTCAACAAAGGAATTAGGTGTTTACACAGCTGTCAGGTAGGTGCAAGAGGGGGAGCTGCTGCCATCTCTCAGCTCCACTGCTGCAGTCTGTGTTACAATCAGCGCATTGCTTTGCCACTCAGAAACCTGCAGAAAGTCACTGCCACAGCTGTACCTGCCACCTGTGGGGCGCTAAGCTGGCCATTGGCTGGTACAGACTCAGCTCTGCCAGCATCTGCCTAGCCCAGCCTCAGAGGGTCAAAGTGGGGTTAATTCTGCCATGTAAGATACCATATGCTCGGCCAGTGATACAGATGGTTAAAAAAAATTACCAAGATCAGAATAAAAGACATGAGTTTATTCAGATCAGAGTATGGTGTTAAGAAGGGACAGGACAAGTTTCCAAGAGATGAGTCTCACCATCAGGATGAGAGGCAGGGCTTTTAGAAGAGTTTGAGGACATGAGAAAAGTCTAGATATTTTAAGAAGGCCTCTTCTGGGATGCCTGGCTCCTGCTGATCTTTTAGGAACACGTGTACTGCGCTCTATGTTGGAGTTGCAGACTGATTGGGCATTTTCTTTGGTCTCACAGGAGCCCCTTTAGTTTCAGATAAGGATGTCTGTATACTTTAGCTGCAAGAGAAGATGGGTCAGGGCTCATTAGGAGGAATGACTAGGTCTTATATTTATTTTTATCTTGTGCCTCATGAGTGCTCAGTATGCGCTGAGCAGGACTGTGTCAGCAGAGATATTTGGGTGCTGAGAGATTTTTAATGGAAAAAATAAAATTTCAAAACAAAAGAAGAGAATAACAACAGTTAATACATTGCATATTGTTATCATCAAAGCAGTTACCCAGAGTATAAGACATAGGCATAAACAATTCTCCAAACCCTATTAGCATAAGTCTTTCTTTTCAATGAACTAAGAGAAATTAGTAGTATAACTTTCTTATTTTTCCTTCCTTCCTTACCCTTTTCCCTACCCTACTTCCTCTTTCCTTCTGGACAATTTTTTCCCATTTCATAATATCTATTGTACATTTTGGACCTAATTTACTCTTTCAGTTTCTCACACCAGGCAGACAATATGATGTTTGCACATGTGAGTCAAATGCATTTCACTTATGAGTATGGTCTCAAGTTGCATCCATTTACCTATAAAAGTCTCAAATTTATCCTTCTTTATGGCTGAGTAGCACTCCATTGTATAAAAAGACCACATTTTCTATATTTATTCCTCAGTTGATGAGTCGAGGGTTGTTTGGGTTGTTTTCAAGATTAGCTGTTGTAAATTGTGCTGCTATAAACATGGGTGCAGGTATATTGTTGTGGTATGATGTTTTTAATTCTTTTGGGAAGATAACCAGTATGAACATACCCAGCTGGGTTGAAAGAGACCTCTAGGAGCTGGGGATTTAGCTCAGCGGCACAGCCCTGCCTAGCAAGCGCGAAGTCGTGAGTTCCAGTTCTGGTACCGGGGAAAAAAAAAAGGGACCTCTAACCCTAGTTCTTTGAGGCATCTCCACACTGAGTTCCACAGTGGTTGCACCTTATATCTAGAACATATAAAGAACTGAAAAAAATCAGACCTCCCCCCAAATTCAAAGACCCAATTAAAAAATAGGCATCTGAAATGAAAACGCACTTATCGGATAAAGAAATATAAATGGAAAATAAATATATGAAAAAATGTTCATATCACTGGTCATTCGAGAGATGCTGAGAGTTTTAACCCTTTTGTCATCACCAGTTCTACCTCACTGCTGATTCTTAAATCTTGTGTGAATCCATCTCACGACCAAAACCATATTCAAAACCAGGCTGCCAGTTCCCAGCCACCCGCCAAGGCTGGCCCGGGCCCGGCAGTCGCCCGGCAGGAAGGAGACACAGCACGGTCTCAGTCTTCCTCCGCACGTGTCTTGTTCACTCGCATTGCCAGGGCATTTCCTGCACTTTCCTGTTTCTTACTTCCTTAGGCCAGAGAGTTTTTCTCAGCTTCTAGCCATTTCCTATCCTATTCAAGTTCGTGGAGTCAAGCAGCTCAAATCTATTACTTGGATAAAAGAATAAAAATGGAAAACTTCTCTATGACTCATAATGCACAACCGGAGTGAGATGCTTTCCCAGTGGAGTTTTCGAAGTTGTTTTAATCGTGCAGGCGAAGGCCACCGACAAAAGTGATTATTTTTCTTCAAATTTCAAAATCTAATTAATCATCTGAATATTACCATGACCAGTGTTCTGACATATAAAACCTCCGTTTGGTTTTCTTTATGCCAGTGAGTTAATGTAGGAGGTAGTTTCTTAGTTCTCTCCTGAAAACACTGTTGCCCAAAATATCTGTCGCCAGAGCCGCACCAGGGGCTGTCATGTATTCTGTCAGAGGATATCTGTTTTGTCAGAGGAGTACTGCGCATCAGCTAGCAGGTCCAGCTGTCTTCGTGGGCTTCACAGACAGAGAGAACCAGGAAGATAAGCATGTGCAAAGCTGCATTATACAAGAAGAGTGTACATGGAATGGAGGCATCGCCCCAGCTGGTTTGTTGCAGCGCAGGGATTTTTCCAGTTAGCTCAAAAAATGGCATAAAAAAATTAAAATATTCTCAGAACAATGACTTACTCCAACTTAAACATGGAAGAAGGGAAAAAGAAAAGGAGGGAGGGAGGGAGGAAGGTGGGAGAGAAGGAGGGCAGGAGGGAGGGTGAGGTTGTTTCCTCAAAGAAGATGTAAGAACCTCTGAAAACCTGAGGAAACCTTGAACAGTGTAACCTGTATGTAACCTGCGGTCTGCGATGTACAGAGCACTAGTCCACACACTGCTGCCATCCAAACAAATTTATCTCTTAATACAGAATTCTAGGTGCTTAGACTATTACACTTGTATTGTTGAGGGGAATTCTTCCTTGGGTGAGGAAGGGTTGAGTGAAAATCCCTATCCATTTCATAGCAAAGGTGTTCCAGTTTGACATAAGTGGGACCCTTGACATCCAGCTTAGGGTTTTATTTTTAATTAAACATTTGTTTTTGAAATAATTGTAAATTTACGTGCAGTTATAAGAAATAAGACACCCATATACCTGTACCTAGATTCCCTAGGTAGTAATATGTTACAAAACTATATTACAATGTCACAAGCAGGATCATGGCACTGGCACAGTCAAACATACCATTTCCATCATTGCAAAGATCCCTAATGTCATTCTGATAGTCATAACCACTCCCCTTTATTTCCATAACTGCCAGTTTTAGAATGTAATACAAATGGAATCATGCAACATGTGATCTTTGGGACTGAGATTTTTTTTCCACTCAGGATATTGTGGGTTGCTGTATAAATCCACACTATATTCCTTTCTTATAGCTGAGTAATAATCTATGACATGGTGATGTCATAGCTTTAAAAACATTCTCTTACAGGAAGACATTTGGGTCATTTCTTGTTTCTGGACTATTATTTAATAAGAATGCCATAAACATCTATGTACAGGTTTTTATATGAGCCTGAGTTTTTTTTATGGGGCCAAGTGTCCAAGAGTGAAATTTCTGACTCACACAGTAGTTGCATATTTAGTCATGAAAGTAATGTCCACTGTTTTCCCAAATGGCTGTGACATTCGCATTCCTGTCAGAGAAGTATATGCGATCCACTTTCTCCCCATCTCCACCAGCACTTGTCATTACCTGTTTTAAATGTTAGACATATTTAGAGGTTGTTGGTAATGGCGCACTGTGGTTTGAATGTGCATTTCCATACTGACTAACGACCTCAATCGGCTCAGGAGTTTGTCGTCTTTACAGCCTCTTCAATGAAATATCTGTTCATACCTTTTACCCTTTTTCTAACTGGATTGTTTTGCTTTTTCTTTAAATTTAGAATTTTTTTTTTTACATATTCTAGATTCTAGTCCTTTGTTACATATATGGTTTAAAATCTTGTTTCGGCTCTGTAGCTCTTATTTTTATCTTTTTATCAAGTTCTTGAATAGAGCAAAAGCTAAATTTCAAGGCTCCTCAATTTATCGATTTTCTATGTCTGAATCATACTTTTGTTATTAATTCTATAAACTTTGCTTAGCCCTAGAGCCAAAATATTTTCTTACATATTTTTCTTTTTAAGATTTATACTTTTACATTGTATATGTAAGTCTATAATTGATTTTGAATTGCTTTGTATATAAGATGTGAGACTAGGTTCAGGTTTTTCTTTTTTCATGAATGTTTACTTGCTCTAGTGCTGCAAGCTAGTGCAGCTCTTTGTGGTTCCAGGGACAAGGTCCCAGGTCCTAGATTTAGAAAATATAGAGGAGACAAAAAATATAGAGGAGAGAAAACCTTTATCTTTTGTAAAGACGACAAACTCCTGAGCCGATTGAGGTCATTAGTCAGTATGGAAATGCACATTCAAACCACAGTGCGCCATTACCAATAACCTCTAAATGGTCAGGTGGAGTGGCTTCTTTTCCAGATGGGTGAAGAGGACCACACAATCACCATAGGGGTGTTTATTTAAACTTTTGTAGTTAGTATCGTGAGACATAGGGTTGCCTAGTGACTAATGAGTGGAATTATCTCAGGCAAGATGTTTTTCTCAGGACCAAAGTATTTCCCTTCAG
>NW_004955492.1:5966699-5968645 GCF_000276665.1 Chinchilla lanigera | reverse complement strand
ACTGGGAATTTGTTCATTCTTCCTTAGGACTTTCAGACATTGGATAAACTGTAAGAAATACAATAGTTAATTTATGATTTTAATAGATATTGGCCGGTGAATGGTAAAAATGTATTTCTTTGTTACATAACAGAATTTAGTGAGTTTATATCCCTAGGAACACTAACACTTTTAAATATTGAAGTATGAAAGATCTTTATTCTCCTGAAGGCTGCTAAAGCTTCCCACCTCTTGCTCTCAGTATCTCTGCATCCTCTTTGTTGTCCTGACACCCTCTGACTTGACTCTGCCTCCCGTGGTTTCCCTTTTCTCCAGGACTTTGTGCCTTCAGACAAGTCTTTCTTTCCATATCCAGTGTTATCCTATCTGCAGAGAATGTGGTGGTTAATTCTGTGGGTCAACCTGACTGCACCAGGGAGTGTCCAGACCTGTGCTGAACAATGTTCTGAATGAGTTCAGGGTGTTTCTGGATGAGGTTAGCTTCTGGGTCAGTAGCTCGTCCACGAAAAACCTTTCCCACATCAGCAATAGTTCTGTTCTTGTTATCACTGGTGTGTCCACAGGGCAGCACCCTTCAAGAACTCTTCCTGTGCATACACAGCTTAGCTAACTGGTTGGCCCCAGAGACTTTCACCTCTCTCGGCCTGTGATATGCTGTCCTCATTAACCAATCACCTCCAGCTGTTGGTTTAAGGTGAGAAACTCGAAATTGCCTTTCACTTCAATGCTTGGGGTTGGTGTGTCTCAGGGAATAGAGAGGCCAAGGAGAAGGAGAGGTGCGGGTATTGTCGGTCAGGAGCTGCCAGAATACATGCCACTTTTATCCATTAACTTTTCCATCTTCTTTGGATATAGTCCCATGAAACCCCCAAATAATTACAATGATAACATCAAAAACCGCAGGTCACAGATCACCATTACTGAGACACAGGTACTAATCCACTGATGAGTCCGTAACTGAACAAGGTGCTGGGAGGTGGGGCCTGGTCAGAAGAGGTGGAGCCTGACCTGGAAAGGTGCCTCTTCCTCTTTAGCTCCTCCCTTCACTCTCTGCTTCCCAGCCAACAAGAAGCGAGCAGCTTTCCCCAGCCACCCTCCCAACATGCTGTATCTGCCTTGGAGCCAGCCGACCATGGACTGAAACCATAGACCAAAATAAAACTCTCCTCCTTCAAATGGTGGGTGACGGGTATTTTGTCCCATTGATGAGAAAGTGATTAAGACAGACACCCATTGACTCTGCTCCTGTGAAGAATCCTGACTGACTCAGGGGGTTTTCTGCCTTTAAAAATATAAGGAAGCCAGGCATGGTGGCACACACCTGCAATCCCAGCACCCTGGGAGGGTGAGGCAGGAGGATTTCAAGTTCAAGCCCAACTTGGGCAATTTAGCAAGGCACTGTGTCACAATTTAAAAAAAAAAATATTTTTAAAGGCTGGAGATGTAGCTCAGTGCAAAGGACCTAGGTTTGATCCTCAATAATGAAAAGAAAGAAAAGAAAGAAAGAAAGAAAGAAAGAAAGAAAGAAAGAAAGAAAGAGAGAAAAAATGTTTGAATCCTGCTACTACTTAGTCAAACTCAACAAAGAGAAATAAATGTATCATTTTATTTGGCCTTGTCACCCCTCTGGGGATCTGCTTGCTTTTTCCACTTCTTCCCTCTTGTAGGCAGCAGTCACCCCCACCCCCCAGGCCACTCCTTGATTCTTGGGTTTGGACTCCTGACAAATCGGCTTCCTGCACTTCTCAGGAACTCTGACCTCAGTGGGAGTCAGTGACCCCTGGATAGCAAAGGTCTTTTCAGTCTGTATTGTTTTGACCTCTTGTGCTGACCCTATTAATAAAATGCTCCTTTGAAATCAGGAAAGTTTTGTTTTAGGAAAGTGGAGTTCAGGAAAGTTTAGAAAAGGAAAACCTTGCCAATAGTTGCGGTAGATCCTTGGAGGT
>NW_004955492.1:5929411-5961104 GCF_000276665.1 Chinchilla lanigera | reverse complement strand
AGTTAGTATCGTGAGACATAGGGTTGCCTAGTGACTAATGAGTGGAATTATCTCAGGCAAGATGTTTTTCTCAGGACCAAAGTATTTCCCTTCAGCCGCTCCCCACACTCTCACACCATTTGTTAAAAAGTTTATTATTCCTCCACTGAATTGCTTTTGCACTGTGGTCAGAAATTCAGTTGGGAGGGGTGTGGCAGCACATTTTGTAATCCCAGCTACCTGGGAAGCTAGGACAGGAGGATCACAAGTTTGAGTCTGGTCTCGGCAACTTAACAAAACCTTGTCTCAAATAACAATAAAGGAAAAGAAGAAAGAGGAGAAGGAGAAGAAGGAGAAGGAGAAGGAGAAGGAGAAAATGGAGAAGGAAAAAAAGGGCTGGGGATCAGTTCAGTGGTATAGTGCTTGTCTAGTGTGCTTGAGGTCCTGGGTTCATTCTTCAGTACCACAGAAATGAATGAATGAATGAATGAATGAATGAATGAGGCGTATTTACATGGGTCTATTTCTGGGTTCTCTATTCTGTTCCATTCCATTCCAGCTTATGTCATAAGCTCCTTAAACTGGGTAAGATGCACTTGAATAGATTATTTTCCTCATTCCTTCACAGAACAGTGAACAAAGGATTAATGCTAAAGGGGCCAACACCAACTTTGTTTAGGATGTCTACATGGCAAATTCAAGGTAAGTGGGAGCCATTTCTGAAATGAATTCCAGTAACCCCCACTTGCTAGTGCCTGCCTGCATCTTCATATAGACCCCTTTCCTTGATTGGGCTGGTCCCAGAGATTTGCTTTTAATGGACAGAGGGCAAATGTGGTTTGAAGTCAGTCAGGATGGACCACATTACTTCTTGATCATTGTCTCTGGCCTTACTCAGACTGATGAAAGCCAGCTGCATTGAGTGAGCCACTGTGTGCTCAAGCAGGAACCAAGGAGGGCTCCTGGTCCACAACCACCCAGGGGCTAAGACACTCAGACTGGTAGCCCAAGGGTACTTGAGTCCTGCCAGCAACCACTCTAGTGAGCTCCCAGGAAAATCTGTCCCCATTCGAGGGCAAGTCTGTGGGTGTCCAGCCTTCCAACTACCTCAGGTTTATCTGACTTGCATTAGCATGGAATCTACAATACAAACAACAGCTTGACACTATGCCCACAAGTCCGAGTGTCACATACATATACACATGAATGGGCTCTTTTAAAATTGAGATTACATTGAATCTACATTAGTTTGGTCTGACAGCTTTCTAACACTGAGTCTTCTAGTCCATAAACATAGTAAATACCTATATTTATTTAAGTAATCTTGAAAGTCTATCCATAATGTCTTAGAGTTTTCAGCGTTGAGATCATATCTATATTAAGCATTCAAAAATTCTCAGGTATTTAATGATTTTTGATGCTCTTGTAAGTGGTATTTACAATTTTTCTGCTATTTGCTATTGGTACTGATATAGAAATAGAGTTGCTCTTCTATACTGAATAGAATAAAATGATTTGTTATAGATTTTTCAGATAGTCTGTTACAGTGGACCCTTGAATTACGACCAGCCTCACATACAAATAACTTGGATTATGACCGGAGTTTTAGGTGTAATTTATGACCAAATTCTAGAGTTACAACCCAAATACTGGCCACTTGTGCGACTGTAAACAAAGACCTGCAGTGCTGGAAAAGTCTGTGTAATCATCAGTCTGAGCCCAGATGCGTGTTTGTGGACACGATTTCAGGCAGTGCTTTATACAATCACTACAATTACTGCCATCAAAATGGCCAAAAAGAATCTAAGGAAGGTAGGGGAGTAAAGAAGACAGTCACAATTAAAAAGAAGAAGGAAATTGTGGAGAAAGAATTCACACGCAAAAAACCAAAATTCATAAAGTAGATAAAAACTAAGTGGGTGGCCCTTTGCCTTACAAAACCACAAGACTCAGTTATTTTAAATAACCAAATCCAGTTTTTGTTCTGCTTCAGGGAGCTGGAGGCGGAGATCATCTTCCCACCCAGGGAAGGTCTGTCTATGTGAAATTGGACCAGGTCTGAAGTCAGTGGCTATGACAGGATGATGATAAAGTGGTGATAATAATGTTAGCAAGAATACAGCAATCCTACCTGACACATAATTTGATCCTGTATCCCTCTGATTTAATGATGGCTTCCAAAAGTGAGAGAATGTAGCTGTGTTTCTCGTCCAGCATGCATACTCCCACGGGTGCATGGTGCATGTGAGTATGTGTGCATGCCTCCTTCAATACCCCCAGCTGGGGTTTGAGGCTGTGTTCGCAGCTTTCTCACACTTATCTCTAAGCTATGGCTTCTGCACTGTGGCTTGTGGCCCTGCCAGCTGTGCCGGCTCTGGTCCTTTTCTGACTCCTCCTCTCTTCTCCTCCATACCTCTGTCTCCCCAGCTTCCACTGTCAAAGGACATGTATCTTATGCTCCAGGCAAATTCCTGCACATACTTCAAGAATCATGTAAGCCAGGCATGGTGGCACATGCCTGTAATCCCAGCATTTGGGAGGCTGAGGCAGGAGGATTGTTGCAAGCTCAAGACCAGCCTGAGCTACAGAGTAAGCTTAAGGCCGGCCTGAACTGAAAAGAAAAAAAGAAAAAAAAAAAGAATCATGTAAAGGATTCACTTTTCTGCAAAGTTCTTGCTCTAGTCTCATATGTGATCCATCATAGCTGCCTGGGCTGGATAACCAGCCCCATTAGAAGACATGCAGTGTTTGTCAAATGAATATAAAAATAGCACAACCCAGTCAGCTAGGATGATAGTACAAACTCATATTTCTAAATCTAAAATTCTCCCATTTTAATACAAAGCCTAATTTACAGCTTTCCATCAAAAATAATAAAATTAAAGGGATAATCAACATATGTAGTGAATGTTCAAATAAAGAAATTATCACAGTAAAAGATACACTGCCATGAACCCCCACAAAATACTCCCCCTCACTTCCAACACACTTATCCCATCATTCTTGCCACTTTCTGAAGCAGTTCTAGTAGTTTTCTTTCCTGAGTGTCTTATGATAAAAGACACTATGATAAAAAATATGCTGCTTCTTGCCATCTAGCAGGCAGCTCCCAAAAGCATTAGTGTGTCCTCAACTACCGTATTCACTGCAGTTGACATCATGAGACTGCTGGCTCTTCCCTAAAGTCAAAATGAAAGGCAAATGTTTTGAATTGAATCAGGACATCAAGGCAGGCATGATATCACAACTAAAGACACCCATGAAAGAGGACTTCCAGTACTGCTTCAGAAAGTGGCAAGAATGATGGGATAATGATGGGGTATTTTGAGGGGATTAATGACAATGTATTCCATGTAGTCTTGGGCTACTGTAATAAATTTTTTTTACTGTAATAAATTTTTAAAAATTAGCCATTCATTGTATTTTTAATCATACCTTGTAAATGTAATTTAGTGCTGTGTTTTCAGAACTGATTTGAGTTTCCCTATACTAAACTTCCTAACTTTATTTATTGGTAACTGAGGAAGTTGAGACCATGAGATTTCTGTGGCTTACCTATATACTCCAACATTAAGGCTTTCTCAGAACCAACCAGGTTGTTCCTTTTTACCGTTAACTGCATAAATCTAGGTCCATGAGAACTGGGGAGGTTTCCAGGCTTATCAGCCATCTGGCTTCATGGTGCACAGTTCCAGCATCTTGTGAAGACGGAGGAGAGTGCAACATGGGGTCACTCACCATTAGTTTTATCTGAACTGACTCAGAAAGGAGGGTGCTATCCTCTCAACCTCCCCGCCCATGGGCTGGTCCTGGAGTGCGGGGCTAGTGATAGCCCAAGACTACATGCAATACAATATCCTAAAGAACTGAGCTGTTCACCCCAAAGAGAGACCAATAACAATGAGAACACCGAGTCTTCCCGGGAGCAAGACGCGCAAGAGGATCTGCAGTAGGCACTACATACCTGAGCTTGTATTCTAAGAACAAGTACGACAAAGCTGGCAGCTGTGAACTAGAGTAAATAGGCAAGAAGATCACTTTGGATTCAGTAGCACTAAAAAACAGCTCTGTTCGTTCAGGATCTGATCAGAGAAAGTGAAGGTACACTGATCCCTCACTTTGCCCCTTTGGTATTTCCTGCTGTAAGCCTGAGCAAGCATTGTTTAGTGGAGTAAACTATCAACTTGTTGAGGTGAGGATTCATGCATTTTGCATCTCAGTGAACGAACATGGAGTTTGGCCTATGGTAGGTATTCAATAAATGTGCGTGAAATACATTGGTATTTAAATAATGCCATAATTTTGTCTGTCTCATTTATTGCTGTAACTGTAGCACTTAGAACAATACCAGCATGTGGAGGGTCTCAAGAAATATTTAAGTAATCAAATAAATATGAGAGGTGGTTCTCTCCACCCCTCAGCTTTGAAACAAGGATGGTTGTGTGCGTCTCACACAGTGCCTGGGACATGGTAACTAGTCACTGTGTGTGCTTCTCCTTCTTACCAGCTTTGAAAAGCAAAATGAGGTGTGCAGGTAGGAGAAAAACAAAAGAAAAAAATCTTCCTGGATTTATACACAACACTTTCCAAGACAGAATGACCAGGATCAAGCCAATAGGACATTTATCATCTAATGTGAAGACCTATGCTTATTAATTACTTAAAATGCATGCTGATATTTAATGCTTGTGAAGATAAGATGATAAAGCTGAAAAGACCCAGAGATCACCAAATCCATTCTTCAAATTACACAGATGAGAAAGGGAACCTCGGAGAGCTAAGCAGCCGGGCATCAGCTCTGATGTGTACATGTGGCAAGCAGGTCTCTGATCTGAAGCTTTTCATTACTCCAGGCTGCTATAATAGTAATTTGTGTCAGCTGGAAGGAAAGTATTGTTATAGGCAGCTGAGTTAGACTGAAATATGTTATAGGCAGCCAGACAGGGCCAGGCCCTGGAAGGAGGTATATGGAAGACAAGGTACCTTGCAAATGGAGACACTTGCTGCAGGCCAGACCTCAAGACAAAAGATTAAACAAATGCGCTCACATACCTCCCCAGAGATGCACATCAGCAATTGATATTCTAAATAGGTAACAATCACCTTCAAGAGTCACTGACCCAACCCCCTACAGGAAATGTCCCTTTCTGCCTGCTTGCTACTTGACTCACTCACCCATTTCATCCCGATTTAATCAATTTTACCTGAACAATTATTATTGGTTGACCGTAGTTTTGTCTCACCTCATGCCCACCTTGTGATTTCCTATTTTTCCTCCCACCTTGGACATGCCTCACCTGGTGGTTTTGTTCTATACAATCCCTAAGAAAGATAGGGTCCTTGGCAATCCACTGGAGTCCACTTCTGTCCCTCTCTTGGACAGAAGCTTTCTTTCCCTCGATAAATATGTTCTGCTCTTAACCTCTATTGTTCCTAAAATTCATTCTTCGATTTTAGAGAACATGAACTTGTCCCAGATATCTTTCAGGTTGGGTGTTTCTTTCCCCTGTATCAGTATTAGACCTTTTGCTTGTCATCTATGTAAATGATTCTTATCTACAAATTATTTTTTACTGTAAACATTCTAAAAGATCAAAAGTTATTACTTCTACAGTTAAAGCAAATTCTTTGGGTGAAGGAGGTTGGCAAGAAGAAGACAGCTGTGTGGATACATTTTATAAATTCCTTCTGTGTTTACAGATTGCACCATGAATTATGAGACCTTGAGCTTCCGGCAGAACTCATGAATCTCTGTCTGTCATTGCCATCCACACAAGAGTCTAGGCATGAAAAGGGCTTGAGATCAGAGATGCTCCTTCAGGAGCAGGTGGGAAACCACTGCAAAACAGTTGGGAGGCCTGGCCAAGCAAGGGGAGCCCAACCAGAGGGTGCATTTCTGAAATGAGTTAGAGGATCCAGAACAGAGTGACTCCTGTTACAGTCTCTGTGGTTAGAGCACCTGGCATCCAGACTCTAGCCCCAGCACTTAACTCATCTACCTTGCTGCACATGCCACTTTAAGCTCCATTTTCTCAATTTGTGAAAGGGATATACTAATTAACACAGGGCCAGGGATATAGCCTAGCGGCCAACACCTGCCTGGCAAGCTTGAGGTTGTGAGTTCAATTCTCAGTACCAAAAATAATAATAGGGGCTGGGGATTTAGCTCAGCAGCACAGTGCCTGCCTGGCAAGTACAAGGTCGTGAGTTCGATTCCCGGTACCGGAAAAAATAATTAAAACACATTATGTTCATCAGGGTACCTAGCACTTAGTGAGGATAAATTATTGAAAATGCTTACTTGCAAGATATTTCATATGAATAGGAATATCCAGGGAAAGGTCTATGCAGTAAAGCCAAGCTCTGTGCAGCAGGAGCTAATTTGAATGTGATTCCCTGGAAAAGGACCTTAGAAACCTGAGTGGACTCACTTGCTGGGGACCAAGAATTATAAATTGACATAGTCTGTCTTAGGCTCTCTTGCCTGTGGGCTGGTTTTGTAGTGTGGAAATCACCTTCCTCTCCTGGTCAGTGAGATTAGTACCCAGGTGTGAGGGTGGGTTTTGGCTTTTTCCCTTTATGATATTAAACTTGCCATTCTACCACGGCTTCTATGCTGTTCCAAGAAAAGCACCCTACCCTCTCCCCTACACTGGCTAATAAATAGTGTCTGGCTTGGAGTGTCTTTGTCTCTGCCCAGCCAGAGGCACTGACCTCCCAGCCACTCATCATGTATAACTAAATTTGTCTGTCTCTTATTTCATCCTTTTGCCATACCTGTCCAACAGGGGGATCTTGGCCAGGTCCTTGAAACCCATTTCTCAGCCCAGTGCTACATACCGCCAGGTGACCAAGCACAGGACCCTTGCCTTCCTGTTACCGGTACCTCCACAAACTTCCCACGTCTCCCCCACTATAGGCAAAGCTCCAGGCCTCTGTTGGACTTTCCATGGTCTCTCGCCCTCTGGGAACTTAATATGCACCTCTTTCCCAGTTCTTCTTCCAGGGACAGAGGTCAGAAGTGTTCTTCCCCATGTGCCCTGGAGCAGGAAGGGGGCTGTTTTTTAAAAAGCACAGCCCATTTCATTACAGTGAGCTTTTCTTTTTAATTTTTTGTTTTTATTTATAAATGTATTTGACATACTGGGGATTGCTCCAAATGTCTTGCACTAACCTATGTTCCCAGATCTTATTTTTTTTTTTAAATTTTATTCTAAAGAGAGTAGTAAATGAGAAACAAACAAACACAAAATAGAACAGTGGCAGCATACCAGTATCACGAATATAAATGAATTAGAGCAAGAACATTCAAAGTGATACAGGGTTTCAAGACAAAATAATACGAATTAACAGTGGTTGTTACATTACATATTGCTATCCTCTACTACATTGCTCAGATTACCAGATGTAAGAATGAAATATTGCTCAAACCATTAAAGAGAATAAGAAAATAATTCTTCGCTAAAACATTAGAGATAATACAGAGTTCCACTAGACAAGATGGTAGGAGTTCATCATTGTAACTGCATTGTATATTGTTACCTTCAAATCAGTTGCCCAGCCCACCAGCCACAAGCATGCAAAATCTATCAGAACACAAAAAACTGTGAGCATTAACTGTTCATTTCAATACACCATCAGACATCAGCAATATAGTTATCACAGCTATTTATCTATATATTTATGTTTTGCCTTCTTTCTTTTTTCTTCTTTCCCACATCCCAGTCATTCCTTCCTTTGAGCAATTTCTTTCCCTTTCCTATCATCTATTGTACATTTTGAGTTTTGCCTAGTCTTTCAGGTTCCTACACCAAGGAGCCAATATGATATTTACACATCTGGATCTGATTTATTTCACTTATGAGTATGGTCTCTAGTTGCATCCGTATACTCTTCCCAGCTCTTCAAAAAAAGTTTTTATTGTAAGACAGGGTCTTGCTAAGTCACCCACGCGTGGCTGACATTTACAGTCCTCTTCCTTCAGCCTCCCAGAGTGCTGGGGTTATAGACATGCTCTGCCATCGCCAACTGGAGCATTTCTGTTTTAACGGTCTGTACTCTATCCACAGCAGGTCAGGCACAGGCAGGAACTGCTCACCTTGGAGGCAACAGATGCCACTCACAGGCCCTGGAGCATCCCAGAGCCCACCTGTGCCCCGTATCTGGCTTCTGGAGACTGAGGGAAAGGAAAACAGCTTGGCATCTTTCTTTCAGACCTTGGATCATAGAAACCGCCTGGGAAAGTCAGAAACCTGAACAACTCTGAAAAAGGCATCAATGCTGAGTCCTGTTGACCAGGCCTGGAGAAGAGGCATCCGTGAATCCTAAGAATGCATGGATTGGCCAAATCCATAGGACCAGTGGAGGGCAATTGGTGACACTGGCATGTGGAGTTTGGGTTTTGCATGTTTTTACTCCCAGAATTTCTACCCTTGTCTCCTCCCTGGGAACCCACACTACCTGTCTCTGCTCCCAGAAGGAAAAGGCTAAGAAATGCATCTCACTCATTTCAGGGATTTAATGCTACATCAAGCTTAGCTTTATTTTTTTCCAGGGGATTTGGATTTTAATTATGAGGGAAACTGCTTAACCCAAAGGAATGGATTCATTAATGTGGCATTTCTGGCCTGAGGGAAAGAGGCATATGGTCACCCCCAGGGTGAGCTATGCCTACTAGAGCGAATGTGGACTGGCGACACAGACAACTCTGGCCCTCCCGGCCTCCTTCCCCTCTGTGTGTAGAGTAGCCAACTGCCCTGAGGTCTCAGACAGGCAGGCAGGGAACTCATCAGAACTGAGCACCAGATGTCATTGTTGGCTGTCTTGACTCCTGTCCCCGCTGCAAAGCTATGAACCTGGTACCTGAAAGGAAGGTGGAAGGCTCGCTTCAGACATGACTCTCCCAGCCACGATGATGGCTAACTGGAACAAAGGCCTTGACCCAGAGCTGAACCCGGGTTTTATTAATTCCTGAAGCAGAGAGCGGCTTGAGGATGAGTGACTGTGTGAATGGTGGGAAGTAAGTGAGTGCTGTGAGCTGGGCTAGGTAGGAGGCCTGAAATCACCTCCACAATATGCAGAGAGAAGGATGTGCAAAAGAGTAATCTGCATAACACAATTGAGATAGCATCTAATGTTTTGAGGTTAGCGCTTCAGCTCTGATGTGTAATCTTTCAAGCCCTGAGAAGTCATAACCTCTATCGAGGCTCATCCCAGCCGACAGTGTGGAACACTGGCTCTTCACCCTCGTCCCAGCTCACACAAGGGAACAACAGGGGGTCTGGAGAAACACTGTCTGCCATCTTTAATCTTTAAAACCTACACATCAGCGCCTCAGCTGGACCAACATGCATTGCTTAAAGCCAATTGTAGGGATAAGGACAAGTCAAAGCCAGCTCTGTACATACCAATACATGGATACAGGGTCAGGTTCAGCCAAAATGGAGACAACTGCTCCACCTTCAAGGAGAGTCACCCAGGTGGTCCTGCACATCAAGGTACACCTGCTTCCTAACAGCGTTCACAGTGCAATTGAAAATAATTAAATTCACGAGGGTCACAGTGGTTATCCTGTGTTCAAGACTCTCTGGAACCTTGAGTGCCTAAAAGGAGGTAGATAAACCTTTAAAGTTTTTTTCATAGGGAGTAATATTTTCTTCAGATTTTGATCATCTATTGTTAATAGCATTCCAAAATATTAGCAAAAGATTGAAAATGTCAAAGCATTTTGCCAAAATATAATTTCAAAAGTTTACCTTTGATTTAAAAATGAGATAAAAGCATCAAATTACAAAACTACCACATATCTTGAAGTTGACAGCCCAGCATTCAGAAACATTCCAGCGACCGATCTTCTAGTTCCATCTTGAGAGTGTGTGGACACAGAGGCACCTGGTTAAGGCATTCAGCTGTTGCCCCTTAACCTAAATTTCAAGTCTCCTCCAGAGTTCAGGCCTGACTGCAGAGGTGTCTCTATAGAAGGTGTCCGTTGACATCTAGAATCCTGTCTGTGGAGACAGAAGCTGGAGGTACAGACCCAGCTAGGTAAAACAGGCTGAAGTGGATAAAGTTGGAAATAAGAAGGGCCTGCAGGTGTTGGGCCCTGATCTGAGGCAAGCTTAGAGCGTGCCATGCAGGCCTGTGTAGATAGATCGAGAAGGGCATAACTCCAAGGTCTTTCAGGTGGTGATGAGGGGAGTGGCAGACTGGGCTTTAAACCAGCTAAAGGCTCTGGAATAGGTTGAGCACAGGTATCTGAGAAGGCTGGCAGGCGGAACCATGGGTGAGGGTCCAAGAACTTACTTTAAGAGCCCAACTTCCACAAGCAGCAGCCAAGTCCTAGAGAATCAGTTCTTCAGCTAGGATGCCCACGAATGTGCTATTGGTGGAGCTAAGAATGATGACTGCCCCTTGTACAGGTGCCAGGCCTCAAGGCTATCAGTCATACCACTAGTCGAAACTCCTCCTCCATAGGTATTGGTAGGCACGATACCCACGGAGGTTGCCTTCCTGTACAGGGCCCCTACATACACCTCCAGCAGCACCAGAATCCCACAATCATGTGGAATGGCCAAGTACAGAAGATTCAACCTCCAAGCTAGAGCATTTGTGCACTTGGGTGCCTGCCCCACTCTGTGTGACAGCAGCCAGCTGTAGTGCCTTCTCTAGACCTGTGGGCACTTACAGCTGGCGTACTCCGTGGCCAGCAGGCCTTGTTCCTAGGCTGGGACTGAAATACATGTAAGGCCATGGATGTGGTGTCCATGATGGCTCTGTGCTAGCCAAGGACAGAGTTGTCACTTGCTAGGAGAATTCTCCCTCAGGAGAGGACGTGGTCTTTCATGACAGGTCTGATGCTCCAGAAACGGGGTGTACAGTGCTGCCCCTCAGGGCACTAAAGCTTTTCCACAGCACCGTGAACTTGACCCTGGGAATCCTTCACCACAGCCACTTGGCATCTCCATAGCTTGAAGAAGTCTCTGTGGGTGCAGCCATGCGTTACAGGCACAGCAGCTTCTGGAAGGTGCTCTGCAGTTTGTGTTGCACACATTCCTGCTGCTCCCTGCAGGGAGCCCAGCAAAGACCCTGGTCACCCCTCTACTGGCTTTGGTTCCAGGATGCTAGGGCAGGTGGATGTTTATGGCTACCTGGGACATGCAAGATCTGCAGTTACAGGACTGGCATCTGCTGAAGCCTTGCTTACACGGAGGTTTCCCCTGAAACTGTGCTCCAGTCATAGCTACCCCTTGTGATTAAGAGGGATCCCTGCAAAGAGCATTGAGGGCTGCCGGGGGCTGATCCGACCCCCGGATACCTGTGGGGGGATGATGGGGAATAAAGAAAGACAAAAGACATTATGCAAAGTACAAGGGGTCTGATCAGAAGGAGTCTGCTTCCAGTGAACAGGCTCACTCACCTCCGTGGTCGGCCCACTTTTATTAGCAAACGAGGAGCACAGGGGGTGGGGTCGTGTGTCATTCATGAAACGGTGGAAGGAGATTTTGAAAACTAAGGTATAGGTTAAACTTTTATGAGGGGAAAAAGCTAAAAGCCCAGCAAGCCCTTCTCCGTATCTGGATGGCTGCACAGTTTAATAGGGAACTAGCTTTCTTTCCATCGTCCTCAGTGGATGTGAGCTTGCCTTGAGAGCACTGTGATTATGAGCTTTCCCCACACTAGCTAGAAAACATACAGTCTTCCGCATACTTTCCCGTTCCCAGGGTAAGTCAGCGCAGGCCTCAGGACTGTGAGCCCTAGATCAGCAACTTGGGGCCCCTACCAGCCCTTACATAGCCCAGTCCCCAAAAAATGGCCTCTGCTGGGACTCCCCAGGTGCATGCCCTTGGGCCTCAGCCTCAGAGGTACCTTTCTGCCTTTGTATTCTGTCCAGTAGACTACAGGATCCCTCCCGCAGGCAAGGCATTTGCCTTACAGAGTTCCCACCAGTGCTCACTGAGAGCAAGGGAACCTTACCACCACCCTGGGAAGACAGGGACTGCAGATTCCAGCAGCGGGCACCCACCGCCCAAGGAATCTGCGAACTCCTGCCTCAGAGTGAAGAGCCAAGTGTTTCCATGCAGTCACTACCATCTCCTGCGCAATTCCCAGCCACCGTGTGAAAGCAGTTTCAGACCCCTGAGGATGCACACCAGAGCACAAGCACACCCACTAACTCAGCGGTCCCTCACTTGCCAGTGAGACTGCCTGCTGATTCCACCACCATGCCTGGGGAGGGAGGTAGCAAGAGTTCCTAACCCAAGAATTGCAAGCTGGCAGGATGAAGTCCTGAGACTCAGTTACCTTCAGTTTTGCGGTGGAAAGGTCAGAGGTGAAACTAGGGTGGCGGCATGTCACCATGCCACAGTCGGTGCAGGAAAGGACTGGTTCGAACACCCAGGCTTTCTGGCAAGGCAGTCACATGTGAGTCACATACACATTCTCCCGGAGTATTTGAACTGATGTCTGCCGGGTTTTGGTTCTTTGGTTTGTTTATTCTGTTTTTGTTTGTTTGTTTCTTCTATTTTCTCTCACTTAGTTGGTGTCTATGTTCTCTCTCACTCATCTCCTTATATAGTGTCTTCACCTCAAACTCCCATAGAAATATTCTTTTCCTCACTTTTTAAATTCTTCCTGTCAAGTTTTTAATTTACCATGCTCCACTCTCCCTGTCAGTCACTCCTATCTTTTCCTGTATTAGCCCTCTATCCTCCTCACCCTATTCCTTTGCTCCTCCATATCTAACCTAACCTCCCATCCTTTCCTACCCCCTTTCTGCATTATAGGAATACAAACTTATGGACCGGCTTCGATAGCTTTCCTCTGTCACAAAGTACACACTCCTTCTCCTACATCTCATCCTTGCCTCCACATATATCTTCTTAAAACCCTCAGCACTAACCTTTCCACTCAACCAAAAGTACTCCAGCAGAATCTGACCCCATACCAATTGTTTTAGTCTACCAGTATCCCACTATCACTCTCCCCCTTAACTGACTTACGCTCTTCTTTCACCCACCTCTCAATCTCTTCCCTCCACTTTTGCTTCCACATCGTAGAACAACTGCTAATAGTAATTGACCACAGGCTGCAGAGCATAATGATAAAGGGTGAAGGTGAGGATGTAAGGTCTATCTTATATCAGCAGTGTATTGCTGGCGCTGTTGATGCTGTTATAGCTAGAAGTAACTCTTTTCTCAAAGCACAGGTACAGAGTCCAAATCACTTAAATTAAAAGTTGAAGGGGTAAATACTATCTTTGGACATTTAAAGCTGAAAACACATCACAGGAAGGCAATACCTTCCCCAAAAAATTTCATAGTAATTAAAAGTTCTCCCCATCCTTTTAGACCTCACCAGCAGTATCAAAAAAAGAGAGAAGTAAAAGTAGAAAAATTTTTTAAAAAACAAAACAGAGGGGCTGGGGATTTAGCTCAGCGGCAAAGCACCTGCCTGGCAAGCGCAAGGTCGTGAGTTCGGTTCCCGGTACCGGAGAAAAACCAAAAAAAAAAAAAAAAAAAACAAAACAGATACATACATGGGAAAACTAGGATCATGGGAAAACAAGGCATCAAAAGACCTCAAATTCTCTGACCTCTCCCAAGGCAGATCAAGGGGGCACAAATGGACAGGAAAGTAAATATCGGGTAATAGAGCTCTATGAAATATTTCAAGAGGAGATGTAGAAACGTCTCTTCCAAAGAGGACATAACTCAAAAGTTTACAGAATGTGCACTGAAAATTTCCATTTAGATTTGGAGGAAAGAAATAAAAAGAGGAAGAACTTGCTAAAGCAGTTCAAAACATGAATGACAATTTCGCCAAAGATATAGAATCCATAACAGGTGTGGGACAGAAATACCAGAAATAAAAAAACCAGAATTTATAAATTGCACAAATGTTTCAGTTAAAAAAAAATCAATAAACATTAGAGTTGAACCACAGCCTTGAATACATACTCTTAATAGATATCTACAGAATATTCCACCCTACTAAAAAAAGTATACATTCTTTTCTATAGCACACATTATTTTCTCCAAAACACATCATAACCTAGTCCACAAAGCCTGCTTATGTAAGTATATAAGAATCAAAATCACGCCGTGTTTACTATTATACCACTGTGCAATGAAAATAGATACCAGCCACAGAAGAAACCATAGAACATTTGGAAGTACTTGAAAACTTGCTAAGACGTTTCCGAACACCCAGTGGGTCACAGAAGAAATCAAGGAAGGAATTAAGCAACTTCTTGAAGTTAATGACAATGTTTGTACAACCCACCAGAGGCTATTATACACAATGAAAGCAGTGCTAAGAGGGAAGTTCTTTGCAATCAATGCTCATATTAGGAAAATGGAGCAAGCTATTTGAGAAATAACCTAATGTAAAACCTTAAGATGCTTGAGAAATAACAGCAATCCAAGCCCAAACCAAAATTAAGGAGGGAAATCATAAAGTTTAGATTAAAAATCAATGAAATTGAAACTAAAAAGCAATACAAATAATGATTCAAAGAACTAACTCTTTGAAAGAATATGCAAAACAGATAAAATTTACCAAGCCAAATTTACCAAGAGAGAGAAAAGATCCACATCAGTGCAATTAGGAATAAAAAAGGAGAAATCACAATAGACACCATCAGAATTCAGAAGATATTATCAACTATGAAAGAGTGTATTCCAAAAAGTTGGAATATCTTGAAAAAATAGATTTCTAGACTTGTACAATACTAATTCTAACCCAAGAAGACACAAAAATGCTGAGCCACCCAATAACAAGCAATGAAATGGAGACAGTAATAAAGAAAACCTACCAGCTAAAAAACATCCCGGACCTGATGGACTCACTCCTGAATTTTCCAAAAGCATTGAAGACTTTATATAACCAATATTCCTCAAACTCTTCAGTGAAACTGCAAGGGAAAGAGTGCTCCTAAGCTCATTTATGGAAGTCAATATTACTTTAACCCCTAAACAACACAAAGACCCAACTAAAAAAGAAAACTACAGGTCAATCTCCTTAAAGAACATAAATGCAAAAAATCTTCAATATTAGCAAATAGGGCCAGGGAGATAGCTCAGAAGAATAGTGCCTGCCTGGCAAGTGCAAGGTCCTGAGTTCAATTCCCAGTACCAAAAAAAAAAAAAAGATATTACCAAATAGAGGCATGATGGTGCATGCCTGTAATCCCAGTACTTGGGAGGCTGAGGTGGGAGGATCACTGCAAGTCTGAGGCCAGCCTGAGCTACATAGTGAGTCCAAGTCCAGCCTGAATTATAGAATAAGTCCCTGTCTCAAAAAAAAAAAGGGAAAAAAGACATTAGCAAGTAGAATGAACACATCATCAAAAAGATCATACATCATGACCAAGTAGGTTTCATCTGCAAGTTTCAAGTATGGTTCAACATATGCAAATATAAATGTAATACACCACATAAACAGGAACAAGGACAAAAGCCACATGATCATATCAATAGATACAGAACAGACTTTTGGTGAAATCCAATATCCTTCATATTAAGAACCTAAAGAAAATAAGTATAGAAGGACCATACCTGAATTTGATAAAAAAAAAAAAACTTTACGACTAACCAATGGCCAACATCATATTAATGAGGAGAAACTGAAAGCATTCCTGCTAAAATCAGGAATAAAACAAGGATGTCCACTATCACCACTCCTATTCAACGTAGCCCTACATTATATTGACCTTTTCCTACTATCTTTTGTCTGCACGAAGAGATAATTTGTTCCAATTTATTGCCTGATCATATCTCTGTTGTCTTGTTGACTGATGTAGACAAAGCATTTGTGAAATGTAGTGACTTCTCTGTGGAGGACAGAGAATTGAGACCTAACTGGCCTCCTCTGTGAGCACAGAGAAAGACAGCATACAGGGTGATGGCACGTTGCAGGCTCTAGAGAAAAGCCAATACAGGTGAGATTAAGCTATTTACCTGGGCACGTACTAATGGATAGTGGAAGGCAGATGACTCCTGCGTTACTTTAATTGCTTGTAGCCGTGTCTGAGTGAATAAAAGCAAGACGAACCAGATGCTTGGGGCTCCTCTGCCCACTAGAAGCAAGAGCCCCCTGGCTGTCCAAATGCCAAACTAACTCTGTATCTGTTTGTCTTTCATCTTCATTCACCCCCAGGTCAGGGGAACAAACTAGCAAGACTAGATTCGTATAAGTGGCACCTGGGTGGGGAAAGACCTGAGTGAGCTGTGCCCTGAGAGCAGGGCCTGGGGCAGGGACCTGGGACCGGAGTAGACTGATGGTGCTGTTACACTGCCCATTGGGAACAAAGGGGTTAAAAATCCTTAACCAAAAACTCCTGGTTAAGGGGCTGGGGATTTAGCTCAGCGGCAAAAGCGCCTGCCTGGCAAGCGCAAGGTCGTGAGTTCGGTTCCCGGTACCGGAGAAAAACCAAAAAAAAAAAAAAACAAAAAACAAAAAAAACAAAAATTCCTGGTTAAATACATCTTGCTATAAGTGGATAGTCATGGGACAGCAACAAACCTATTGATATAAAGCTGAACCACCTTCTGTTAAAGATATTCATAGACCTCCTTATCACCTTATCTAAAACTAAAGTCCTTCTGTAAAGGAGAAGAAATGCTCGTGTCAAATCTGCAAATACAATAGAGGTGCTCCCTGAAGAGCTACAAGGTGCTAAGTGATCCAGGAAAAGACATTCTTTAGATAATCATATTTGCTGCCTAGGAGCTGGGGATTTAGCTCAGCGGCACAGTGCCTGCCTGGCAAGTGCGAGGTGGTGAATTCGATTCCCGGTACCAAAAAACAAAACAAAAACAAAAAACCATTTTTGCTTCCTAGACCCATTTTACCTACCCTCAAAGCCTCATAAAAATCCCAATCTCTCTCCGTAGCTGTACAGATCCTCTCTTGGAAACTGGCCTGCTGTCACTTTTGGCACTGTACACTAATCTCAATAAACTCTTGTCTTTTCTACATTCCTTTTCTATTAGTAAATCCATACCACACACTTCACCAGCCCTCCAAAAGCCGGCTTGTATGACAAAAAGTAAAATGCAAAGTGTCTATTCGCACAAGTCTTTGTATATCCAGTATCTATCTATATTAAACAGAGCTGGCTACAGAATTTGTAGGAACAATGGCAAAATAAAAATGAGGTCCCTTGTTAAAAAAAAAAAATGGAGGAGGAAAAGAGCCCACATGTACTAAAATATAAATCTCTTTCTTTTTAACCATAGTCTCTTTCTCTTTCAAATTGTCCTGCTATTTTATTTTATATATTTTTTGAGACAGGGTCTTGCTGTGTAGTTCAGGCTGATATTGAGTTCACTATGTAGCCCAGGATGGCTTTGAACTGGCAGTGATTCTCCTGCCTCAGCCTCCCAACTGCTGGGATTACAGGCATGTGCCACCATGCTCAGCTGTCATGGTATTTTAAAACTTGTTATTTAATATTATTTTAAATTAAATCATAAGCATGGTTTTACCACTCACATTTATATTGTGCAGTGCTTATTTTAAATGCAAATGTAAGAACTCATATGCAGTCACCAAAATTGCACAATTCCTGAGTCATAGCTCACACAGGCACATATACATATAAAAAAAAACAGTGTTTTATTTCACTTTTCACAGGTACTTTTTCTACCAACACTATTTTCAGGTGACTGATGAGTAAGGAAAGACACAAAGGAAACGACTCTAGTTTCCCGATCTTTTTCTCTTTCTTTCCACATCCTTCTCAGCACATGCGGCAGGCTGACACAGGGAAGCTATTAAACGAGTAGGGAAGACTAGCAGAGAATTTCTTGGTCATTTGTATTTCTCAGAACTCACTGGCTCCTCTGTGCAAAGCAAGCTCTGACTGGAATACCTAGCCTGCCCCTCATGGCCGCCAGCCCTTTCTTATGTGTAGACGTAACAGGCATGCAGTGTGCTGCTCTGCTCTGTCCCAGACTGCTGTGCACCCTGTGTTTCCCAGAATTCCAATGGTGACCACTGGGCATGCTATATGGAAAGGGCAGCAGGGGAAGGAGGTGACACGGGGATCTGCTCACACACACATTATCCTTCATCCCATCATCCCATCCATGTCACTTACAAACACTAGTTGAAACAGAAAATCATTGAAGTTCCAGATGAAAGGTGATAGCAGAGCACCAAACCAAATGTGGTCCCTTGTAAGCATGCACCCAGGGGCAACCATACAGGGCACCCACCTGTGAGGCTGCCTGATATTAAGGAGTGGGTAGGAGCCAAGGCTACTCTGGTCATGTTTGTGCTCTAGACTAGACACAACTTCACTGTGAAGCTTATAAATAGTAAATGTCAGAGACTTTCACCTGCTTACACGCTTACTTGCTGGGAGTTGATGGGAGCCATAGAATGTTCTGGCTGAGAAGAAAGGGCAGGTTGCTAATGAGAAAGTTTTCCTCTGTAGATTTCTGATAAATCAAAAGAGACTGCAGAAGAGAGACCTCAATTTTCTGTACTCCAGCAACTGGTTTTGAATTCTTTATGTATTCTAAAAGTATTTTTTTTATATCTAATTTTGTAATTGCTTTAAGAGGCATTCCAAATGATATCAGCTCCTGGCCCCCAAATACCTAGATATATTCCTGTGCTGAACTCAGTAGAAAAAGCATAATTGCTAATGTGCTTGTTCTCGTCCCACTAATAAAAGAACCCAAACCACAGGAGCATGTGCTTCATAAACTTTATACCTGCTACACTTACCTGCAGGACCCAAAACTTGAAACACCACCCAAGGGCTACCTGTTCTTCTCCACACCCCACCACCATCGCACTCCCTCCAAGGGTCCACAACTGACAGCGCAGCCTGAACCCATTCCTGTAATAATCAGATTGGTATTCATCTCACCAGCACATAATGCTTGCAAAATGTTCCTGGATGCTTACGGGACCATAGATAGTTTTTTTCCCCACCCCGGCAGAAAGGATTCCAAACCATTTACCTTTAGAAAATTCAAAATCTTAGCTAGAACAACCTAATAAATTCCTGAAAATTGATGTGAAGTGTTGAAGAGAGAAACAAGACTAGGGAAATAGCTATCTTTCCTAAGGAGGAATGACTCAACAACTTACACCTACCAGCCTTAATAAATAAAATCATTATAGAGCTATTAAGAAAAACTTGGCAGGAATGGAAAACTAGTCAGTCAAAGGGTGAAGACAGTCAGACAGATGATTCAGGAACAGCTCCTGCTATGGCTTGTATCAGCATCGAGGAATGGATCCTGGCGGAATGGACCTGAGCTCACAGCAGGGAGCCTTAAGCCAAGCCCAGCTAAACTCAACCCGCTGACCGATGAGCAGCAGAACCAATGGGGATTGTTTTAAATCATTCAGTTTTGTTAGCTGAATAATATAAGTCATATCACAGTACTATATCAAGGTTATTTTTTAGACTAATGTTTTTACCTTCAATTTGAGTAGCTTTACTACAGATGTATGACATTTTCAAACTATGGCCTAAGAACTTTTAAAAGGACCTGGAATTTCCATGTTGTGGAAGTACTGACAAAAGAACACACACAGCACTCTCACTGGAAAGAGAGAAACACTGGCACAAACTCCCCCTTACCTCAGACAAGCTAACACACACTTGTCATGTCTTTCTGCCCCACCATGGCTGCTAGTGAGCAGAGGGCAGAATGGGTGACGTAGAAATGCATAAGACCAAAACGTGTGGGTCAATGGACATTGCAAATGGTGAACCACCAGCCTGTGGGGTTGCCCCCTCTCTGCACACAGGGCCAAGGAGACATTTATGGGACTTACTATGACTAAAGTGTGGTTTCAACAGGCTTTCTTTCCCCTATCATTTTCCCGAGCAACTTGATCATATATCATGGCTGCAATACCATCTCTTATTTCTCTAGGTATTTATCATAATTTGTTTTGTTCTCATTTTCTTTTTTTGCCTGTGCTGTCTCAGCTTTCTCCAGGTTACTCCTCTTATGCTGTTGTTTGAGGTTTTTCTCTTTTCGTTTGAAGACAGTCTTTAAATGCTGGTGGCCTTTAATTATGCATTTCTATAAAAGAGTGAGACATTAAAACACTGTTGGAAGCCCTGTGTGTTGGGTAGGTGTCTTTCTTCTGAGGGGTCAGATGAGGTGATGGACAGTGAGCAGAGCATCTCTTTGCGGGACTGTTAAATGGCAGTAGGTCATCCTTTTTCTCCAACAGGGAAATGTCGTTTCTCCAGAGAATTCTCAGCATCTTGTCTATCAGAAAGCAAGGGACAAAAATAAGTTTCCTCTGTTCTACAGGAAGCTGCCCCCTCTTCTACCTGGGGTCTCATCTCCCATCCTTCTCTGCCCTGCATCATAGAGTGCAAGATATCTACAGTTCAATTTCTCTAGAAAGTAAGTCCCCAGCCGCTTGGGAAGAAGGAGGGAGACCTCCCTCAATGGGCCTGGGGGAAGGCTGGCAGTTCTACATAGAGACAAGGTCCCTGTCCCTGGCCTATGGCCCCACCATGGTACCTCTCTTGGATGAGCCTAGCACCTCACTCCCACTGGTCACTCCCCTATAAGACACCAACACTACAAGACAAAAACAGAAGCAAACCCCACCCAGCTTTATGGAGATGTAATTCACTTACCTAGATATAATTCACCCGCAGAAAGCACACAATTCAGTGTTGTATTGTATATTCATTGTTGTGCAGCTATCACCACCATTGAAATATTTAAACATTTTCATCACCCCCAAAGCAGTTGCGTATTTGTAGCCGCTCCCTATTTCCTCTCACGCCCATGGCCCCAGGCAGCCCCCAGTCTACTTTCTGTATTTCTGGTCTGCTCTTGGCCCTCTTAGGGGTCTCAGAACCCACTTGCCCATCTGTAACTTCACAGGTGATTGTGAGGTTTTACAAGATAACATGAAAAGGGAACACAAAGGGATGTCTAAAAGAGCTAAGCCCTACACACACACTCAGCTCACCTTTCGAGAACAGGACGGCAGCGTGGACAGTGGTGAAGGGCCTGGGGTGGGACCCAGACTGCTGGCTTGGGAGCTGGAAGCTCAACCATGTGCAGCTTACTCCACTCCAATCATCCATCCTTCATTCTGATTCCAAAAATAAGTTCATCTCTTTCATCTGTGCTCTTCACCTCTTCTGTTCATTTTACTCTTTTGAGGATTTTTTGATCACTTATGAGGGTTTTGTAGAGAAAAGAGAGACACCTCTGGATCATGTGTCACTATTCACAGATTGGAACAGAAGTCAGTGTGCAACTTCTCATGTGTTCTCTGAAATTCTCTACAATGATTTACATAAAATAACCACCCAGGAGAAACTTATAATGAGTGCTGGCACGACAGTATGAGCCTACTGCTCTAGACATGCAGGCATATTTGCATAACTATAATCATATGTTTGCAAAAGCATATCTCCTACTGCCTGGCCTCACTAGGCCACATGCTTGTAGTGGAAAGTAGCAATAACTGTAACCTTTCATCAGCTTTGCAACTCAAGGTCATGTTCAAAGTGACTCCTGGTCAAAGTCTCCAAGATGTTAGAATTAAGTGATATGCTGGAAAACCAGCCCACCTGCTGCAGCCTCCAGAAACAAGCAAGGCACCCTTCAGCACGCTTCTTCTATGCTTGCTGCCCTTGGGCACACTGAGTTCTTCACCATATTCCTAGAAAATGGCCTTAGGATGCTTGATACACAGCCACCCCAAGGGACATAGGACATCTAGGTTCTGTGCAAGGATGGAGACTGGCCCTCTTCACCACCGTGCCACATGTGCATAATGTAGACTACTTATGGTGCTCAAATTCAACCCAAAGGGAAAGGAGAGCAGGCCCCACAAATCTGGTCATCTTCACTGCCATTACTTTATCCTCTCAGGTCCTTCTCCAGACTCTTTCCTCTTCATGTGCAAACCAAGCTCAGCAGAGGAACGAATGCCACCAAGATCAGCTGGTAGAAGGTAGGACTGTTTATTCCATGACCAAGGAGGCAGGGAGCCTCTGAACAACCAGGTCTAATGTCTTGAGGCATGAGGCGTGGTGTGTGTTTGTGTGTGTGTGTGTGTGTGTGTGTGTATACAGATGCATGCATGTTTCCCAGTTGCCCCATACTTGGGACCTGGGACTGGAGAGTAAAGAGCTGACCTCCTTGTGTTCTTAATATTTAGCAGTCCCCTTAGAATATTATGCTAGATGTCCTAGATAACCCTTTCATTGCTTAGTTAATACCGTCTCATAATGGTATCAGGTGGAGGGTCTTTAGAGAATTGTTTCCAGGTTCTTGGTATCCTGAACAAAAAGAATTTAGCAGGAGGCTCAGGGAGCAACAAGACTCCTCAAGGTGGGCATGGGCCAGTGAGAAGAGCTCACGGCCCCAAATGGGACAGCTATTGGCTCTCTTAAGTTCCTAAGATTATGGGAGGATCTACAGTTAGAGTACTGAGAGGAGTCTTGTCATCCAGCCCAGCTCTTGAAATTGCAGGAGGAGGACAGTGGAGGATGAAGAAAGGAAGCCAAGAGTCAGAAAGCTGAGGTCAGGTGGAGCCCCCTCTCCTGATGCGAGAAAGGACTGCTCCACAACTGCAGCGTATTTACTTATACAATCAGCATAAGAGGCTATTGACCCAGAAGTTTAATGGAGAGTAAGATCCAGAACAGGAAGAACACCTAATCTTCAACAAAACCTCATGCCTTGGTAGTTACAAGGGAAACAAAAGGGGAGTTGTCTATGTTATCTCAGGGGAAGGGCAAGTCACTTTGTGCCTCAGCTCCCTGAGCTGCATTCACTTCTCATGGGGCCCTGCCAAACTCATGAGAAGCAGTGACCTTGTCTGAGAGACCTGAGGCCCAGGCAGCTTCACTCCCAACAGAGTCTGAGCCCAATGGGGTACCTGACTGGCCCACACATCAGGAAGAGGAGGTCTTTTGCTTTTTTTTAACCATGTAAGGATTTTAGAGGAAGTATTATGACATCTAAAGCCCAAGGGGAGGAGTCAAAACTGCAGTGCTAATGAGGTTAGACCCAAGGCCAGGGTCTTGTACTTTTGATTTTGTGCATGCCTGGGGGTCTTGAGGGAACAGGATGACCTTTACCTCTGGTGGTTTTCTGATGTTTTGACATAGTCATCCTTGCTCTATGGTTTTTCAGCTTTTGTCCCATGACTTTCTTTGTTTGCTTGTCCTGGTTTACCTCTTACCTCAGTAAGAGTAAAGGTAACAGCACTGTAAGCAAGCACATTTTGTTTTAAGGGATGAAGGGCCGATGTGCATCTGGGTCATCCTACAAGGCCATGGTTGAGCTCTGAGCACATGTCCTGGTTCTCCTTAGTGATGACAAAGTAGAAACTGAAAGAAAACCAGCTCTTCTGGTTCTTATAAAAGCTCAGATTAAATGGATTGAGAAATAAGAAAACAGAGGGCAAATTGGTATAACTTTCAGGGCACTGAAAGAGTCTAGAAGCAGATATTGATTTCAGTGTCCAGTACACAAATGAGTGTATTGATCCTCTCCTTTATGTCAAAGGTACCGGATTTCATTTCCTGCTCAACTGCCTGCACTTTAGGAGTGGGCAGGCTAACAAAGTGAGGTGTGGAAGTCTAATGACTCACTGTTAAGATCTCACGCTGTGCTCTGAGTTTTGAAAAATCTGTCCTCTTTAGGGTTGGAAGGAAAGGGAACTGCACTGATTCTTGCGGTAGTGGTATGTTAAAAACCTTTAGCAACCCAAGAAGGCTTCGTTAGGGACAAATTCAAATGGTGCCAGTCCAGGGAGACACGTTGCATCCAAAGGTGCTTAGCCTGTTACTCTGACTCCTCACAGTGAGACAGATGAGCAGTGTTGGTCTCTCATTTCTCCCTGTGCTGGCTGGAAGGGGTCCCCAGTTGTCCGTCCCTCCCCCTTGCTTTCTTTTGTTCCCCCAACTGCCAGGGGACTGGGACAACCAGCTTCAGTGTCCTCCTTGGCTAGCAAACCACCCTTCTCCACTCCGATGCTACTGTCGCCTTTTTTGAGAAGGGAAGGGGCACCCTGGAGTGGCTAAGATCAGGAAGGGAGGGACCTGGGCCTCTCAGTTGCATATCCAACAATCACAAGCCTTTTCAGCCCTGCCCCTCATTGAAACAAGCCCACAGCTGCTATATAAGCAGCACTTCCCAGCCAATTCTCAGGTTTTAGCCCAGGAGGGCTCTTTCCTTTGTACTGACCCCTCTGTGCTTATTTTAACAGCATGGGCTCTGTTAAAATAAAGACTCCCTTTGGTGTTCCTGTACACTTGCTTGTGATTTATTTCTGGAGTAATGTGGACTCCAAAAGTCCTGTAATCTACTTGGCACTTTTATCCTGAGCAGTGTGGACAGAGCACCGGTCCTAAAGGAAGAGCAATACAGACAGCAGCAGCAGAAAGCCCCACTCATGGTGAATGCGGCAGTGGGCAGCCGCTGGCTGGGTCAGCTCTGGGCATGGCTCTCTGGGCATGTAGCATTATATAGTGCCATCAGGACTGCTAACAGAGTTGCATTTCACTGATTCACAATTTCCACTGAACACACAAAAAAAGAATCCAGCAAGAGCTACAACTCTTCTATTTTACAGCAGAAAATGAGAAAAGTTGCTCCAAGCATCTCAGTGTGGCCTTTCAGGGTACACTGCATCAGATGTGGGCTAAAGAATGGCTGAAATCTCTGCCGCTTTCAGAGTCTCTAGGAGAACTCGCAGTGTTGGTCATGGTCCCCTGGGGACCGGGGACGTGGGGATGATGACAGTGGCCCAGTCTTTTCCTGACCTCAGACTATCATCCTGGTGCAACTCGCACCAGCACCACTGGGAGGGTGCTCGGAATAACCCCGGGGTGGCGGGATGAGCTGGCAAGTTGACCACAAGGTGGGGAAGAGGAGGAGAAGGGCATGAAGTCACACCACTTGGTCAGAACATGCCCCCTTGGCCAGAACATGCCCCCTTGGCAGCACTCTGCTAGGGAAAAGGAATCAGCTCCAGAAGGCTGAGGCAGGAAGATTCAAACCCAGACTGGGCAACTTAGTGAATTAGTGAAACCCTGTCTCAAAATAGAAACAGAAAGATTCCTCAAAAGACTAGAAATTTCATTTGACTCAACTAATTCCTCCTCTAGATATCTTCTTGAAAGAGTTAAATATATCATATTACAGTGATTCATACATACCCATGTTTGTAGCAGCACAACTCACAGTATCTAAATCTTGGAAGCAGCCTACATGCCCATCAACAGATGAATTGAAGAAAATGTGGTATTTATACATAGTGGAGTACTACTCTGCCATGAAGAAGGATAAGCTTGAGTCATTTGTAGGAAAACTGATTCACCTTGAGGCCATAAAATTAAGTGAAAAAAGTCAGACACACCAGCTTGAATATCACATGGCTTCTCTTACATGAGAAACCCAATATATAAATAAAGAGCAAAATAAAGATAATAAGGAACACGGAGATAGATCTTTTGCAAATGGGAAGGGGGCCAAAAGATGAAAGGAGAGAGTAGAAGAGGGAGAGCAAGAGGATGAAAAAAGAACTAAGATGTGTTGTGCACATGTACCAACTCCCTACAAGGAAGGTGATTGTTATGCACTACAAACATGTAGCTGGGAATATAATTCAGTGTGAAGTTCCTGGGTTCAATACCTAGGACAGGAAGAGAAAAAAATGGAAAAGGAAATCAGGCAGTTTCTCCTCTGTCTCTCCCTTGCAGAGAGAATAAAATGACCAGGCTCAGAATGCAGCTGGGGCAGCCTTTTAAAAGCCTCATCCTAAGGAAGATTTCTGATTAGGCAGCCATCAGTCCCTTCCGTGAGCTCTGGATGGAATTGTTTTTTGCTTCCTTAGAGCTTGCACATTCTGGAGGTGCGAGAAGAGGGGTAGAAGAGATTTGGGGAAAGAGCTCCTTTTGAAGGAGTAACCCAACAGCAAGCAGTTAATTGGGCAGCTCTGGCCCAGCTAAGGCTGCAGTAATCATAGTGAGCTGGTTATAGTGACCCCACATTCTCCCCACTCACAAGCAATTGTTGCAAGGGGCAGCCAAGAGTACGGTTCCTTTCACCCCTTTTCTCCGCTCTGCATCTCTGTAGCCCGTGGTGTATATGTGCTTCGTAAGTTGACCATCATCACGAGGTCATATAGTAAGTGACTGACATGCTCCTGCAGAACAACGGCTTTCCCTGCACAGACCAGGTGGCCTTCTCTCGGTCACCGCATGGTGCCAGGATGCCAGCTTCTGAGGTGGCAGCTTGCTCCCTTCCTGGGATCAGATGAGCAGCAGATGGCCGTGCATTTCCCAAGGACACAGCCTGTGGCTCATCCCCAGTCAGTCACCAAAGTGGATCTGGATGAAAAGGGGGCTGCAATACAGTAGCAAAGAGGAAGCCCTGAACGCCCAGGCAGCATGTCCTCCTGACAGAGAGGGAGCAGGAGGCCGAGAGTGGGTGTGATGGCTGTGCGAGGGAGACCACGCCCACTCACTGCACGTGTTTAAAACCTGGATATTCAGGGAGGAGAGAGAGAGAGAGAGAGAGACAGAGACAGACACAGACACAGAGAGACTGGTTCCCTGGCTGTAAGCAAATTTCTCATTCTTATGCACATAACAAAATGAGATTTAAATAAATTTCAGCCTTTTAAAATACAGTTCCTAAGAAAATGCAGTCACAAGGATGGATCAAGAATAAAAACACAGTTAAGCTTTCGTTGTGAGTTATTTACTCTGCGAATGTTCTGCAAAACATTTCTAATTAATTTTAACTTGACAAATGAGCAATACCTTGCAATACGAGTAGTATGTGACACTGAACATCACATGGTCATGACTGAGCGGATGGTTTTTCTCCCTCCTCACTGTCCCTGTGGGATTGTGGGTGATCATCTCCCAACAGCAAAAGGTTATGGAGAAGATCTCACCTCTAAAGGAGGAGGAGGAAAAAGGTAGAGGAATCGCTCAGTTCAAATGAGATTAGGGAGGTGTGTAAAATGTGGGAAACAGTGCAAACTTTTGTGGAAAAGCACAACTCAAATAAGATTGTAGCACTGAGAGCAATGAATCTCTTTAGTGACAATGCAATGTCACATTTCCTTGAAATCCTCAAAAGCAAGGAAAAATATCTTTCACTCCAAAATCAGGAATAAAACAAAAATTCCCACTATCACCACTCATGTTCAATATAGTTCTGGAAACATTAGCCAGAGCAATTAGACAAGAGAAAGGAATGAAAGGAATATCAATAAGAAGAGAAGAATTTAAATTATCATTATTTGCTGATGATATGATACTCTACATAGAAGAGCCCAAAAACTCCACCAAAAGACTTTTCGAACTAATAACCACATTTGGTAGTTGTTATGGTTGATACATTGTGTCAAGCTGGGAAGTCCAGAGGTTTGGCTAAGTGATTCAGCAGGAAGCCAGGGTGTTTACTTTGTATACATCCTGAGCCTGTGGAAGAGGAGCGCATGGAGATTATGTGAGAGCTACAGGCCCCTTAGGTGGGGGTAGCCTGTTTACAATGTAAGAAGGGAAAGAAGCTGCTTGGCGCCATTCTGCCCTTTTGCTCTGGCTGCTTTGCTGTTCAGCTGCCATTCCCCGCTTGCTCTTGGTGCTTTGCTGTCTTCTGCCTCGGAGCCAGCCAAGTATGGACTGAAACCTCCACAAACTGTGAGCCAAATAAACCTTTCCTTCCTTCATTTTGGGCGTTGGGTATTTTGTCTCAGCAATGAGAGAAAAGTAACCAAGACAGTAGTGTAGCAGAATACATAGTCCACACAAATGAATAGCATTCCTGTACACAAATAATAAACTCACTGAGAGAGAAATCAGGGAAAGAACACTTTTCACAATAGCATCAAGAAAAATATAATATTTAGGAATCAATCAAACAAAGGAAGTGAAAGACCTATACATTGAAAACTATAGTACTTTAAAAGAGGAGATTAAAGAGGATATCAGAAAATAGAAAGATATTCCCTGTCCCTGGACAGGCAGAACCAATGTAGTGAAAATGGCCATACTTCTAAAACTATAATACAGATTTAATGCAATCCCAATCAAAAATACCAGTAGCATATCTCACATAATAAAGAAAAGAATCCTAAAATTTATTTGGAACCAGAAGAGACCTAGAGTTGCAATTCTGGGCAACAAGGGCCAGGCAGTGGGTATCATAATTCCTGATTTTAAGTTATATTACAAAGCTACCATGAAAAAAATAGCATGGTACTGGCAAAACAAACAAAAAAGACCTGAACATCAAGATCAATGAAAAAGGTTAGAAGATGCAGAAACATCTCAAGCACACTCAGTTACCTTATCTTTGGCAAAAGGCCCAAACACCTTTTCTGGAGAAAAGGTAGCTTCTTTAAGAAGGAAAACTGGCTTTGCACAAGCCAAACACTGAATATAGACCCATGTCTCTCACCATGCACTAAACTAAAATTGAAATGGATCAAAGATCTAAGTATTAAAACAGAAACACTACATCTGGAAGACATAATAAATAATATTCTTTTTTTTTTTTTTTTCCCAGTACCAGGGATTGAACTCAGGACCTTGCACTTGCTGGGCAGGTGCTGTGCTGCTGAGCTAAATCCCCAGCCCCCTAGATAATATTCTTGAAGACATGTAGACAAAGACTATATGAACAAACCCTGACTGTACAGGAAATACTACAAAGAATCAACAACTGGAATCATATCAAATTAAAAAGTTTTTGCACAACAAAAGTAACTACCAACAGAATGAAGAGACAAACCACAGAAAAGAAAAAAATTTTACCAACTACTCCTCAGACAAAGCACTAACGTCTAAGATGTATAAAGAATTTAAACAATCAGACACCTCAAATTTAAAGTCCCAATCCAAAAGTGGACACCTGAAATGAATGGACACTTTTCCAATATGGAAGTACAAATGGCAAATAAATAATGTACTAAAAAATGTTCAACATCACTGGTTATTTGAGAAATGCAAATTAAAATAACACTGAGATTTTGCTTCACTCCAGAAAAAATAGTTACCATCAAGAAATCAACCAATTACAGATGTTGGCAAGTGGTGGGAAAAAAGGAACCCAGCTGTGCCCCAAAAGAGGTAAAAACATCGGTACCACAGTGATATATACATACCCATGTTTATAGCAGTACAATTTTTTTTTATTTTAAAGAGCGTAATAAAAAAACAGTAGCAACACACCAACATCACAGACATAAATAAAATAAAGCAAGTACATTAAAACAAAATGATAGGAATTAACAGTTGTTGTTATATTACATATTGTTTTCTTCAACTCCGTTGCTCAGACTGCCAGATGTAAGAATGGAAGACTGTTCAAACCATTAAAGAGAATAAAAAAATTATTAAATGAACATTAGAGATAATACAGAGTTTCACTAGACAAGATGGTAGGAATTCACCAATGGTTGTTCCATTGCATATTGTTGTCTTCAAATCAGTTGCTCAGATTACCAGATATAAGCAAGAAAAATTGGTCAAAATATAAATAGTTTTAAGCATCAACTGTTCCTTTCAATATACCATCAGACATCAGCAGTACAGTTATCCCAGCTATTTACACATATATACTTTATATATATATATACTTTCCTTCTTTCTTTTTTCTTTTTTCCCTCATCCCAGTTGTTCCTTCCTTTGAGCAATTTCTTTCCCTTTCATATCATCTATTATACATTTTTAGTTTTATTTACTCTTTCAGGTTCCTACACCAGGGAGACAATATGCTGTTTACACATGTGGGTCTGATTTATTTCACTTATGAGTATGGTCTCTAGTTGCATCCATTTACCTACAAAAGCCTCTATTTTATCTTTTTTATAGCTGAGTAATACTCCATTGTATAAAAATACGACATCTTTTTTATCCATTCCTCAGTGGATGGGCATTTGGGTTGTTTCCAAGATTTAGCTATAACAAATTGTGCTGCTATAAACATGGGTGCACATATATTGCTGTGATATGGTTTTTCATTCTTTTGGGAAAATACCCAGAAGGGGAATAGCTGGGTTAAGCGGGACTTCTAATCTTAACTTTGTGAGGAATCTCCAAACTGATTTCCACGTGGTTTCACCAATCTACACTCCCACCAACAGTACAGTAGGGTGCCTTTTTCCCCACAGCCTCTCCAGTATTTGTTATTGGTTGATTTCTTGATAATAGCCATTCTTTCTGGGGTGAGATGGAATCTCAGTGTTGTTTTAATTTGCGTTTCTCAAATGACTAATGATGTTGAACATTTTTTCATGTGTTTATTTGCCATTAGTATTTCTTCATCTGAGAAGTGCATATTTATCTCAGATGCCCATTTTTGGATTGAGCCTTTGAATTCTGGGGGTTTGATTTTTTTCAATTCCTTGAAAAAGAATAGATAGAAAATAGATAGAGGTTCTTAGTCTGAGGGGCAGTTGGCTAAAATTTTTTCCCAATTTGTGGGTTTCCTTTTTACTCTGTTGGTGATTTCTTTTGATGTGCAAAAACTTTTCAATACAATAGGATCTCAGTTGTTGATTCTTTGAAGTATTTCCCATGCAGTTTGATTTTTGTTCATGAACTCTCTGCCTACCTATGTCTTCAAGATTTTTACCTACTTTCTCTTCCAACAGATTTAGTGTTTCTGTTTTAATATTTGCATCTTTGGTCCATTTTGACTTTAGTTTAGTGCATGGTGAAAGACATGGATCTAGTTTTAGTCTTCAGCATGTGGAAAGCCAGTTTTTTGAGCACCATTTATTAAATAGGCAATCTTTCTTCCAGTGGACATGTTTGGCCCCTTATCTTTTATTCAAAGATAAGGTGGCTAAGTGTGCTTGTGGTTGTGTCTACCTCTTCTAATCTGTTCCATTGATCTTCAGGTCTGTTTTTTGTTTTTGTTTTTGTTTTTGTTTTTTTTGCCAGTACCATGCTGATTTTGTCACAGTAGCTTTGTAGTATAATTTTAAGTCAGGAACTGTGATGTTTCCTGCCTTTCCTTTGTTTCCCAGGATTGCTTTTGCTATTCTAGTCCACTTCTGGTTCCAGACAAATTTTAGGAATGTTTTTGCTAGATCTGTGAGGTATACTAATGGTATTTTAATTGGGATTGCATTGAATCTGTATAACAATATTGGAAGTATGGCCATTTTCACAATGTTAGTTCTTCCTATCCATGAGCAAGGAATATCTTTCCATTTTCTGAAATCTTCTTCGATCTCTTCTGTCAGAGTACTATAAGTTTCACTGTAGAGATCTTTTACTTCTTTTGTTCGATTGATTCCTCAGTATTTCATCTTTTTAGATGCTAAAGCAGCATAATTTATAATAGCTAAATCTTGGAAACAGCCCATATGTCCATCAACAGATGAATGCATAAAAAAAAGTGGTATTTATGTACAATGCAATACTATTCTGCCATAAAGGATAAATGTGAGTCATTTTTAGGTGAATGTACACATTTCAGGGTCATAATGTTAAGTGAAATAAATCAGACACACAAGGTTAAATATCATATTTTCCTCTTGTATGAGAAACTCAGAGGGTAAAATAAGGAGCAAAATGCAGGGCAGGTAACAGGAAGTAGGAAGAGCATGTTCAAATGGGAAAGGGAACAAAGGAGGCGGAGAGGAGAGAGAAGGAAGGGAAAAAGGATTTTAAAAATAGAGATATAAGGGAAAAAGTGGAAGCAAAGCTTTTGTAAATGGTGAAGAG
>NW_004955492.1:5922213-5929116 GCF_000276665.1 Chinchilla lanigera | reverse complement strand
AAAAAAAAAAAAGAAAGAAAGTGTCATTAGATAGGCTCCTTGTTAAAGCTGCATGAAAAGCAAAAGATTCTATTCAGCCAATAAATAGCAGTGATTCCACTGGTGATAGTGAAAGTCATCCTATACAATACCCCTTCTCTCTCTTGTCTCCTTCACACAAGCCATGAAGGTAAGTGCAGATTAATTTATTTTGAACTAGGGTCTTGCTAGGCTCAAATATATGATACTTCTGCCTCACCTTCTCGGAGTGCTAGGGTTACAGATATGTGCCACCATGTCTGGCTTGAAGTGGTTCTTGAATAATATCTGAATATGGTATTCAGAAAGAATCAAGATTCGTTCTTTTCCATACAGATATTTAATTCTGTTGCTCTGTTGTTGGAAAAACAAATCCAGTTTTTGGTCATTACAAATAGAACTGCCATACCTATGAATATGTGAGTCTTTTGGCTTTTTTAGATTTATTTTTTAAGGAATGCAAGATTTATTTTGCATTTTGAAAACCAACAAATATTTCAAGGGCAAGATGCACATTCAGAAATGAATTGACTGAGTCACTGTCATAAGGGTACTTAATACATTTGCTGCCTCAGTATCCATTTTTAGGCTAAGGTAAAGATCATTTGGGGCCTGACATATCCAATGTCTTAGTTACTTTTTTCTTGTTGCTGAGACAAAATATCCAATGCCCCAAATTAAGGCAAGAAAAGTTTATTTAGCTCACAGTTCGTGGAGGTTTCAGGCCATAATCAGCTGGCTCCAAGATAGGGTGGCACATGGCAGAGGTCAACAGTTCATGGTGGCAGAAGAGAGCAAAAGCAACAAGAGCAAAAAAGGGAGGAGCAGCAGCAAGCAGCCTCTTTCCCTCTCTTACACTGTATGCAAACTACCTGCCCCAGGGTGGGTGTAGCACTCACACCCATAATCCCAGCATTGGACCATGAATCAATCATAAACTACAGAAGCCCACCCCATGACTGCAAGAGGCTTTGGAAGGACATCTAGACACAAACCATAAAACCCGACTAGCAGGCCTTGTTAGAAATTCCCCTCTGCCATAGACTCTATCAGCCAATGCCGGTGTCATGTAAGTAAGTTTTCCCCTCAGCACGTGTTTCCTTTAAATGGGCCAATCTGCACTCCTTGGGAAGTGGGGATAGGGCCCTTGTGGGCCTTCAGAAAGACTTAGTCCCACCGTATGCTGTCTCTTCCCCTACACCCCCTGGTGGGCTCCCTGCTGTTCCCAGGCTTCCCATTGGCACTCTGGCCTTTCTGGAATCTGTAAGTCATATATTTTTTCTGTTTCCTGCATTTGAATTTCACTTTCTCGTTGTGTCTCATCTGATCAATACACCTGAACACCCCCCACCACACAAACACACACATTCTAGTAGAGCCTTTTTAGGGAGGGGCTATCATAGCTTATAGGATCCGCCTAGTATGGATCTGTCACATGGATCTATCTACTCTCAGACCCATTTTCCTAACTGGGCTGCTGTGGTTGTGAGGTGAGCAGTGTGGAAAAACTGGAAATCCACACAATCTTAGGTAATTTGCTCTGCCAGACTTGGCCAGAAAATAAACAACACTGGAGATCCCGAGAACTCCGCATTCTCACACACTGTGAAGCGTGGTCCCAGGGGTGTTTGTGGCTGCACCTTTAAAACAGGCACATCTCCGCCTGCTTGCTTCATTCAGTTCCCCATTACTCAGACTCCCTGTTTCCCTATTACCCTTGGTTCCCACCTAGCCTCTGTAGGTATTAAAGCCCCTGACACCTGCCTCTGGGCTTCCAGAATTCAGGGCATAGTCTCCCTTAGCAGAGGCCAGGAGAAAGTTCCATGCATGGGGGAAATATGGGACATGTTTGTGGAACAAATGGCTACTTTATGCTGCTTCCAGTGACACTGGAGGTCACCATGACAACTGTCCACTCTTCAGAATGACCTCAAGACCTACAGATCACTTGGCAATCACCCATATCACAGCGCTGGGACCGCAGTGTCCTGTGGTGTCCCTCAGGGGGCCTTGGGCAGCCATGCAAACGAGGCCACAATGGGACCCAGAGCTGCTCTCTGACACTCTGCTGTGCCCTCTCAGGCCAACCAAGTTGAGTGCCCCCCAAATTCTATTCTCCCACCACACCAGCAGAAGTTAGCTCTGACCTCACCCACTCTGTGCCATGAACAGAACCCTAAGATGAAGGGTGCTTGTTGCAAGCTGAAGGACCCAGATCACATTGAGCACCATGGGGCAGGCTGGTCCCAGGCTGGGTGATGTGGAGGCCATTGTAAGCATTACTTCAAGGCAGTAAGGCCATGGAGAGGGTCAGCTGTCTCTGCAGGACAAAGTGCAGCCCAGACCTGGCCCTCTCATCTAGCTTTAAGCCTTGTCCACACCTGGACTAGTTGGGTAAAGAAATGAGGCTCTCGGTGGACTCTGATGGTCCCTGGCCACTTGTGACATTTTCAGGGGTCACAGAAAGAATGAGGAGGGCCACCCACGCAGAGCACACTGCAGTGACTGAGGTGTCTTGTGAGGACAGGCTCACAGGTTGAGGTAAGTGGATTCTGTTACAAGCATTGGCAGGTCAGAAAATGCCCGGCTCCCCAAACATTCCCCCACTCCTGGCCCTCGCGGGTTCCCCCATTGTGGAGGATGGAATAGTGGGGCTGGACTTGTGGCTGGTGGCTCTGTGGCAAGTGATTAGAGCCCCTGACTGGTGAGTCCTGCCCTGGTGAAGCAGGAGTCCTTTCCCTCCCTCCCAAGGCCTCACTGTGACTGGACTTGGTGGTTCCCAGCAAGTGCTGCCGGAGATGCACCTTTCCCAGGATGAAAGGCCTCCGGCCACGGGAACGCTGTGCCTGAGTGGGTGGCCTAGTGCTACAGAGTTCCCAGCTGTCAGGGCAATCCTCCCACCCCCATATCCCACATCTTGAGGATTCTTTGGAGGTCCATGTGGCTTCTCTGCCACCTGGACCTGGCTACTCCTGCACCCAAGGTCCTGTCTGCTACCTTATTGAGGCTTATTCACCCTGGGCTGTGCTGGGTGCTCTGAGGTTTTCATCTCATAGTACTTGGCAAGCATTTGTCCATCCTGGGGGTGTCTCCCTTGAGCACAGCAACCCCACAGACACTGTAGGCAGAGCCAGGAAATGAGGAACAAGCTACCGGGGTGAGACTCTGCATCCTCATCTTAAGTGACTACCAGCAGGCAGTGCCATAGCTGAGTCTCCAGGTGCTTTCTCAGTGATGGAGAACCTTTCAGAGACCAGATGCCCAAACCGCAACCCAAACTCCACTTATTTATAGCAAAGTGTGAACACTGTAATTAAATTTCTATCTCTGAAACTCGGCTGCCAGGGCAATGCTGGAGGCCTGCTGACAGAGAGGGCTCTGCCTGCAGCAAGCTTGCCAGAAGTTCACTGCCCCTGCTTAGTACAAGGCCTGGGTCTCACCAAGAGCTCCAGAGCACCTGACTTCAGCCTCGTGGCTTTTCCACATCGGTTAGGATCTGTTGGGAATTCTGTATCTGTGTGCACGAGGAGTGGGCTGAAGTTTTTTCTCATGATTCCTGACTTTGTAGTCATCGTGATCTTAACAGGAAATGAATCAAGAAAACATTGCCTCCTCTAGTTTTGACAGAATCTGTGTAGGATGGGTTGTTTTTCTAAATGTTAGGCTGAATTCGTCAGGGGACCTGTAGAGACCTGGCATTTTTTTTTTTTAAACATTTTAACATTAGCAATTAGATTGAAAAATAGATTTAGGGCTAGTCAAATTTCATTCTTCTTGTGGAATCAGGTCGGGAAATTCATGTCAGTATTTGTCTGCTTCCAATAAGCTATTGAATTTATGGATACACTGTTGTCTGGAGTATCCTGTTATTGCCTTTACTATCCACAGTGTCTGCAGTACTGTCCTCACCTTCAATGTCTGACATTAGAAGTGTGTCTTCTTTCTGTTTTGAGTTATTCCAACTAGAATTTTATTAATATTAACAGTATTTAATTTTCCAGAGAACCAGTTTTTGGTTGTGTTAGTTTTATATATTGTTTCCTATTTTACTGATTGCTTCCTTTCTCTCTATTACTTTATTCCCTTCTACTTTCTCTGAGCTACATTTACATCCTTCCCTCTGTTTGTACAGAGGATATTAGTTAATCCAGCTTTAAATTTATTTTTTCCCTATCAGAATTTTGTGTCATAAATTCCTCTCTAAGCACTGTTTTACTTGTGTGCCACAAATTTTGGTATTTGTATTTTTACTTGATGTACATATATGTGTTGAGTATTTTCAGATATTTACTGATTTTCGAGAAACATTTTGTTTAGTAGTTTTTGACTGACTCCCTCTGTGGTCAAAGCATGTGCCGTTTCAGTGTTCCCATTGTGGCCTGGATGTCCCCTCTGCGTTACTTCCGGGCTGTGTGGACAGGGCAGACAGAAGTGCTGGTGGAGGAATTAGGGCAGAGGGTCAGAGCTCTGTGTGTGTGCGTGTGTGCGTGTGTGCACACATGTGTACAAACTTGTCCACACTGACAGAAAGGGAAAGTGTGTATCTGTGGGGCATGCCACTGCTACCACGGAAAGTGTCAGCGTCGTCCTCTGTCCCCTCCTCACATACTCCCCACTCTCCTCGATGGGCTCTGTTCCTAAGAGGTGACATCAGTGGCTGTCCTTCATCCCCCAGCATATGCTTCCCACCTTCTGCACCTGCTCTGCTCCCACGTGACCCTTTGCACTGTAGCAGAAGGACCTGGACTCGATCCTCTGGCTTCTATTGGAGGTGGGCCCATTGGAAGCATAAACCAGAGATCAGAAAAAAGCAGAGTTGAGTCCTCTCCTAGATGCCTCTCTGCTGGAAGCCCTGTGGAGCTGCCTCACTTTGCGAAGGCCACATTTCTGTCTCGTGACCCTCCCCTGTCTCTGAGGCTTGCTCTGAGTCCCTCTGTGGACTGCTTCCTCCTTCCCTCAGGCTTGAGCAGCAACACTTCCCTGCTGCTATGGCCTTGAGGGGTTGTAAATTGTCTGGGTTCCTTGGGGCGGCCCTTTACTATAAGTCTCTTTGGTTACCTGGGATGTGCTCCTTCCTCCTTCCCCTGGTTGATAGGAAAGAGAAGTGATCCCTTCTTAGCCCCAGAGCCATCAACTGGGGGAAGGGGTAGGGTCCTTCTCTTTGTAGTCTCTATAGGCAGATTGTATTATTGTATTTTTTCTTGTATTGTTTTTTTTTTTGTTTGTTTGTTTTTCTCCAGTACCAGGAACCGAACTCACGACCTTGTGCTTGCCAGACAGGCGCTTTGCTGCTGAGCTAAATCCCCAGCCCCTGTATTTTTTCTTGTATTATCGTCATTGTTTCAAAGCCAGCATGCATTTAGAGTTACTCGATTTCTTTTCAAAGTAAATTCAAGATGCCTGTATTTTTATTTAAATGCTCATATTTTCCCTGTGGTAGATTTTACTAACTAAAGCCACATTCATTTAATTTACCTGGATTTCTGTAATTATGAAAATCTCTCTTCTCTATTAGAGACTCAAGGACTCATTCATACTTCAAGACAGCCAGGGATATAGTTCAGCAGCACAGCGCCTGCCTAGCAAATGTAAGGTCCTGAGTTTGATTCCTGCTACCAAAAAAAAGAAGCCCAGGCCTGCCATGGGCTGGAAGAACATACCTCAGAATAATGAGGTTTCAGATGAAGAAAAACAAATGGTAGTTATCTAAAGGGTAAGTACCACTACTTACCCATGGGTCACTTGGCCCTGTAATGTCCTTCATGACACAAGAGGACATCTGCTGCCACTGCCAGAATCTGTTTTGTCGTGTTGAATCTGGAGGTAGTTGTAAATGGAAACATGTTTCACAGTTCTGCTCTAATTAAAAGCATCATAAAATGCTACTGAATTTTCTGATCTAAAATATTTGGCTCATTAAGAGCTTTCTCACATCAGTTAATGATGTAATTAGCTAAGTTCCTTAGATTAAATCCTTTAGCAACATTGTATGTTGGCAGTGATACGAAGTCCTATATCATGCAAAATTTCCTACAGTAACATGGGAGAGGGATTCCCTATAAATGATGGAGAATGCACTCCGCAGGAACTTCAACCTCCACTTAAAGAAGGCAGCCAAGGGAGGCCACTCCTCACCGTCACTAGGTTCTTCTGATGCTCTCCTCCACACGCCTTGCTACGGTTAGCAAATAGTAAATAATGCCAACTCAAACACTTCCATTCGCAGCCTGTTACTTATGGAGATTCTTGTTGGCCTTAGCTTGTATGAGGACAAACTGAGCAGGAAGAGGCTCCTGGACTCTAAACAAGTGGGCCTCGGGGTTAAGGATGGGGAACATTGGAGGGAACGTGGATGTCCTAGGAGTCCAAGACTTTTTCAAGCTAAAAAATTGTATCAATTTAACTATACCTACATAAATTTAAACAGAGAGATGAGACAGACAGAACTGGATAGCTTGTACACAACAGAACTCTATTTCCCATAGCTCAGGAGCCTGGAAATCCAAAATCAAGGCAGAGGCAGATTCACTGTCTGATGGGGGTCTGCTTCCTGGCCTTGTAGATGGTGCCCTCTTGCTGTATCCTCACATGGTGGCAGGGCACTTTTTGTAAAGGCACTAATTCCAATCATAAGGGCTCTATCCTTGTGACCTAATCATCTCCCAAAGGTCCCACCTCCTAAAGCCGTCCCCTTGTGTTCCGATGTATGAAATCAGGGGAGGCAGCACGACCCATCTGGCCATAGCACATATGGATGGGGATGACGTTCAACATCTTTGACCATGTGTACTGCAAGGGCACTGACAGAACAGAGGCCGGACACACACAGCCCTCCAGACCAGTGCAGACCGGAGGCCATGAGTGTGTGTGTGTGTGTGTGTGTGT
>NW_004955492.1:5886621-5922052 GCF_000276665.1 Chinchilla lanigera | reverse complement strand
GATAAAAGTGCATAGATAAAGCACAGAGAAGGAAGAGGGGGAAGGAGAGGGAGATGGCGCCACCCAAGTGTAGAGCTGCCCTCTTGCAGGGAGGGGCCGCACTACCCTCTCAGTCTTGACTCACAGGCTTACAATTCAGCTTTCAAAGGGCTTTCATCCTGTATCATCTTACCTTTAAAATCAAATGCTCTCACTTTATGGCTGCCACAAAAGACTGCAAAGACAAGGTCAGAAAGTTGTCTTCTCGGTCTCAAGTTAGTCTAACTCCTTTTTTTCTAATGTGTTTCTCCAATTCTGACTTCAGACTCTCATGCCCTGCTGCAGTAAATCTCTTTGGAGACTGCTTCCTTGGTCAGCCATGTGGCCCTCTCCTTGGCTCACTCCTTAGCTGCATTGTCCTGCTCCCTCCGGACATTGGCTCCACTCCTGACCTTGGCCCAGGCCAGGTCTTAATGATTCTCGGAGAATACAGTCCTCGCCAGCACCCGTTTCTTGCTTTATCCTTCTCATGTCTACTCCACTTGCTCCGTGACTCAGTTTTCTGTTATTCAAGAACACCCTGTCCTCACGGTAAGTATGGATACCATTAACTTTTTGGGGTTTTGCCAGTTGAAAAGGTGAAGCCTTGTTTAATCCTTTTTTTCTCAGATCTTGTTAGTCTGAGAGTAAAAATAGGGCAGCATTCACAGTTGTAACCCCACGAATGCCGCCTGCCATAAAAGACCCGCTCCCCCACCCACCTGCTTCCATGAGGCCACAGAGCACTTCTTGCTTACACCCCTACATGGTGTCCCTTACTTTTGTCCTCTCTTTTTCTGACCCTTGTCCATACCACTTCTAGCAAGATGTCTACACCTGGGTATATCAGTGATTACAAGTGGTCTGAGGATGGCCATATCTGGTCAACATAGGGGACGAGGCTGTGCATGCCAGAGGCCCTGTGTCCCTCTCCCCTCAACTTTGTCCAAGGTTTCTTTTGCCCTGTTTGTCTTAGGATGTTCCAGCTGCTATTTAAAAAATGCCATTGACTTAGTAATTTATAAACAATAGAGTTGTATTATTTACAGTTATAAAGGCTGAAAAGTCCAAGGTCAAGGTGCCAGCGGATTCTGTCTCTGCTTCACTGATGGTGCCTTCTCCCTCTGTTCTTCATGCAGTGGAAAGCACAAGCAAGTTCCTTGGGACCTCTTGAGGAAGGGGGACTCACCCTGTTCATAAGGAGTCCACTGTCATGGCTTAATCACCTCCTCAAACTTAGTACTACTGCCTTGAGAATTAGGCTTCAACATATGCACTTGGTGGGAAGCATGGAGGGAGTCACTCAGGCATGGCACTTCCTAGCCCTTCTTGGGCACTGTGATGGATTGATGAGAAATGGCTTCCACTGACCCGGAATTATGTCACTCCAGCTCTGCTGTCCCAGAGGAGACACCCTGTTTCTCCCTCTAAACCACCATACATAAAATCTCACCAAAGACCTGAATGGATCTGGTTTGGGTCGAGTACTTACTCTTGGGCTGATCACTGTATCCAGAAAATAAGATAGTGGCATTAAGAACAGTGAGAAATCCTCACAAAAGAGAATGTAGGGACAGTTCCACAAAGAAGGGAAGACAGCGCTCCTCAAAGAAGTAAGTGAGGGATGCTGGGCAGAAGAATAAGCAATAAATACTCAGTCAAAAGATAAATATCTCACAGAGAGTTCAAGGAGAAAATCTTAAAAAATTTACCCTCCATCACTTCCTAGAACTCAGCAACAAATGCACAGAGGTAGGACAAAGGAGCAGGTCAGTCCTCTGAGTCTTCTGTTCCCTACGGTGACCAAGGCTCTAATTTCAGGTATAGTTCCGTGCCCACTGTCTTCTTGTGCATATGAGTTCCTTCTCAGGGGACTCTAATCCTTCAAGTCATAAAGTCAGGATGGGACAGATCAATGCCAGTTCTACAAAAAAGCACAATGTGATTACATCCTAAAATAAGTGCTCATAGGGGCTGTGGGAGATGTGCAGCGTCTTGATTTCCCCATAGTTATAAGGGAGAGAGTTATAGAATTTGATTCCCTCAATGTCTAAATTTCCTGTGGTGAATAATTATCTGTCATCTAATTATTAAGTGTTTTAAGGTCTTTTCAAAATGATTAAGATGATGTAAGTAGAAAATATCCAATTAATGTATTTCATATTAGTTTTGTTCTGTTAAAGATACTTATGATGTCTCAATATTTTAATGTTATAATGTTGTAATGTTATGTTTTACAAAAATACCAAGGAAAGAAATTTTTACCCTTTAAATCAAGAAGGAGAAAGATGGTAATTATACTCTTGGATAAGTGATGTACAGTCCTTACCAAGAGGAGGTAGTAGAGGATTCTTTCCACCACTATACTAAGTCCTAAAATTGCCTTGTTTGGTTAGAAACAATTCAGATTGTCCCATTTTTTTCTAAATCCCAGTCATCAGATTCCCAAACAAAAAACTTCAATTATCTGTACATGAAATACAATCATAACACACTTTGGTATACAGCTCAGTAAGGGAAGCATTTGGAGTTGAGCATCTGAGTTTTTAAACCTGATTTTGGTTTTGCTTAGGGAAATCAAACATAGTAGCTGTTGACTGTCAGATTTCTATCCCAGGTTCCATTTCTTCCTGATCTGCTAATTGTACAGTCTGTTGTTTCTTGGACATCTTTTTAATACACTGTCAAACAGAAGTCTTGCTTCTTGGAAGCCAAATTCCATCACCCTTCTTGAGCTAACTGTACAAAGCAAATTTCTGGATTGCCAGGCAGGGCATAAGGCTGTGCCAGTAGGGGGCACTAGAGGAAGACTTCAAGTCTGGAGGAGGAAGACTGACTTCTTTCTGGTTGCTTTCTGGTCCTGCCTTGCTTCCTCCTCTTGTGGCTTCCTGCTCCTGTGAGTGTAAGCCTGGCTTTTCCACCCGGCAGCAGCTCATCCCAATACCAGCAGGATTTCAGTGTGTTTTCCGCTCTCCTTAGTCCTCCTTATAGAAACCAACCTCACTTCCCAACTGGCACCCTTTCTCCGAAACCTGGGTCCTGACTCTCTACACCTCTAGAGATAATCACACTTGCTAAGCAGTGGCTCTTTTTCCAGGTTTCTTTCTTGGTTTTCCTGTTTGTTTGTTTTGTTTTGTTCTGTTTTTGAGACAGGGTTTCACTATACACTTCAGGCGGGCCTTGAGCTCACTTTGTAGCCAAGGCTGGCTTAAACTCACGATGATCCTCCTGCCTCAGCCTCCTGAGTGCTGGGATTACAGGCGTGCGCCACCATGCCAGGCTCTTTTTTCCAGGTTTCTAAGTATTAAGAATTCTAACACTTACTACCTCAATGAAACCTTAGTGTTCATTTTGGCTTGTATTTTTCTTTAATAGCAAGTTTTTTGTATTAAATTATGTTAAAATAACTGACATGGTTTATTTCGTCTGACTGGATTCTGGTTGATACATTCCGTATTTTGGTTAAATAACCATTCCCTATCTACTTGCTCAGGTCAAATGCCTGGGAATCATCTTTGACTTCTCTCTATACCATAAAGTCAGTCTATCAACAAATCCTTGAGATCAACCTTTGGACATGTCCTGAATGTCTCATTACATCATCTCTACCACCTTCCTGCAAAGAGCTTCTCCTTTGCCTGCCTCAGGGTGGTCCTTAGTAATCTTCTGAATCTTGCTGGCCCCTGTTGAACATATATCAGCCAGATTCAAAATTTAGAAAACGTCACTTTTCTGTCCTCAGCTCTCCAATTACACTTTAAAAATCCAGACTTGCTGGGCATGGTGGCACACTCCTGTAATCCCAGCACCTGAGAGCCTGAGACAGGAGGATCATTGCAAGTTCGAGACCAGCCTGGGCTACAAAGTGAGCTCAAGGCCAGCCTGAACTGCATAGTGAGACCCTGTCTCAAAAAGACAAAAAAAAAAAAATCCAGACTCGCTGCATGTGGTGGCGCACCTATAATTCCAGCACTTGGGAGGCTGAAGCAGGAGGATTGCCAAGAGGTCAAGGCCAGCCTGAACTATGAAGAGAAACCTTGTCTCAAAAAACAAACAAACGAACAAACAAAACCTCCAGACCTTTTGCCCACACTCACAAGGCCTTTCGCTGACAGTCTCTGAGCTTAATTTATGGCAGCTACTCTGGCCTTTGGCTGTCAAACATTCCAGGTTTCCCTAGTTCAAGACCTGTTGTTGCTGCTCCCTCTTCCTGAAGCACTCATCTTTCAGATCTTCATATGGCTTGTTTCTTTGCAAGAGTTAGAACTTTGTACAGTGCTATTGCTCTGAACAACCTCTGCTAGCCAGCCTCTCTGTAAAGCTTCCCCTTCTGATCTTCACCTAGACCTAAGAAGTCTCCTGACTTTCTTGTGGCTCATAACATAGAAACTACTAGCACTGATATTTGAGGCACTGTCCAAAGCATTTTACAGGTATTAACTGAGTTATTATCACAATTCAGTTAAGTAGATATATTTCTTAATATTGCTTAACAGAAAAACTGAAGCGCAGAGAGATAAGAAATTTTCACAAGGTCACATGGCTTATAATTGGAAGAACCAGAATTCTAGTCCAGAAAGTCTGTCTCCAGAGTTAAGCTAGTAGTGTCTACATTTTTCTGTCTCTCTTTACATTAGGAATTCAATAAATATTTACTGAATGAATAAATTAATAGTTAAACATATAGGTTTTAGCATTGAAAGTCCTGTGTTGGAGTTTGGCTCCTTGCTCGCTACGTAAATGAGTTTCTGAACCAGACATTTGGTATCAACTAAACTGACTTCTTTAAGTCATTATTCTATGGCTCAAATATGGGTACCAAGCATGCTCACCCTGTAATGCCACTGTGTCTTACACTGCCCTATTTTAGGTTAGCTCTATGATTTAAAAGAGTATGGTGAAGGTATCATATATGTAATAATGTAAATGTAAATTATTTAATTTATTACAGTAGAAGTCACTTTGACATTAATAACCCACAAAATGCTCCCCCTCACTTCAAACACACTTACCCCATTATTCTTGTCACTTTCTGAAGCAGGTCCGGAAGTTCTCTTTTGTGAGTGTCTTCTTATGACTGCTTTGATGTATTTAATTAATTCAAAATGTTTGTAGCAATCTCTGTTTTAAAAAATTATGGGTGTGTCCTAATCTATTTTGTATACAAATTGTGGCACTGTGTGACTTCTGACCCTTTCTCAAAGTCAAAATAATGATGAAAGGTAAACATTTCAGGATATCAAGGCAGTCAGGACAGTGCAACTAAAAACACTCATAAAAGAGAATATCCAGCACTGCTTCAGAAAGTGGCAAGCACTATGGGATAAGTGTGTTCAAAGCAAGGGGGATTAGAGACAATACTGTATATCTTTTGCTACAATAAATTTAAAAATATCTAAATTTCCTCCTCATGTTCTAATAGACATGACTGTGCTGAACTCCATCCTTGTTCCTCAAGTGAGAAAGAGTGAGAGTTTATGTCTGGGTTTTAGCTGTCCTGCGCGTGACCTGAAGCCTTTCAACAGATTAAAAGCCGTAAGCCTGAGGAAACTACCAGGACACCATCTCCTTCCAAGTGCTGGCTTTCCTCTGGGATTGGCCTGCCTCTGTTTGTTCTGGGAGCCTTTAGGTTGTTGTCTGTACGTTGTGCCCAGTTGTTATCTCTGGGATAAAGAGGGGCCTTGTTCAATCATGTCTTTGTACACATACTGCCCTCTGTAGAGTTAATTACTCTTTGTTTTTCTCACCCATTGTTGTATATTCTAAAGAAAACAGTCTTTGAACGCCTGAGACACTAACTACTGAAGCTAAATACTGGGGGGCGGTGGGGGGAATGTCTCAGTAAACACTAGTCCCAGCATCCCCTAATCAATCATCTTCCTTCAGTTTTTCAGAACCGAAGATATTTGTTGGTCTTCAGATAACATCAAAGTATGACCGAAGAACTTACTGATCTTGCTCTTCAAGAGTGAAATAATGTTTAACTTGCAGAGAAATAATATGTTTACTTAAGGGATTATAGGGGCTGGCATAGAAGAAGAAAGTTGATTGTTATCTCAATGATATTTGGCAGAAGAAAAAGGAAAATGCAGCCCCCAGGCGAAGAATGCTTCACTCAGTGCATCGCCTTCCTGTTCATTGTCTCTCTCTTGTGCCTACTTCAGCCCCGTAAAGGCCTTGAAGCACGCGTGATCTCTCTAAGATTGACTTTGTTTTGGGAACAAAAGCTTCCTCCCTCGTCTTCTCAAAATTCTGTTCCTTGAATAAACTGATTCCTTTCTCACAAGCTCTGTCTTCCTTAGGGGAGTCCCGTTGTGAGACTAAATCGGCCACTGCTGGTCAAGTGCCCGGAACACACCCTGAGATGGTAGTAAAGGTCAGTATTATTATCTGCCTCTCAACTTTGCAGGCCAACTCCTCTAAAAACTTTAAATTCTTTATCCAACACAGACACTTTCATCTTTATAATTAAAAAAAAGAGAACTTTTAAGATGTCCTAGCACAGTAACAAAAAAATCTGGTAAAGAAATCCAAATATTTATTTATAAATCACCAACCAGTACTGGTCTTATACGTACAGTTTTGTACTGCATGTCAGAGCCTGCTCTTGAGAAGGACGAGAGACAGCAACAAGCAGCCTGCCTCAGTTTCTGTGGGAAATCGCAGTCACTCTGTCATCCACTTGCCAACAGCAACAGGGAACACAAACAGATGGACACAGGAATAATGAGAAGAGTTAGTATCGAGCAGACTGTGTTTGGGAAGCCTCTGATATTCAACTAGATTAAAACTTATATAGGAACAGAGTCAATGTTCGCCACCAAACAATTTACCTGAACTCACTAATCTAGTACTTAAATAAGCTACAGAAGAATGGAAATCGGAAGACTGTAAAACCCCTGGGCACTTAGAAAATATTATGTGCTTTACTCGTTCACGATTATGTCTTTATCTTACATAGGCAGGTTACTTGGCAAGGTCATACTTAGAAAGAAATGCATCCCAAATTTGAATTGGGGATTTTCTCTTGAGTGTGGGGCGCATTTCCTTGATTCTTCAGATATGGAGTATTTTGAATTGTATCCCAAGCACTATTTTGTAGAGGTCCTAGATTCTTTTTTTTTTTTTTTTTTTTTTTGGTTTTTCTCCGGTACCGGGAACCGAACTCACGACCTTGCGCTTGCCAGGCAGGCGCTTTTGCCGCTGAGCTAAATCCCCAGCCCCGAGGTCCTAGATTCTGTTATATTCTTCCAGAGTGCTGTTGCTGTTTTAATAGGCAGTTAACTTGGTTGGACTCAAGCTGCAAATCAAGCGGCAGCCTGTCTCTAAATTCCATTCTTTTGTCCTTAGCTAAGGGACTGGAAGTTTGTATCTAACTCTCCCTCTCTGCCCTTTACTTTCCAGATTTTCCTCCTCACTTTCTAGTGCGTATGATTGTCCGGAACGGTGTCCTTTGGTTGCTCAAGTCAGAAGGAGTGAGGCTTTATGTGTGGGTTTTAGCTGTCCTGTGCATTGCTACCTGAAGTTTTTCAACAGATTAAGAGCCATGAGCTTGAGGAAACTACCAGGACACCATCTCCTTCCAAGTGCTGGCTTTCCTCTGGGATTGGCCTACTCTGTGTGCTCCCGGAGCCTCCAGGTTGTTGTCTGTATGTTGTACCCCGTGCTAACGGTTGTTATCTCTGGGAAGAAGAGAGGTTTGTCCAGACCTCGTTAGCACTGTGGCTTTGGTTTTAATCCTGAGCTACCACTTACCACATGTGTGAAGTTAGGCAAGTTATTAAATTTATTGAAGTCATAGTTTTCTTGTCTATAAGGTGGAGAAAAATAACATTATCCCTGTTCATTTCAAAGATAAAGTGACATAACACATTCTAAAGCCTTTAGGAAAATTTCCATCATCATCAAATATCTAGTAGTGTTAGATTTATGCTATTTTTCTGATTTCCCTGAGGATTTAAGCCATTTCCTCAGAGAATAATCATTGTGATGCATCTCAAGTTTTCAGGCAACCTACCCCATGGGTAGAACCAGATGAAATTCACTGACAAATTTCCGTAAATGTATCCAGCCCCAAGTCACAAATCATCACTCTCATTTCATATGATGTTTTCTTAGTTACTCAAGTAATAAATTATATTGTATTTTGTTGTAATGTCCCAGATACTGTAATTTATAACTAGCTCAGGAACAGAATTGAATTTATAGTTTTTCCAAAGTTACTCTAAAGCATTTATTACAATTCCTTATTGCTAAGTTAAAAAACAAAACTTAGAGTTGAGCTTTTTACTCCCTACAGTCAATTTGGGGGGAAATACTTACTAACTACCTACTATTTCCACAAATGGAAATTGCAAAGATGTGATGCCTATAAAAAAAACTGATAATGTTTTGGTTGGTATTCAAAACATTTATTTTACACATTTATCTTCTTTATGTTAGAAAAACTAATGTCTATAATCATGTGCAAATATGATTATACAGCAGTTCATTAGCATTCCATGCCACATTTAGCAAAATCTTTGAGGCTGGAAAAATAAATCATGTATTCCCTGAGGCATGGATAAGAGAATACATGGTTTCAGTTAAAATTTGGAGCCAAGATATTTTTGAAAAGAGAAAAGACCTGACCACAAGGTCTTAAATACAGAGGGACTTAATTTTCTCCCTAGTGGAGGCACCGCACGGCTGCTATAGCCCCCGTGGTGGTCAACAGAGACCACAGTCTCCTTGGATTAATCTGCCTTTCCGACACTCGCTTTTGGCCCACTGCTTGTGGGATGGCTGCCACACTTCACATTTGCTTGCATTCCTGGAGACAAAGGAGGATGGAGGGGTGGGGGGGGGTACCGGCTGAGGTGGTCCCATTTTATCGGGGAAGCAATTGCTGTGCAAGCAGTCCTTCTTTCCCAGCGACTCAGCTTGGATTTCATTTGCATTAGGTGAGTCGTGATCCAAGGCAATGGCTGTGCACAGAGAGGACAGTGGAGCTCTGCTAGCAACAGTAAAGACGGAGAAGGCCGCTGAGAGGGCAGGAGGATCCATCTTATGCAGGCATAATTATGGGGGCACAGGAACACTTCCCCAGAATGACTTGGGAACCACTTTCCAGCTTTTCAATTTCCATGTAATTGTCCTAAAAATATCTGCCTAACAAGCACCAGCTGTGAAAGTGTGACACCAGCTTTCATCACCACCCCTGCTTTCACAACTGTCTTCCCTCCACTCTGCAGAAGAGCCACACACACTCACAATCAACCTTGAACTTCACTGTGGCGCATTAGTAGGTGGTATAAAAATCTGCAGGAATCGAAGGACAGATCAAAACAATGGTGTTACAGAGCTTCGGTCTCTTTTGTTCAGTTAGAGCAGAATCACCTTGGTGAGGCTTCGAGGCTTCCATGTGCGTTGCAGATTTCTGCTGAGGGCGAAGCCAGGTGTAAGAAGGAAGGGTCTGGGCGTGTGCAGTCAATACTGTCAGCACCGCAGAGTGCTGGGGCTGGGCAGCTTTGACTGTTTCCGTTTGCCCATTCTTACCTGGTTTTTGTCAAAGAATTCATTCCTATTGAGGAAGAGTCTCTGAGGGCAAAGCAAAGAGCACTTTGGTAAGAAATCTAGCAGACTGGACTGCTGTACTCTTTCATGGCAACAGAGATATGTATCTCTCTAGTTTAAAATTAGAATTCAGAAATAAGGTGGCCAGCATAGGAGTGTAGATCAATAATATTTATTTAAACTGAAAAATGAAAGGATTTTTATTCTGACAAAAATTACTCATTTTGTTGATTGATTTGTTCTTGGGGATTGAATTTTGAAATTAGGTTATATAATCAACATTCTCCATAAATCCAGCTAGATAAATCTGAAGCTTCCATTTTGAAGAGATTCCCAACCTTTCTGTATAAAGAAGGTTCAAAAAATGCCTCTTAGGAGAAAATGACAGCTCTAATGATTACTTGCTGGATAAGACAAGGTAAATTTTATTCAGTGTAGAGTAGTACCAGAGACTAAAGAAGTAAATGATTAAAAACTAGAAAAAATGTTTTTGCAAGTCTGTTGATTTCTAATACTCATTTACAGAAAATTACAGTAAAGGCATAATGTGTCAACATGTCATTAATTGTTAAATGTGTCATTAAATCATTAAAAGAAAAAAATTTAAAAATTGGTCACTTTGTGACTTTTGATATTTAAATCAGAAAGACATTATAAAAAAGAGTGATATTTTTATTTTACAAACTCTAATACCATCTATTTATACCTATTTTTCTGGTATTTCCATATAAAATATAGAAAATAGGAATAAAACTGGTGGTAAACTCCATTTCATACTAGCAACAAAATATTCATACAAGAAAATATAAACTACTAAAAGAAGTTCTACCTATCTCATTAAAAAAGGCATTTCTAACAGCAATATGTATTTTTCATTTAGTAATTATAGAACAATATAATTATATTATACTATTTTATACATTATACTAATAATACTATTAGTAGTTATTATGTTATACTACTCAAACATAAAAATAGTTGAACTCAGAAGAAATTATTTTGAAATTATAGCATTTGATCATTAATTTTTTAAAAAGCACATCTACATATTTATATATGTTGGAAGGTATCAAATTACTCTGGTATTTTGAATTTGTTGGATATGCAATTTTACAGTCCATTGCATGCGATTAAAATAATAAATTTATCTTATTTTCTTTATTAGATTTATTTATTGTATAAATTTAATAAATGTATTTATGGAAAATATTTTGAATATTTATCAGTATTTTCAAACTCAGTTTAACATAAATAAACTAATATATTTTTTGCAATTATTTAAACCTAAATTGAATATTCTAGATGTCAAGTTTAAAATACACTGTTTTTCAGAATTCTCTTAGGAGGTGCATGAGCAAAATGTTTAAAGATCACAGTTAAGGACAACTGCTGGCGTCATGGACATTATCCTCCCTGAGGCCCACTGCCATGCAGCTATCATTTCATGACCAGTTTTCTAAATATGTCTCACCAATCCCAGTTACAGCTATCGGAGAAGAAGCTCCTGAAACTTATTGCTGCTTCCACCAGATGGAGTGGCACAGTGACTGTGTGAGTCACTAAATAACCAGAGCTCCTGAGCACCTGTCATGCTCCATTGGGTGCCCTGCAGACCTCACTATAGATAAGGGGTGGCTCATCCCTAATGGAGCTCATAGACACCATGACTCGCCATATCTGCTGTGTTCGTGGGAGTGTGCACAGAGTTCTGGGAACACGGAGCACCAGCCTGAGAAGAACAGGTGCAGGGAGAACTTCACTACATCAGACCACACAGGGACCTGTCCATCCCCACAGTTATAATTACACATGGTTTCCTATTACTGTAAGGATAGTTAAAAAGAGACAGATAAATTTATATTTGAACATTTTCAATTTATCTTTGTTCTTTATTTTTTTTTTCTTTTTTTTTTTTATATTTGAACATTTTCAATTTATCTTTGTTCTTTATTTTTTTTTTGTTTTTTTTTTGTTTGTTTGTTTTTTGTTTTTTTGTTTTTCTCCGGTACCGGGAACCGAACTCTCGGCCTTGCGCTTGCCAGGCAGGCGCTTTTGCCACTGAGCTAAATCCCCAGCCCCTTATTTTTGTTCTTTAATAGCACTTATCTAATCATATAATTTTCATTTATGGCTATAGTAAATACAATTTTTATTTTTGGTACTGGGAATTAAAACCAGGTCTTTCACACTGACTATATCCCCAGCCCTGTTCTTCTTTTTTACTTTTTAACATTTTTGAAACAGCCTTGCTAAGTCACCTACACTGACCTTGAACTTGTAATTCTCCTGCAGCAACCTTTCAAACTCCTGTGATTACAGGCATGCACCACCATGCCCAGCTAGTAAGTACAATGTTATAGTCTGTTCTTTCTGATTTGAACAACAGCATGAACATTTTCATGGCTAGAACTTGAAAGTACAGTAAAACAAGCATTTAAAATCGCCCTGGCCTCGGTTCTAACTGTATAATTGTTCTTAGAAATGACATTTGCCAAAGTCAGAGTCTATGCTCAGCTGGCTTCATTGCTTTAGACCTGTAGGAAAGCAGAAGCATCATGGTGGAAAGGGCCGGTAGAGGAAACTGCACACCTCATGGCAACTGGAAAGTAGAAAAAGCCGGAGAGGGAAAGTCAGGGATCTGATGTAGCTGCCGAAGTCACACTCCTTGATCTGTTCTCCTCATCTAGGCCCCACCTTTTGTATCTATCATCTCCCAATAATGCTCTCAAATAGACTACTCCACTAATGAAATTAGAGCTCTCATGATCCAATCACTTTCCAAAAGCCAATCAGCAACCCACCTTCAACACAGTGAGACTTTTGGAAGATATCTGATAACAATGCTCTACGATCTTCTAGGCATATATTGAGTGTCTGGGCAAAGCATATACATCCCGAACTGTTTGGAGGGATTCAGCATTTCTATATCACACCATTTCCTACACCAAAAACTTATATTTTAAGAAAGAAAACAACAGTTCTGACAGCTAATGGTAGGTAACTGCCCTGGTAACCAGCCAGGCCTCCAGTTGCCCATGCACAATTTCACAGAGCACCATCAGCAAAGGGAACACATTGTGACCATCATGTAATGAGACAAAATCAGACTTGTGGGTGATCACGCCTGAGGAAAGATTAAAAACAAGGACACGGTGCAAACCACAAAATCACCACGTGTTCTCATCCTCCAGTCCACAGGAATGCTGCCTCTTTACCTGTTTTAGCTGGAGCCCTGTTCTTTCTACATTCCGGATAAAAACCAAAAAACTAAAACAAAACAAAATACACTGCCCCTTTATAGCCTTGTCCCTGCTTTCTGAAGGCATCCAGTCCAGATCAGTTGCCACTTCCTTATACCCTCCCAACACGACAAGCTCAAGTCCTATAACCCATCTCTCCCTACACCCTCTACTGAGATGCTTTAAGCCCCCAGAGTTCCCATGATGCATATCTCCTTTGATGCATAAAGTAACAACCCAACTGTGGCATGTTCCTGTGCTCCTTGGCCGGTGGGCTTGGATAATGTGTGCATTTATTTAATCTTCACAATGACCCCCGTGAGGGGAGCATTATTGTGCACCTTATCTATAAGGTTGTATAAATTGGTTGTATAAATTAGTCAAAGTGACACAGCTAGAAAGTGGCCCAGATAGGATTTTAACACTGATAAACACAAACCAAGCTCATACTCTTTGTCACTTTTCTACCACTATTCCACAATGATGAAGACAGGGATATGACAATACACTGACAATTAACAGGAACGATACATGCAAAAGGAATTAGAGGAAGAAAAGGTGGGGATGGATTGTTGCAGAAAGCCAGAAGCTTTGTGAAGAAGCCAGTCCTTGATCAGCATTGAGGGTAGAGCTTCTCTCTCCCACAGTGTTTAGGGACACCTAGAGAGCCCAGGCTTCTACTCCCACCCCACAGTTAAGAAGTTTCCCCCATTCAGTGTGTGTGGAACGGGTGGATTAGAACCTGAATATGTATCTGAACTAATGAGGGATACCCCTCCTTTCCCTTCTCTTCTCTTCTCTTCTCTTCTCTTCTCTTCTCTTCTCTTCTCTTCTCTTCTCTTCTCTTCCCTTCCCTTCCCTTCCCTTCCCTTCCCTTCCCTTCCCTTCCTTTCCCTTCCCAGAGCAATGTGAAAGGAAGCCAGCAAAAACAGAGGGGTCCAGAATCTTGTATCATAATACCCAAAATGTCCAGGTTTCAATAGAAAATCACTTACTATACCAAGATCTCAAATGAAGTGCAAAATACAATGAATGAAAAAGACAGTGGATAGATACAAATACCAATATGACAGAGCTATTAGAGTTATCTGACAAAGATTTAAAAGCAGCCATCATAAATATGCTTTAACAAGCAATTGCAAACATGCATAAAAACAAATTAAAAAAAAAAAACAAGAAAAAGTAGTCTCTCCAAAGAAATAGAAGTTATGAAAAAACAAATGGATATTTAAGCATTAAAAAAATGTAGTAACTAAAAATTCAGTGGATGGACTCAGCTTGGAAATAATTTGATGGAATTTTCAATAAATGGTGGTGGACAAATTGAATGTGCATAGTAATTCACAAACCTTAAATCTCACACCTTTTACAATAACTGGGTCACAATTGATCATGGGTTTAAATATAAAATGGAAAACTAGAAAACATTTGGGAAAAATATCCAATTAGAAAATGAACACAAGGGGTGCAGGGTGGCCCCTAGGTACTCTGTACCTGCTTCATGCTCAGGCAAAGGTGCTGTGGCCACGTGCCTCCAGGGAAGGAAGAGGTGGCTGAAGGAGGAGTTGCTGGGGAGAAGGGACAGCATGCAGTCATCCTATGTGTGCGTGAAGGAGCGGAGCTGGGCAGCTGCCACAGACTCTTGAGTTGGAGAAAAGAAAGGGAAAAAAGGATAGCAAAAAGGAGCCAGTGATATGAACATCAGCAAACCTAATCATATCACTATGATATCCGGAAATTTTCTAGCAGAAATGGCTCCAAAGGTTAAATGAAGCTGGAAAAATACCTAGATGCAGCATTGAATCCTCTCCAGATGTTTGGGAATAATATTCCAGAGAGAAAATTGATCACTGTGGATTAAATAACCAGTCGTAATGAAGAAAATTAGCCTTAAAACCTTCCAGAAATCTTTTAACTTGAATAAAAGTAAAGAAGAAACAAATTTCTTGGTAGTATAACAACCATCAATAGCCAGTGACTTTGGAAAAGATGATGCCTCATTTGGTAGCTGCTATGGTAAAGATATGACCAGCTATGTTAACAATAGTGAAGATGAAAAAGGTGGAAAAAAACATGAAAATGTGAGAGCCTGATGGGTACAAGCCAAAGAGCAAGGGCAGCACACGTCAGGGAGCCGTGTCTATGAGGACACCTTCTCCTCCCCCTCAGCCCCCATCATCTTCAAAGATGTCAGAGTACAGAGGCCGATCATGTCCACTTTCCTCCTCGATCATCACACAGCCCACGCCCTGGCCTCTCCAGCCCACAATCTCTGAGTGTACATGCATCAAAATGGAGGTGAGAGTCAAAGCCTTGGTTCACTCTTCCAGCCCAAGATCTGTGTTGAATGGTGTTTGAAAGGATTTTCATGATCTTCAGTCTGAAACTGTATGCCAAAAGCAAAATAACTCTCTTAAGAGTTCTGATTCTCCCAATGGAGACTTGCATCCCCACCTGAATGGACATGTGCCTATAGTTTTTGGACTTATGCCTCAAGACTACGTTCAGTATACTGCGCCTTTAGATGAGGGGATGTATCCTTGGGAAGGGTCATGTAGCTATTGTCTGGACAGTTCTTCACCCATGGAGTTCTCTGTGGTTACTCCTCAAGTGGGAAGGAGCTCTTTTGCTGAAGATGAGAACCAGGTACACAAGGACCTAGTCGTTACCCTAGAGATCTTTGTGAATCAGTCTGTGAGTTATTTGTTGATTGGCCATGGGAGTCATGTTACAGAGCTCCACAGAAAATCATGATGATGTCTCTCTACTTTAACCTTTGCTAACTCCAAACCAGAATAATCAAATCCAAAGAAACTTCAGTGGACTCACTGGCACAGATGCCCACATGTCTGAAAGTAGGTGATGTTTGAATTTTGATCTGAACTCTGCTCCTGAGGCTGCAGGAGTTTATGACTCTATGCAGAGTAGTGGTCCCATGGTTATGACAAGCCTTACAGAAGAGCTGAAAAAACTTACCAAATAAGGATGGTACTGGGGACCAATCACAGGCTGGGAGGCAGAAGGGAAACTAGCAAATGTGCCAGATGGGTTTTTTCTTGTTTGGGATAGTCCTGATGACCGTTATCTTTTTTGTTTTAAAGAGAATTTAAAAATAACAAACTAACAACAAAATACATTATTTTTTAAGCTTGAGCTTTCACCCCCAAAACTTCACTGGAATTAAGCACCCAGATGGTAGGTTTAGCTTTTATGAACAAGCAGATGTGGACGGACATATATCTATAGTTGATCTAATTGAGTAATCAATCAGGGACTCTGAAAATGGAGCTTTTTGTTATTCAAGGTCTCCATTGCCTGGATCTGGAACTTATCCTGCCAGACTGACCAATCCAGGGTTTAGGTTCATGCAGGTGTGCTCTTTGCGGTATCTGTGTCATTTGTTATACATCAGTATATCAGAATAGACTTAATTCAGAAACTGCCTTCACCAAAAAAAAGGCAGGATTTGCAGGAGAACCATTACTGAAAGATTGAGACCCCTGCATCTTACATGTTGGGAAAAAGAAAAAGAGATTGGAATACAGTTTACAAACTTTCATTGCCATCAAAATACTTTGCTGCCATAACTATTTTAGTTTTGTGTATAACAGTCACCAATTTGTTAGGGATGGGGAAGTGCCTGCGAGGTGTCTTAGGTTTATTTTGGTTCTTTCAGAAATTATGTCTTGAGGTTCTAGAAGTGTAAATTATCTTTCTTTAGTGTAGAATAACCATAATGTAAATTATCAGATTCTTATTGCCCACCCCTGTCCTTTGCTATCTACTGCAATTTTTATGCATGAAAAGCACATTTCACATGCATTAAACTCTAAGTGAAGCTGAATGAAACTTATACAATGAAAATTGCTTTGCCTTTTTAAATGACCCATTTTGAGAAGATAACACTGAATAAATGTGCGTCATAAAACAGAATTTACATATACACTGAAAAAAATGAAATGAATACAAGATGTGAACAAGTATTTTACCGGAGAATATATGGAGGTCAATAAATTAAAGACATTCAGCATTAATAGCTAGTAAGAAGCCACAAATTAAAATACAAAGGTGATAGCACTGTGTATCCATCAAAATGGCAGAAATTAAAAGCAAAACAGTGACAACACCGAATGCGGATGAGGCTGGGGAGAAATGGAATCAAAGCAATCACACCTTCCCAGCATACAGCCACTCTGGAAAACAAATTTGCACTTTCTAAATTGGAAACATGCCTCCCAGCAATTGCACTCCTAGGTATTCAATTCAGAGAAATTGATAGTCACGGTCACATAAAACCCAAACACTTATAATAATGCTTACACTAATAGTTTTATTTTCAAGGGCCCAAAACTAGACAAAGGCAAAGGTCTTTACATGCATGGACGTATAAACAAAGTGTGGTGCATGCATGCCATAGACTACAACTCAGGAAAAAATTGTGTATGAATCAACCTGAATGCATCTCCAGAGACTCATACCGAGAGAAACAAAGTCAGAAGGTTGCATACTACATAATTCAACTTTTATAATTTTGTCATATAAAGAATCTAATATAATTGGAGAATACAGTAGTGATTTCCAGAGGCTAGGGAGAAGGTTTAGTTGAAGGGAGGTAGGTGTGGCTACAAAGGGTAACTTGTGGAATTCTCAACCCATAACAGAAATGTTCTTTGTTTTCACTGAACAATGTCAGTTTCCTGGCTGTGGTATTTTACCATAATTCTGAAGGTATTTGTTAAAGGTTATATGAGATTTTGCTGAAATATATACCACAACTCTTGGTGAAACTATACTTATTTCAAGGTAGAACATTTAATTTAAAAAAGAAGCCTGACATGCATTTCGAGTCACAGCCCAAGCAGAAACAAGAGCGTTTCTGCTTCTGCCCCACTGCAGGGCTCTGTGATGCCAGCATAGGTAACCACTCCATCTTCCCAACAAGAGAGAGCAGAGTTCTGTCCTAAGGAGGCCCTACATGAAGGCGTGTGAGTATATTTAACTGCAAGGACTCCTTGGTTCAGAATCAACAAGTACTTATACAACAGAATTTGGGATAAAATGTCATCACAATTTTCTATCACAGAATTGTAGCACATATATGTGTGGAAAACTTCTACCCATTACAGATTGAAATACTCACAACTTTTTTTTTATTTTTTGCACTCAAGTCCTTTAAAGTCTTTATGATAAAATTTACTAGAGGAAGTTCATGGGTAATATTTCCTGGTCAGAGAAGATGGTTGATTAAGAGACAATCATTTATTCTTAAGCTAAAAGCAATTCTTAGCCTGCTAGATTCTTTTTTTTTTTTTTTTCTGGTACCGGAAATCAAACTCATGACCTCGTGCTTGCCAGGCAGGTGCTGTGCCGCTGAGCTAAATCCCCAGCCTCTAGCTTGCTAGATTCTTACATTGATTTTTTTCCATATTGCTAGACTAATAATAATACAATTCAAATAAATAAATATAAAGTGATTTACAGTTCTCAGTGTGTGGTTCTCATTATTCAGATCAGGAACGAAATTCAAAATTTGTATTCAATAGTTAAGGTAATTTCCTCAAGAACAATAAAAATAAGCTGGGCATGGTGGCGCATGCCTGTAATCCCAGCAGTAGGGAGACTGAGGCAGGAAGATTGTCACTAGTTCGAGGCCAGCCTGGGTTACATAGTGAGTTCAAGGCAAGCCTGGACTACAGAGTGAAACCCTGTTTCAAGCAAACAAACAAGCAAAAGAATAAAAATAAAGAGCCTAAATCAAAGTATTTGTCAAGTTAATGCCTCAAAACACAGTTTTCTCACACAAAATAGAATTCAAACTAAAAATAATGATTGTTCCCAAAATGAATCATAAATACTCTTGCTGTTTACATTCAGACCCTTTGGTATCTATTTATTTATATCCATTAATTTTTATGCTTTTAATTCATAGAGTCAGTTTATTTATTTATTTATTTATTTATCTTTGAGACAGGGTCTTACTATATACTTCAGGCTAGCCTGAACTCACTATGTAGCACAAGCTAGCCTTGAACTCACAGCAACTATCATGCCTCAGCCCCTGGAGTGATGAATTACAAACAGGCACCACCATCCTTGGCAGAGTCTATGTCATTATAGTGAATGAATCTTATTGTAATTCCCTTCTTGTATTAGTTTCTAATTAATAAGTATATATTAGCTAAGGTTTGTCAACTGAATTATGGGTAGTTTTTTATGTTTTAGTTCAGTATTTCAAACATAACAGATTTTCACTTTTTGGCTGTTTTTTTAGGGGGTACTGGGACTTGAACTCAGGACCTTGCATTTGCCAGGCAGGCACTTATGCCACTGAGCTATATCCCCAGCCCCAGACTTTCAATAAATACTCTGGCAAAATTAAAATTGTTTTTTATCCTTAAAAATTATAAAACACCTTTATTTACAAGATTTTATTTAGTTCTAATTGTTGCAGCTTTAAAAAGTGCAGTTCAAAACCCTTTCTTAAGTACATCTCTACTCTCTTACTTGCTTAAAACTAAACTGTCCCCTTTCCCCATATGAAACTAAGCTAAGCAAAACAGAAATGTATTTCTTTCTAATTAATCTATTTACCTAGGTCATAGACATTATCATTCTTCCCTGATTTATTTCCTTAGCTTTCTACTTTCCTTTTCTCATAGACTTTGTAACAGAGGATATGTGGAAACCTCAAAGGAGAGAGAAGACTGTCACCCATTCCTCAGGCTGACCTTAAAGGGCAAGCGATAAGATTTATATTTAATAGCATTCTTTCCAAGAGATCAGAGGTAAAAGTCAGAAGAATACTGAATCCAACATTTTCATTACAATGAAATTACACTTTTGTATGACAGAGATTTGATAATATATTTCTCAAAAAAATTTGCCTTCTTGTTTGGACTGACCTTGCTCCATCCTTCACTCACTCACTCTCTTTTTTCTTCCTTCATTTTTTTCCTGTTCTCCTCCCTCCCTCCTTCACTCTCTCACGAGAACATCTTCAGGAGTGATGGAAACATTATCTCATGTTTAGCAGTTACACAGGAATATATAATTATCAGAAGTCACCAACCTGGACTTCAGTCAATTCTATTTTATATGAATAATACCACAATTCACAAAATAAGTAAATATTTTAAATATGATTGAAGAGCACAGGCCATATAAACAGTTATGGTTTGTCTGCTTACCAGGCATGGTGCAAGTGATTTGAAAGCTGAGGGTTATTCTGATTAATTCTTGTAGAAGTTATATAAATTACATATTATTATCAGTTTACAAATGAGGAAGCTGAGGTTTAGAAAGGCTAAGTGACTTTCTGAGGTCACAAAGCTCGTAAGAGGTAATTTCCCAGTGTTCTCAGAAGCGGAAGGGATGCAAATTAAGGCAGGAATTCATGCTGAGAGACAAATCTGATTAGCTCTATTGTTAAATATTTATCCTGAACTCAAGCACTCTATTCAGCAAGTGGTTGATCAGCTTTATAAATTTTTGTTGCAGAATTTGAGATGAAAGATTCAAAATATATAAATGTATTCTGCGTTAGGGTGACTACAGAGCTACAATGGCTAGGGGACATTTGCCACACTTAAAAACCATCTTCTTTCCCATCACCAACCAAAAAAGTGCATGAGTCACCTTGATGATGCCAGTATGGGGTGCAGGGTACATTTTTAGGACATAACAAGATAGTATTTATACCCTGCTGCCAGGGCAGCAAACATAAAACAGAGAGAACCAAGGCCAGAGAATTCAAGGACAAAATAATGAGCCAATACTGCCAAGAAAGTTTTTGCTTTACCTTGTGATTATTTGATTCCATGCACCACATGAAATTCACTTATTCCTTAGATGTTGGGGACAATAAAGTTGCCCATAAAACATTCAGTGGACAAGGGCCTTCCTCCCACACAAGTTTTATAAACTGCTGATTATCCACACTTAAACAAATTTTACCTGTTTCTATCTGGCCTGCCTTCTGCTTTGAATTGATGAATTCACCATTCATAAACAAAAGAGACACATTGCAGAAGCACCCTACAAGTGATAATATGTGTGCAGGTGCTTTTAAACTGTTCTAAATTCCTGTGTCATTATTGGCTATACTACTTTCATTTTGTAGCTGCTTATGATGTGTATCAATCAGCTTCCCCATTGGTGATACAAAATACCTAATACCTGCAACTTAAAGGAGGAAGTTTATTCTGTTTCACAGTTTCTGTGTGTTCAGTACATGGGTACAAGTCTGGGTAGAAATCTCCATGACCCCATAACTGTTCTATTTTGCATGCCTGAAAAGCCAGTACCACATGAATGATGCCAAGGTCTGATACCATATTGAGCAGTGGCAGAACCCCCTTGGATCATGGTTGCAGAGGCCTCTGAATGCCTGTGTGGCTATGGTTGTGCATAGTGAAACAAATTCAGGAGAAACAATTCCCTAGGCAAATTTTCTTAAGCAAAGGGCTCAGGCACTCTCTCCTCAGTCAAAATTTTACAGTTTTAGGCCCTTCAGCCTATGAAGGATTGGGTCTGAGATGCCTTTAAGCCATTTTTCCTATTGTCCTGGTGCAAAGTACTTGACTTATTTTTAATGCTAATCTTTTCAGCAACCATGCTCTCCTATGCCCCAACTTTGCAGACACATTCTTTCGTTTCTGCCATTTGCTGCTGATTCCTATTGTAAATCTGGCTAAAAGCAGTGAGCAGTACCTATGCCACAGCTTTTTTAAATTTTATTTTATTATTTTTTTTATGCATGCCACAGCTTGAACAGTAGATTGCACTGGAATTTTTTCTGCAAGATTAATTAGCTCACCAATTTTAATCTCAGTCTCCCCAGACTTTTAGGAGTTGGGCAAAATGTAGAGAAATTTTCTGCCAGATTGTAACATATATGACCTCTAATTAAACTATCAATAGAGTCCTTATTCCCAATTGAAACCTCATAATGCTGATCTTTAAAATCCACATTTTTATCAGCATTCTGGTCTTCTGGGCCCTGACCAGTATCATACATCAAGCACTACTCACATTCTAGGCCCCTATAGCCTGCATCTTCAAATTTTTTCCAGTGCCTCTCACAAACCAGTTCCAAAGTTCTCTAAACCTCACAGTCAGGTCCAATCACACAGCAACCCCAGTTCTGGCACCAGTTTTCTATAATAGTCAGCTATCCCGTTGCTGGGACAAAATATCCAATACCCACTACTTAAAGAAGGAAAGGTTTATTTGGCTCACAGTTTCCTGTGTATTGAGTCCATGGTTGGTGAATTGCAGGACAAAAACTACATGGTAGATATCTTAGTTACTTTTCTCATTGCTGAGACAAAATACCAACACTCAAAGCTAAAGGGGAAAAGGTTTATTTAGCTCACAGCTTGTAAATGTTTCAGTCCATAATCAGCTGGCTCCAAGGCAGGGTGGCATGGCAGACAAGCATTGCAGAGGAGAAACAGTTCATGGCAGGCAGAAGACAGCAAAAACAAGCAAGGCACAAGACAAGCCTCTTTCTATCCCTTATGTTGTTTCTAGTCTATCAGGTTTAGGGCAGTGCTAAACCAGTCAGTGGACTGATCCTGCAGTCACCCACCCTTAATCCTAGCACCCTTAATCCTAGCATTGCACCATGAATCAATCACACGTTTTAGACTCAATCACCCCTGAAAAAGCTCTACCTATGACTGTACGAGGTTTTGGGGGGACATCTAGACACAAACACATAACAGTAGAAGTGCATGGCAAAGGAAAGCTACTCGTGTCATGGTGGCCAGGAAGCAGAGAGAGAGAAAGGAATAGCAGAGGATGAGAATACCCACTTCTAAGTCAGAAGTCCTGTGACTTGCCCCTTCCCACTAGGCCTTGCCTCAGAACATGAGACTTTTGGGAAACATTTCAGATGTAAACTATAACATGATGCTAATACCACTGAGCAAGAATTATGAGATTCAAAAAAAAATTCAAACTCACCTGAGGTAAAACAATAAATGGTAAAGTAAGTATTTGAGTCCACAGTCTTATGTCCCTAAAACAGCAGTTCTTCTTTTCTACCTGCATGATTACCCCTCCTGCCACATTCCAACCTAATTCTTACAGTTTCCACAGCTAAAATGCTCTCCATACTGGAAACTTTCCTCCTGGGACAAAACACCCAACAGCTGCTACTTAAAGAAGGAAAGGTTTGCCTTCCAATTTCCCTCAGCTTGTTCTGCTGGGAGGTCTCTTGAGAACACACATGCATCATAAGTCTCTGCGTTCTGTTATTGATGGGCTCTCCAGTGTGCCCTGTGGTGGCCTGGGTTAGGGCACTTCCCAAAACAAGCTCCTCTCAGGTAAATAGATAGGTTCCTTGCTGGAATCTACAACCCATAAGTGCCAGTGGAGTTGCCACCAGTGTATTGAGTTCTCTCCCTTCTCTGTTTTATCCAGCTCAGATGCTAGGCTTCTTAAAAGCAAGAAGATGCCATCTTCCTGAATATCAACCAAAGGAAGCCCTGTGAATAATCTCCTGGTGAAAATGGGCAGCTAAACTCCAGCTATTTTCTCATGATTCTCTAGATAGTTATATTGCTGACTTCCATGAAGGCCCCAGGCAGAGAAAGAAGGCAGCTTTGACACTGTCCCAGTTACTGCGCTAAAACTATGATGGAAAAACAACTTTGTGTTCCTATATGATTCCACTCCACTGATCTGATTGTCTTTTCTTGTTCTAGAGCTGAGTCTTTATTATTGTCACTTTCTCACGCTTTCATATCTGATGGGCAAGTAGCTTACACCTAGGTGGATTATATTCTGCATGACTGCCTGGTATTTCCTACCCACTTTTAATTAACACACATGACTCCTTTCAATTCTTTAGTTAGTACATCCTGTTTTTGTGTGACAAAAGCAGGTCAGTTAATCAATTGCCAGAAATTAACTGATGGCTTGCTGTGCCCAACAAATTAGTGATACAAGAAAACGTAAACAGAGTTGGAAAAAAGAAGTAATCAAGTGCTTTCAATGCAGAAAAAAGGTGTTGCCTAGGGAGGGTACCCGAGAGCCCAGCATCCCGGCAGGGACAGAAGCTGACAGGCACCTTGGTGCTACTAAGCACAGCTTTGAGATGGAGTGTGGAGGGTGGGTAGGTAGAGGCAGCTCCCTGAAGGGCACCTCTGCCTTTGTCCTGCACATTAGAGCACCTTGCTCTGGTTACTCCTTCTTGTGGGGAGAAGGCTGCAGGACTAAGGTCATATGCCCTCTGGAACCCATGGTCCTTCCTTCCAGACAATTCTTGGGATATTCAGGACTCCATAATCCTTTTCCCGATGACCCTAAGTCTGCTTTCAGATCTTAGGTGACCTCTTCTTGGAGTCCCTCCTCCCCCCTCAGGCATGGTGGGTTGCCAAGGGGTGGCTGGTGGCAGAAAATTGGATGGAGTTGGGCTGGGGTTGGCATGCCCTTTTGTGGTGAGGAATACTCAGGAGAAAAAGGAGAAGGAATTGGGTGAAGATCAGGGCCTTGGACCTGAGTGCAGTCTCTCATCATACACATATCTTCTGGCCTGGGACTCTGAGGTATCTGCAACTTCCAAACCTGAATCTAAGTGTCTAAGGCAGAATAATACAACTTATTTCATTTCCCAGCATGTTAGCTTGATAATATCCTATATGGGCCTTCCTTTTCATCTTGGTTCTATTGCTGTCTGAAGCAAGACTTCAGGGGATGGCCTTGTGTAGTGCAGTGCCCGCCCATGGGTGGGGTAATTACTGAAGGCGTCTACCTTGAGCAGTAGTGTAGGTAGAGAAAGAGCCCCTACTAAGGTATGGAATGTGGCAGTGCATGGGCAAAGCTGGATGCAGAAAGCTTCTTAAAGACACACTGGAATTATCTAAGCCAAAAATGAGGATGACTTCAGCTACATAAAAGACTGGTAATGGTGTTCCTGCAGGCTATTTGTGAGCAGCAGGGAAGGGCCTTGCTGCACAGGTGGGTACAAGGGTCCCAAGGTACAGAGCTAGGACTGTCGGTGGGAATCAGCTTGTGGAAGTGTCACCTGTAGGGTGTGGGCATCAGATGCCTTGGCTCATACACAGAACCATTCACTCCAGAGTTTGCCGGTACTGATTTCCCATGTCTGCTGTAACAAATTGTCACAAATTTAGTGATTTAAAGTAGCAAAAATTTACTACCCTACAGCTTTGAAGGCCAGAAGTTTGATATAGGTCCCCCTGGTCTAAAATGAAGGTGTGGGCTGAGCTACTTTCTTTCCTGGAGGTTCTACTGGAAAGTTCTCTTCTTTGCCTTTTTCAGCTTCTGAAATTTGCTGGCAGGGCTGGGGATGTGGCTCAGCGGTGGTGCTCTTGCCTTGCATGCACAAGACCCTGTGTTTCATCCCCAGCACCACCAAAAAAAATTGCTGACACTTCTTGATTTTTGTTGAGTCCCCTTCCTCCATTTTTGAAGCTAGCTAAGGTGAGTTGAGTCTTTCTCAGCCTACCTTACTGCGGCCTCCTTCTTCCAGTTGTACGGATCTTTGAAATTATTGTGGCCCCATTTGGATAAATCTATTTAAGGCCAGCTAATTAGCAACCTTCATTGCATTTGTAACCTTAACTTCCCCTGGCCACATATTGTAGCATAGTCCAAAATTCTGGAGATTAGGATGTGGTCTGTATTAAGGGTGATTTTCTTCCTACCATTCTGGGCCCCAGCTACTTATGAGGGAACTGGTGAAGCTAGCCAGGCAAGATGTCTTTTTATTTTATAGAACTGGGGACAAAATATACTTACTGGCATTTTTAACTCAGTATAGTTTTACCTAAGAATCCTAACTTGCCCTAAGTCATTTGAAGATGTGGAGTTTCGAGGATATGCCAGATGTTAAATTCTTCTCTGGGCATCTTCCTTTAACAGTCACTGTAGGGTGATTTGAAAGCACTGTACCTTCTTTCTCTAAATCCTTGCTCCAAATGCAGATCATGGTTACAAAGTCATTTCAGTGGGCTAGATTTCTGTCACTCCAGAGGAAGTAATGTAGACATAGGGGGTCATAGGCAGGAAAAAGGATAAAATAGGATCTCGAGCTTTATTAAAGAAATTAATAGGAAATCTTACTAAAGACAGCTTTTACCTCTACAGTTAGACACCAGCAATTAGAAAGACAAAGTAAAGAAAGAGAAAGAAACCAGACCCAGGCATCAGATAACAAGTAACATGAGAATTTAGCACAAAGAGTTGACAAGTAAAACAGGGATGTAGCCAGGAACATGAAAGACTAGGATAACCAGCACCCACCTCCTACCTGATAAAATGCAAAGGAGACAAGGGACAGCCACCTAAGGACTCTAATTTAATATGTGGAAGACACACACACCTGTACATACATACTTATATATTCTCAGGTTACCATAACTATACCACTGAACCAGATACACACATGTCCCCTTCACATAGTCAAAGCTGCCCTTCTATGAGGCCCCCTCTCCCCATACTTATCCATTACAAAAAGGCAGGAAGGAATTAAATGACCAAAAGAACATAGATAGAAGTGCCTAGGCTAGAGTCAAAGACAGCCAAGCAGCCAATCAGATTGTTGCAAGTTCCAGGTGCCCAATATGGGGCATGGACACCAGTCTTAATAAAAAGGAGCTGAGGACAAAAACCCATGGGCTTTTGCTTTCTGATGCCCCCCCTACTCTTCCAGAGTAGCTGTCTATTGTTGGAGACCACTATGAAGCAACTCTGAGCAGCACTTATATTAACCAATTGGCTTTCCATGTTTACTTGGGAGTCACTGGTCCCTACTGAGGCCTGCAATGGGTGGTGAAGCCATGACCCCTCAAAGGACAAGACAAGGCCACAACTGAGGACTTTGGGCTCCAACTCCAATTAACCCAATGGAAACTGTAGCTGCAGGCATCTCACTCCTGCAGTGAAGGCCTTCCCCGAGTTAACATGGTTCTCCTAAATTAACATAAGTACAACTTGGAGAATTCCATAAAGGGTTTCCCCAGTCCTGCCCAGATTCCTGCATTTTCCTCAGTATTCCCCTCCTTTACTTGAAAACCTAGTAAATACGGGCAGCCTAGGGAAATCTTGGTCTTAACTCAGAGAATCTTAAATATTGTAAGAGAGTGGGATCCTCCTGGAGCCCTACAATGATTTCAATTGTCTCATTTATTTAAGCCTTCCCCGTCCACTCGTTTGGGAGATTGCGGACCTGATCAACCCACAATAACTAAGAATTATTAATCCGATAGTCTATCTTCTTTTTTTTCTGCCCTTTTCCAAATAAACCATCTTTCTTTATTTTAAACTCTGCCTCTTTAATTCAGTACTGGTACTGAGTTTACAATCCCAGTAGGATCCTGGTAGCTATGTGTTCCAGTAAAACAGTGGCATGGTATGGTGTACACCCCCAGATGTGCCAGTAACCTGCTAGTGTTTTAGGCAGTTGAGTCAGATAGAAATATTATAGGCAGTCAGACAGGGCCAGGCCTTTGAAGGAGCCAATATAAAAGACAAGATACCTTGCAAATGGAGACATATTTGCTGTCGACCAGACCTCCAGACAAAAGACTAAGCAAATGCACCCACATACATCCCTAGGGGTGGACATCAGGGATTGGTAATCTAAATAGGTAGCAATTGATTGGTTTCTTGCCCCACTGTAATTCCTGCTGAGTTGCTATGGCACCCAGCCAATACGGCGCCGGAGGTCATGTGGTATGGTGTTGAGTCACTATGGCATTCAGCCAATATGGTGCTGACCACAAAAGGCCATCTGCTAAGCCCCACCCTTCTTCTGCTGAGTCAAATTAGAACTTCCTGTTTCTTTTTTTGTAATATCCTGTTCTTTTTTCCCATGCTCCCACCCAATCCTGGTCTGCCATGTCAGGGGGTGAGCCTCCTAAACCCCGCCTCCAGCCTAGGGCTATTTAACCTTGGACCCCAGGAAAGATCTTTAGAGGCCACGTTTTTCTCTTTCCTATGGCTTTCTCCCATCCACAATAAAGGCATTTAATTCTGTTTTACTTCTCTCTGCGCTGGTAAAACCTATCAGCAATCACCCTGAAAAAGCCAGGAAAAGTCATTAGCCCAACCTCCTACAGGAAAAGCCCCTGTTCTGTATTCATGCCTGCTTGCCATGTGACTCGCTTCCTCATTTGATCCCAGTTTAACCAATTTTACTTGAACAATTATACGTGTAATCTTATTGGCTGACCATAGTTTTGTCCCACCTCATGCCCACCTTATAATTTCCATTGTTCCCCTATCTTGCCACCTCACCTAGTGGTTTTGCTCTATAAAATCCCTGGGAAGGGCAAGGTCCTTGGCAACCCACTCGGGCCCCTTGCTGTCCTTCTCTTTAACGGAAGCTTTCTTTCCATCAATAAATATATTCTGCTCTTAACCTCTATTGTTCCTAAAATTTATTGTTCGATTTTAGAGAACATGAACTCGTCCCAGATATCATTCAGGTTGGGGGTTTCTTTCCCCTGTATCACTAGGATTCATCCTCCAGATTTGGCTACCAGATTATTTTATATATAGCTCAGTGCGCCAAGCCCTTACAGATGTTATCTACAGGCAGGAGGAGGGAAGGATGAAGAGAGATGTCTGGACTGCAAGGTACATACCACTATTCTAGGGTGCACAGAAGGCAGAGCACCACACAAGAGGAGGGGACAAGCATGTGAGGTCCCCATGTAAAAGCAGGTGGCCTCATAGTTTTGGAACAGGTGGCCTTGTTGGTAAGCAGGATCTTTGATTCATTAGATCCTACTGTGCTCTCAGTAGGCACAGGAGTTAGATGAGCTGCTTTTCTGCTTTTCCTAGAGGAGAAGAGGAACAAAGGTCTGAATGTAGCCCTGCCAGCTCAGATGGAAATCTGTGCAGTTAGACACTGCACCCTCAAGACAACTGGCCACAGACACTGGAGTACCCAGAGCAGAGTCAGATGCCACATTTCTCTTGACCCTACTGCTGATCTCAACAGAAGAGGTTGGGGAGTAATTCACAGCACTGTGTGTGAAAGTTCATGCTGACACTCTGCAGATGGAAGAGTACATAGGGTACAGTGGAAGGAGACAAAGCTTTGGGCTTTTGGAGGCTTTGCAAATATTTCCAAGGATGGTTTTGCTTCTAGTCCTGTAATGGTATATAGAACAATATAAGATTTACCGTGGAGTTACTAGTATTTCAGATACACTTTCTATTAATTCTGTCCTTGACATTACTCTCTCAAACCTAAGAAGTAAAAGTTTTAAAATCATTAAATGAGTTAATGTAGTTAACAATTTAAACTCCCTCGCTACAGAATAATGAAGGAAATTGCTCATGGTTTCCTCCTAAAATATTTGACCAAATTGTGCACCTAAAATTTACAATACCCTAGATACTAGTGAACAACCAACCACTGAATTCTTTACTTGGTACAATGATAAGGAAAGCAATAATAAAAGAAATTTCACCCTTTTACTGTTTATTAACTCTCTGCTTGATATTTTCTTATTTCAAATTAAATAGATCAACATTTTTGGCAAATATGTTGACTTGCAATAATCTTGGTCATTTTTCTTTTGTATAATAACTAATTTGTTTTACAATGCCACTCGCAAAATCAGAGCTTACTGTTTATATGATGTCGGAAGGTGCCATATTGTATACTGGTCTGAATTACTGGCTGAAGCTTTGGCTGTGAGAATAGTATTGCTATGAATACTGCTATAAAAATAAGAGGCAAGTACATAAATTAATTGTAGGAAATACATGAAAAGTCCTAGCATATAATTTATGCACTAACGTACTCCAGATTTTCTCTTGCTTTCTCTATCTTTACTTTCCTTTTGCTTTATTTCATCATCACTGAAAACACATATCATATTCTAATGTACAAATATTTTGGGACAGAATAATTTTAAAATTTTCTTTAAAAACCAGATCCAAAAACAAACTCAAAAGTAACAATCTTAAAAAAAAAAAAATAGCAATCTTGTCCCAACTCTTTTTACTCAGGTTTCTCACTGTCTGCAGTATGGCCATTTGGGGCCTAAGGTTTGTTATGAGGGGAGTGTCTAGTTCATCCCAGAGTGTCTAGTTCATCCCAGAATTCTTAGCCGCATCGTGTTCCCTTCCAGCTGGATGCCTTATTACTAGCAGTCCCCAGTCTCAACAATTTAAAATGTCTCCAGACATTGCCAACTATCCTTGGAGGGGAAGTCAGCCTCAATTTAGAACCATTTAACTACTTCCAATAATTAAAATAAATGAATATTATTGGATATTGAATGATAACAATTATTAGGGACACAGGAGAAGTATGAGGACCAAAATCCTACTATATTTATTCATCTTTCCTTTGTTCTTCTTCCTATTGGCCACAGTAAGTCCCAGGCAATTTAAGGGGGCAGATCTGGGCATTTTGAGAAAGCACCCTGAGGTACATTGTCCCCGGAAGCACAAGGCCCATGAAGGATTCCCACTGGGCTGGGTCTAAGTGCAATGGTGCAAGGAGCCAAGGGGAAAGACAAGAAAAGAGGTCTGACAGAGTACAGCGGAAATGTCAACTGACACTCATCACAAGGGAGATACAGTTCTGGAGTGACTGGTACCACCTGAGTCTGCCTTGAGCCTGAAAAGACTGTGCCTTAGAGAGGAAGGTTGCCTCCTAGAACTAAGGAATGTGTCGTGAGGTGAGGGGAAAAGCCAACATTAATTTGGCCCATTAAAGCCTTTACAGATTTAAAATGATCCATCGGTGACTTAACTGCATGCTAAAGTAAAATTCAACACTTTCCATAAGAAAATAGCAGAATGCAGATGCTCTATGACACATAATCCACAATTTTTTATTGTAAAATAAAAATTATTACAATGATTAAAATGTCAAATGAAAGAACAAATCTAAAGAAAGTTGTTAATAAGAAAAGGAATGTTAGTGAATGAAGAAAGGGATGTTAGTCATTTCTTACAAAGAAACATAGTATTATCGTATCAGGCTGTGATATTACAGCGTGTTAAATCTGATGAAATTCAGTACAGTCTTGTGTCTGGAAAGCTGAAATTTTTACTCATTTTGGGAATTTAGCCAAAGGAGAAAATGTCACTTATTGATCTATTGGCCCGCTGTATCCTAGTGTAAGTCAATTTTTAAAAATGAAAATGGAGGGCCAGGTATTGTGGCATACACCTGTAATCCCAGCACTTGAGAGGCTGAGGCATGTGGATCGCCATGAGTTCAAGGCTAGCCTGAGCTACATAGTAAGACTGTCTCAAAATAAGAATGAAAATAGAACATACAACCTATGAAACAAATAAGAAAGATGAGCCATCCTATTCTTGCTTGAGTCTAAAGTGATTCTATATTTTTCTAATTCTATTCATATGCATGTAAATATTGCTGTCATAAGAAAATAGCCATGATTCTTAGTGAGGATAACACTTCATAGTTGGATTTGAAAATTACACACTAGAAGAATACACATTTCCTTTGTATTATATAACATTGAGGAATTTACAAGCACAGTTTGACAGTATTTCTTTTTTTCTTCCCTCTTTTATTCTACTGACCAAACCAGCTCTTCTTCCTGGTTGGGCCCCCAGTATGTCTTTTGTTCTGTTCTCCCTGTGTCTTAGTTACTTTTCTCATTGCTGAGACAAAATATCCAACACCCAAAGATAAAGGAGGGAAGGTTTATTTAGCTCACACTTTGTAGAGGTCTCAGTCCGTAATTGGCTAGGTCCGAGGCAGAGTGGCCCCTGGCAGAGGGGCAGCAGTTCACTGCAACAGAAGACAGCAAAACAAGAGAGAATGAGACAAGCCTCATTCTATCCCTTATACTGTATCTAGTCTACTGAGACAACGACAGTGCCAGTCCAGTCAGTGAACTGATCCAGCAATTAATTAACTACCCTTAGGGGCTGGGGATTTAGCTCAGCGGCACAACTCCTGTCTGGCAAGCGCACGGTCGTGAGTTCAGTTCCTGGTACCAGTAAAAAACAAAAAACAAAACAAAACAAAACAAAATTAACCACCCTTAATCCCAGCACCCTTAATCCCACTACTGTACTATGAATCAATTATACACTCTAGATTCAGCCACCTCTGAAAAAAACCCTATGACTGCATGAGCCTTTGGGGAGGACATCCAGACACAAACCATAACACCCTGCTTCCCAAGACAAAGGAGTGTACACTTTTGGGCCTAGATTTGAGAGCATCTTTCCAAGTCTTACATACTTCCCTGGCTTGTTAAGGGGGAGAGGTATCCTAGAGCCTAGGATCTAGATTAGCAGCATGAACACTTCCTGCACGTGGTCTGTTTCAGAACTTGCCCTGAGCAGTGATTATTTATAAAAGACCATGTGGGAGGAGACTAGTGATAGTGAAAATACAAACACTTATATAGCATCTCATAAATGTATAGATCATGTTGACTGTATTTTATTATTTGGCCAGTGAGAGCAGTTATACTAGTTGAAGTTTTGTTGCTGTTGTTGTTTTGGTTGGTGGAGTTAGATTCTTTTACAAGCAAAGTTAAAACTATGATAGCTAAAAAAGGAGCAGAATGCGTCACTTCAACATATGCCACTTTGGCATAGGGATTATTTTGAGCCAAAGGCAATCAAGAATAAATAAATACATGAAAACTTTCTTCCCTTTGCTATTTTTCTAAAAGCAGAACATAAATTTAGAAGGGTGTGCCTCCTACCCTCTCCCCGAGGAGGAATGGAGGGTGATCAACAGAGATGGCAGATAACTCAGGCTCTTGTAGTCAGAGATGACACCAGAGATATTTACACAACAAATTTTGCTGGCCAGTTTTTACTGTATATCTGCCTATTTGCCTTCCCACAGTTCATGGTCCCATAGAGACTCCATCCTTTTCCTTTGTCACCTCACTTCTTCAGCAACACATCATTCTTCAAGCCACAGTTGATGCTGTTTGGTTTGAGAACCGTATATCCCCCAGGTTTGAGTATGAGACGCACATGGAAATACATTCTTGTTTGTTTTGTAGCGGCAGACGGGCTGATTCCCACAGAAGACCTAAGGATTCAATTTTAGGGTAAACAGAGTTTATTGAATTTAGACCGGTCACCGTACATCTCTGACTAGCAGGTCAGGGAAGTGGCAGCATGGTCCTCATCTTTGTTTCCACCTTAGATATATTTTTGGTTTCCAGAGTAACAGAATGGGAATGTTGACTCAGGTGTCCACATATTGTTTTCCTTGTCCCATGTGGCCGGGTCAGGCCCCCGGGTCATGAGCCCAACCATTATGATATATACTTCCTGCACTCTGTTCTGTTTGTTCCCCTTTTTACACCTATACATTCCTTTATGGTTACAGTGTTTATCTAGGGTCAGGGAAGGGATGAAATAACTCAGGCAGGGTCATAGGTGGTTATCTGGGCCCGGGTATTCTTTGTCTTTAGAGAAGTATTCCAGGGCAAAGTCAACTGCAAAGGTGTTTACAACCCCTCTGGGATATTTCTCAAGACACATTTTAAGGCTTGTACTAGTACTAAAATTATTCTCTCTTAAAAATGATATGCTGGGGCTGGGGATTTAGCTCAGCAGCAAAAGTGCCTGCCTGGCAAGTGCAAGGTTGTGAGTTTGGTTCCCGGTACCGGAGAAAAACCAAAACCAAAAAAAAAAAAAAAAGATATACTAAGAGTCACTATCCCCTACCATTTCTTTCTCTTTTTTTTTGTATCTGTCTCTTGTGACAGGGGTCCTGGCTAAGAACTCAAAAGGGAGGAGAGAATACTGTATTTTCCTTCCTCACACATCATTTTTGAAAACAATTTTTAAAAACTCAGGCCAGGGGCTAGGGATTTAGCTCAGTGGCACAGCGCCTGCCTGGCAAGCTCAAGGTCATCAGTTCAATTCCCGGTACCAGAAGAAAAAAGCAAAACAAAATAAAACTCAGGCCAGTGCATCAAAAGTAAGACACAGTCTGCATTCTCATTCCCAAGAGGCTTCCCCTCTCCCTTTCTTTTCCACACTCCCATGTCCTGCAGTCCACAATCGGGGAACAGAGCAGATGGTGCCTGTCCCCAGATACCACCTTCAGCCTATGCTGTGCCAGAGCAACTGGTAAAAGGGACAGGTAGTCCGTGAGAGGTGATGGGTCTATCTCTGAACAGTTTCTAGTTCATGTTCAAGCTCCTCCCTCAGTACACAATGACCCCCCATCTTCTTAATCCATCCTCTAAACTTTAATTCAAAAATAACATTACCACCTCCATCAAGAGCCTTTCTAGACACCCCCCACCCTATCCAGAAGAATCCCCTCTTTCACTGGAAGGGTAATGCATGGTATCTCGGTGGTCCTGAACCATGTCTCAGTCATTTTTAAAACTTCCAGTGTAGAACAGTCCTTTGAACATGGTACTAGTTTGCTGCATGTTTTTGATGGGAAGAAGAAGCACATGTTAAAGCAAAAAGAGCAACACCTCTCCCCATCCGCTGTGCTTCTTCCTTCTGGGAAAGAGGACTCTTGCCAGTGTAGCGACTAACAAAGTCCTCTCTAAACTGCCTAAAGGGAATATTGAGAAAGGAATGTTCTATTATCCAGAATAAATTGGGAAGCAAACGAAGACAAATAAAATGTATTAGAAAAAGTGCCCCATATTCTGTTTAAAGTGCTTGATGTTAAGTTATTTTAGAGATTGTACTTTTTATAGCAGTACCTGCCCAAATGGCTCCCACTCTCTCCTAAGGAGAAAATGACAGAATGTAAAGCTCCAATCTACCCACTTTCTGATCCACAAAGATACATACACAGCATAGAAGGGCCACCTCCTACACACACAGTCCTCTTCTCCAAGTGACTGTGGGACCAGCAAAACAAAAATATTGTTAGAGAAACCACAGGGCGGTTTGTAACTAGGCCCGTTCATTGTGATTGTCAGCTTGACCAGAGAAGCCTAAGAGATTAGTTAAGCACACTTCCAGGTGGGTCTGCCTGGTGTTTCCAGAGATGACTGGCACATAAACCAGCACAACAAGGAAGGGGCAACACTGCCCCTGACTGTGGGTGGTGTCAACCAGTAGGCTTGCAGGAGGATGGAGCAACAAAGGAAGATAGTGAAAGTCAGCCTGCATTGGAGAAGCTCCACTCTGCTCGAGAGAATGCGTCTTTCGCTACTGCCATCAAATTCCAGCTTCTTCAGCCTTTCAACATGGGCTCCCACCAGAGACACCCCAAGAGATGCCAGGCCTTCGGTCTTGGATGGGTGCTGCACCTCTGATGGCTCCTGCTCTGCAGCTTTCAGCTTCTTGGATTGAGCAGTTTCAGAATTCTCTACCTCTCCAGATAGCCACTGTGGATCCTCTTATCTCTGATCCTGTAATCCTTCTTGATAAATTCCCTTGTATAATTCATATGTTTTATATATATTCTGTTGTTTTGGTTCCTGTAGAGAACCCTAACAAATATATGACCCTTTTCATCTATTGACAACTTCCAAATAGCTAATTAACTCTTGATCTGTTACTTCAGAATTTTTCTAATCCACTTCCTGCCTATTCTAAATAAGGTGAAGTGTTTTGGAAAACTATCATTAACAAGACCTTATTCTAGCTTCTGTAGACACAGTCATTGCCTAACCATGCTGGTTCCTATTTATTTG
>NW_004955492.1:5883363-5885201 GCF_000276665.1 Chinchilla lanigera | reverse complement strand
ATATACACAAGATAGCTAAGATAATTGTACTACTAATTTCTATGGGTTTATTGAAAGGAACAGTTAATGCTTAAATTTTTTTTCTTGGCCAGTTTTGCATGCTTGTATCTGGTAATCTGAACAACTACTTTGAAGACAACAATATGCAATATAACCATTGTTAAATTCAGACCATCTTGTTTTTTTGAAATTCTGTATTGTTTCTAATTTTTAAATATTTTTTATTCTCTTTAAAATGAAATAATTCTGTTATTTTAAAAATTTAAAAACTGACAAAACAACAATGAAGACAAAATCAAAACAATACAAAAACAACAAAAGTGATATATGACCTCAAAACAAAATGATAGAAATTTACAATGGTTGCTATATTACATACTGTTATATTCAACAAAGTTGTTCAGTCCACTAGACATAAGAATGTAGGATTGATCAAACAATCAAACACAGTAACTAGTAAAAAAATAAAAGTTAGAATTAAGAAAAACCATTGGAAATGACGCAGAGCTTCACCATACAAGATGGTATGAGTTCAACAATGGTTCTTATACTGCATATTGTTTTCAGATCAGTCATTCAGATTACCAAATTCAAGAGTGCAAAATTGGTCAAGAAAAAAGAAAATTTTAAGCATTGACTTTTCCTCTTAATAAACCACAGACATCAGCAGTACACCTATTCCAGTTATCCTTATATATACGTATAAATTTTGTTTTTCATTAAAAAAACAAAATAACAAAAACAAATACATAAACAAAACAGCATAGAGAGCAATAAAAGTGATTCTGAATTCCAAAACATGGTGATATGATATTACCAATGGTTGTTATATTACATAATGTCATCTTCAAAATGGTTGCACATATAACCAGATACAGGCACGCAAGGCTGATCAAACAATTACACATCACCAGTCCCTTTCAATAAACCAACAGATATTAGTAGTACAATTATTCTAGCTGTCCTGTGTATATATATACATATTTTTCCTCTTCCTTCTTTCTTTTTCCTCTCCCTTCCTTCATCCCAGTTTCTCCTTCCTATCTGAGCAGTTTCAAACAACAAAAGAAAAGATGTGTACCCACTGTACTGTCCCCGAAAAAAACCAAGTCCTTCTCCAAAGGAGCATACCCTAGTTTAAGGAATTGTTTCATTGACTCGTTTGTTTCCTATCAAGCATCTGCTATGTAGGGAGGGAGGCAGAAGTGCTTGCAGGTAGCACAGCCTTGCCAAAGGCTGGTTGAGCATGAGATATGAATGAGCAACAGAGACCCTTATACCAGCTCGTGTTGGAGTTCTTGGCCAAGTTACTGCCATTATTTTGCCTTTGTTGTTAAAATATTTTAGGTGCTTGATAATGAGCTTCAATTTCAGTTGCTCCCACATGTCTTGGAACCTGCCAGTCATCACATTAATTGGGAGGGGCTCGTATTTGTCCTTGGGCTGACAGACATGAAGTGACCATTCAAAGTCTATACTGGAGGGAGTGGGATTCTAAACTGGGTCTCTCTGACTTCATATCAAATAACTCATCTAGACCATGATTGATATTTTTCTCTAATTTTAATTTTTAAAAATATGTTTATATAATTACCTCATGGGTAGGTGGTACATGTACATAACACGGCTCAATACTTTTCTCATCCACCTTCCTCTCCCCTACCTTCCCTCTCCCTCTATCTCTTGGTCCCCTCTCCATTTGCAAAAGATCTCTCCCTATATCCTGTTATCTATCTTTATTTTCTTTTTTATTTATATATTCAGTATCTTATATATGAGATATTTAAGCTTGTGTGTCTCATTTATTTCACTTATTATTTTTGAGGGGTTTTTGTTTT
>NW_004955492.1:5859899-5882648 GCF_000276665.1 Chinchilla lanigera | reverse complement strand
TGTAATATAGCTGGAAATATGGGATTGTGATGCCTCCTGTTTTGTGGCGCAAAGATCCCAAAGTAGAGAAAGATGAGACCGCATTTCCTCCGCTCCTAGACTTTTCACTGTATCCTTAGATTCCTTCCCTGTCATGAACTTGCCATCTGCTTTGATGCTGTGGGATTGGGTCCCAGATCAAGCCTGGGAGCAGGGGCAGATAGAGGACAGACAGGAGAACTATGAGCGGTTCCACCAACACCGCCTTGCTTACAAGTAAACCAAGCGTCCTGCGTTTGCACTTGCCTTCCTACACTTTTTTCTTTTTCTGTCCCTGCTGATGACTAATTCTGCACAAAAGCTCTGTAATAGTTCCTGTGTTAAACCTCCAAGCAGACACCCGAATGCCGCAGAACTGATGAGAATTTTGTTGAGTTAGTTTGCCACAGGCTATAATTACTATGAAGATCTTTGTGTGATTTACAGCTTCCTTTAGTAGAACAAATTCAACTGATATCATCGTTTTCCTGTTCATCCTTGCTCTGGTACTGGCAAGGCAAGTCACAACAAGCCTTTTATGGAAAGGAGAAAAGTCCACTCAGATGTGTTTAACATGAGTCATGTCAGTAACTGGTCAATTTCTCTAGATACATAGAAGTCTACTTGGAGTTTTGACCTAAAAGGTTTCTAATTTCCTTTAAATTTTATGTACAGTCCACATGTGTGAGATTTTATTCTTAGTCAATAGATATAAAAAAGACAAGGGAAGGAATGCAACCTAATTTAAACGATCAATTCTTTAGTAAAAACCATTCCCTAAAGTCAAAATGAAACTGAATTAGACATATAAACCCAGCACTCTGGGAGGCAGAGGAAGGAAGATTGCAATTTTGAGCCTAGCCTTGAGAATTTAGGTTTCTGGTGAGAGGCTTCATTTAAAATTTTAAAAATTTAAACCGGGCTTGGTGGTGCATGCCTGCAATCCCAGCACTTAGGAGGCTGAGGCAGGAGGATCGCTGAATGTTCAAGACCAGCCCAAGCTACAAAGTGAGTTCAAGGCCAGCCTGAAATGAGAGCGAAACCCTGTCTCAAAAAGACAAAAATAAATCAATAAAATTTTTAAAATTTTAAAAAGGTCAGGAGGATATAGGTCAGCGTGAAGACCCTGGATTCAATCCCCACTACCACAAACAAAAAACAATAACAACAAAAGCCTGAACTGGGCCTATTTCCAGGTCCTAGGTGTTAGGACTGTTTGCTGTGGAAGTCTCCTGTGCACTACTGACCACAGTTACCTTGCTACTATCAGACCGAGGCAGGAACTTCACTGTGTGCTGCGGGTAGAAAAATGTTTCCTCAAAGTCCATTTGCTTCATTCTTTCTATTCTCCTTTCCTTCATGAAAAAAAATGTATGTATATACAAGGATAGCTGGGGTAATTGCACTGCAATGTCTATTGGTTTATTGAATGGAAGTTAATGCTTAAAATTTTTTTGGCCAATTTTGCATGCTTATCTCTGGTAGTCTGAAAAACTTATTTGAAGACAACAGTATGAGGCAGTCCCAAGGTGTTTTTATAACAACCATTGTTGAATTCCTACTATCTTGTTTAGTGAAGCTCTATATCATTTCTGTTTTGTTTTATTATTTTTATCCTTTTTAATTATTTGATCAATCTTGCATTCCTACATCTGATAATCTGAGCAACTTTGTTGAAAATAACAATATGTAATATAACAACCATTGTTAATTTCCTATCATCTTGTTTAGAAATTCTGTATCATTTTTATTGTTTCTGTGTTGTTTTATTTCTGTCTTTGTTGTTATTTTATTATTTTTTTCTCTTTAAAATAAAAAAAAATCAGCCAGGCATGATGGCACATACCTGTAATCCCAGCACTTGAGAGACTGAGGCAGGAAGATCATTGCGAGTTCAAGACCAGCCTGGGCTACAAAGTGAGCTCAAGGGCCAGCCTGAACTGCATAGTGAGACCCTGTCTCAAAAAAAAATGAAATAAAATAAAGTAAAATAAATCCATATGCTGAAGTCCTGACCTAGTACCTTGAGTGTGACTTTATTTTGGATGGCTCTTTAAAGAGGTATCAATGTTTCGGTGAATAAGTCAGGCTGGACCCTCATGGAAAGAGGAAATTTGAGAACCACACAGAACTCCATGTGAACGAACATAAAGACAGAAAAGAACCTGCATTCACCACTATAGGAGAAACTGGCCCTTCTGACACCTTGATCTCAGACCTCCAGGCTCCAGGACTGTGAGACAGCACATCTTTGCTATTTAGGACACCTTGTTTGTAGGGCTTCATTTCAGCAGTCCTGTTGGACAAATTCACCTTGTACTCCAATGTTCAGTCACCATAAGGCTGTGAGGAATTAGCAAAAGGGGAAACTGAGGCTCAGGCACAGCAAACAGTGGGCCTCTGGTCCAGTATGATAGCAATCGGAATGCTGGCACTGGCTTGGCAGCAGCTTCTCAGAAGGAAAGAAATCTCCCTACCTTATCTGTATTTATCAGTGAAGAGATAGGTAACTCACGTTGTTGGAGTGCTGATGGGATCATGACTTCTCCAAGTTCTTCACATGTGCACTGAGATTCCCCCACAGAGATTCCCCATGAGGGAAGTGTTCTATGTGATTACCCTCATTTTATAAACAAGAAAATGAAGGTGGGAAAAGATGACCAATCAGCCCACTTTTGTGTGATGTGTTAGTGGTAGAGCTGAGCTTGTCTTATTTTAAAAAAACAAAAACCCTGTAAGGGGCATGAGAAACTAACTATTTAGCATTTAGTAATTATTGTCTTAGTTGATGTCTTAATCTACACAGGCTGTTATGACAAAATACCTTAGACTAGGTGATTATAAGCAACAGAAATTCACGGCTCACAGTTCTGGCAGCAGGAAGTCCAAGATGGGCAGATTTGGTGATTTCTGGTGAGGTCTTTGTCTGCTTCACAGACGGTGCCCTCTCGTGGTGGTGGGAGGAGTGAACAAGCTTCCTGGAGACCCAAGTAGTACTGAAATAGTACTGAAATATTAACCCCTAAAATGATAGGGCCTCTGGAAGGAGATTGGGTCATGAGGGTGGGACCTCATGAATAGGATTCTTGGCCTTACAAAATGCCCTGAAGAGCTCCCTCATCCCCACCACCATGAGGACACAGGGAGAAGGTGCTGTCTGTGAACTAGGGAGCAACCCTTACTTAACACCAGAGTCACCGGTCTTCACCTTGAACTTCTCACCTGCAGAACTATAAGAAATCAACGTCTGTTTCTTATCACACCCCAGTCTATGGTGCTCTGTTATAGCCGCCAAATGGATGGAGATACATGATGTACTAAATCTGTGTCTAAGTATGTCTTTCAAGGCATTATTTAAAATATTGAAAAATGATGGGAACTGGAAAGACAGTGAACTAGCTAGATTTTGGCGTAGCCATAGGATATAACACTGTGTAGCTATTCAAACAATTTTCATAGACTGATGATAGAAAATGTTTATGATAAAATGTTGGGTGGCAAAAGTCTGAAGAGAAGAAAAATAGTTGTTTAACAAGTGCCATCGTTAGGTAGTAGAAATAATTATGATTCTACTTTTCTAGTTGTATTTTTCTCTCCAAGAAGTATGTAATTATAATTGAAAAAAAACCTGTTTTTAAGAAAGTGCTATTTAGGTAGGCAGATGCAGCACACAAAAGGACCAAAGGAACCGGCATCCACAGAGCAGTCTCACAGATCTTCTCTTCTGCCAGATTTCAGGCACAGTTTGGCCGGGCTCCCATGCTGGACACTCCTCCACAGCCCCCTGACCTCTCCAGACTGCAGCAACCTTGCCTTCAGTCATATTTGTGGAATACTGTGGTAGGAACCGTTCACTTTGCCCCAATGTGACCTTGTCAAAATAACAATTACAGCTGGAAGGCACTTTGGAGCTGGTCTGGCTCAGCCGCAAAGTGCAGCAGCAGAGATGAGTGTGCTGGAGAAACCCGTGAAGTCAGCGTTTACTACAGTGCACAGTCAGCATTTTTCAGCAGGCAAGGGAATGCTAAGGGACTCAGGTCACCATAAGGCAGGAGGCCACCAGTCACCTCCCAGTGAGGACACTCAGAGAGTTAGTGATTTGGTCTAGGGGCATGGCTGGGTCTCAGAGATGGCAGATAAATAGGAGACACTACGCTTACCCTTGATCACTATAGTGACTTGATTACTCTACTGGTTCTGCTTATTTTGGTCTAGTGTCCTCATCCCCTGAGGATTTCTAATCCTTTCTGACTTCTACTCTCCTTCTGGCTATCCTTCAGCATCTGCGCATCTGTTAACGTTTATGCTTTCTCCATAAATCAAATTCAAATTGGTCGTCCATTACCCTGCAAAGATCTGGTTGGTTGGGGAATTTAGCATGCAGCATAGATGCATTTCTCTGCCTATAAAGAATACCAGCACAGACAGACCCACTTTCCCTGGGAGTGGGGCTTTTTGTACACAGAACCTTGCCAGTGTCTCAGAAGAGGGCTCAGCCATGCAAGCACCAAGACACCCCATTGGGGCAACAGATGAGCGGATTTCTTGTTTGACCTTCCTGACACGCCAGTGTCCAGCAGGTACTCCCAGGAGACTGTCCCACTTCGTTGTGTTTCTTTTCTTTCCCACTCAGTTGCCATAGAAATGTGAAGCTGAGAGGAGTGCTGATAAAAGTAACACAATTGCAAATTTTGACACTTCAACCATTATTAGTGACAAATTATTTGGAACCTAGTTGATAATTGTTTTTTTTACTTCAGTTTTGTAAACTGATGAATTGATAAATTTTCTAAAAGTTACCTAGACCAGAACTCCTGGTTCCCATCTCGGAGCTTGCCCCCAGGCACCACCACCAACCAGAATGCACATGCGCACCCCTGCCCGGTACCATGCATTATTGAACTGTGAGCCAAGGTGACTATGAGAGCAGCTAATGCACTTAGGGATTTAGGATTGCTTGTGGTGTCTGTGCAGACACAAATGAAATAATTAGGAATGATTCTAAAATCAGCAGCATGATCTGCTCTAGCCAATTCAGAACCAAATTATTTAAACTTACTAAATTACATACAATTAAAAACTTTAGTTTCTCAGTTCTATTAGTGTCTACCATATTGGAAAGTACGGTTTGGGAACATTTTCTTATCCTAGAGAGTTTCAGCAGATTGTGCCAGACTGGAAACTACAGACCCAACGTGAGTTCAAAGGTAAGAGAAACCAAACCATCTTAGAGGGTCCTATGCATAACAATTCCTGTTTACATTTCTCCAGAAGCTCTGCATTGCTTTCTGAATTCAGTGCCAAATCCTTATCAGGGCAAAAAGAATCCCTTTAGAATCTCATTTCCTCCCACTCCATATTGCTGAACTCCACAGCCATGCCACTTATCTTTGAACAAAACAGTATCAGGGCTAAATTTTGCTTTTTAATAAAAATATTCTGAAGTGTTACACATCATAGATAGAAAATATAGATTTGTTTCCTGTCTTTCTCAAATCATACTAACCTGACAGCAAAGGGGTTTTTCCCTTATGAATGAATGCACAAACCAAAGACATACGTAAAGAAAAGACAGGTATTTATGTTGAGAAGATGGAAAGATGACAGGCAAAGGACAGTGAGTTAGCAAAGACGAAGTCTCTGTCTGCAGAGGACCGCTGTGTGGCAGCCAGCAGGTGTGCACACAGAACCCTGGGAGAGTCAGGAGAGGAAGTCCTGGGTACTTGTGGGAGCAGGGGCAGATGGTGCATGTGGGAAGCAGGAGAGCTGACCACTGTCCCTGGAAGGAACTACCAGAGATCTCCAGTCCTGAGATCAGGCTGACAACCCTCATGCCACCCAGTGGGTCAGTCAACTAGGAGTACTTGGGAAAGAAAGGGACAGCTAGCCATGCTTAATTCAGTATGGTCACATAAAGGTGTCCAGAATGCAAGATGTGAAATATGCTCACTGATTTCAAAGGTCTTTCAGTTAAGGTCAGTTGTGTGTAAGGTTACAGCATCCACCCAGTCATTAGGAACACTGCTGGGTGTCAGGCCCTGTGAATTGTAGAAGAAAAACAAAAATACATTGAGAATTGATTTTTCTGGAGAAACACCAAGGAACAAAGGGCTGTCTGATTCTGAGGATGGTGCAGTTTGGACAAAACAAATACTCTGATCAATTATATCTAAAAAGTTCGAATTCTCTACTGAAGCTTCATGAGTGTTTCCTTGCAGTTTTAAGTCTTCAAAATGAGCAGCCATGGGGCTGGGGATTTAGCTCAGCAGCACGGTGCCTGCCTGGCAAGCATGAGGTCTTGAGTTCAATTCCCAGTTCAAAAAAAAAGCAGCCTATGTTCTGCATCACACATGAAGACTGAATTTGTTAAAGAATGAACGCTACTTCAGATCTTGCCCTCCCTCTGGGGAATTTTAGACACAAATAAAATCTTTACTTTTTATGAAATTCTCTTTTTCACTGAAAGCTATCATGCTTTGGATGTGGTCAGCAACGCTCTTGTACTAAACCACTGGAGTTAAACGAGGGCAATGTGTCAGGGGATAGAAATGGAACCATCTGCACTCATGAGGTGCCAGGAGGTGCCTCAGTACAGAAAGCTGGAACAACCCCCATGTTCAGTTTTTCCTCACTGTGAACAAATACCAAAGAAAGACAACTTAGAGGTGGGAAGGCATGTTTTGGCTTCCTGTTTGAGAGGTTTCAGGTGAAGCAGAAATGCCCTGGTTGAAGGGTAGGGCAGAGGAAAACTGCTCAGCTCATGGCAGCCAGGAAGAGAGAGGGAGAGGAAGAGTCAGTCAGGGGCCGTCGACAAGAGACACTCTTCCTCGTTGTGCTCCCCTGGCCCACTTCCTCCAACTAGCCCCTACCCCCAAACAGCCTGTTCAGCTCTGAACTCATTATTGGGTTGCAGCAGTTGGACTTAGAGCCCCCATGAGCCAATCACCTTGCTAGGCCCCACTGCAAGCCTTCAATACTTGTGTTTAAGGAATTCATATTTAAACCATAGTACTTCCTAACTACATAGATCACTACTTCAAGATGGCTACTGTAATTTTCAAAGGTCTTATATCCTGGAAAAATATGACTGGAAAATATTCTTCATGTTCTTTTTTTATATGGGGCTACTTGAAAATTATTATTTTAATTCTGTTAAAAACACATGACATACCATCCTAGCCATTTCTAAGTATGCAGCTCAGAGGTGTTGGCTATATTTGCTGTGCAACAGATCTCCAAGTCTTTTCATTTATAAAACTGAAACCCTGTACCCATTAAACAAGAACTTTTTATTACTCTCTCCAGCCACTAGCTACCATCTATTCCTTTTTCTGCCCATAAAGTTAATCACTCATTCCTTATATAAATGGAATCATACAGTATTTGTTATTTTACGATTGGCTTATCTCATGTAGCATAATGTTTTCAAGACTCATCCATGCTGTTTTATGTGTCAGAATTCTCCTCCTTTTTATGGCTGAGTAATATTTCATTGTATCTCTATATCACCATCTAGCATAGCTTCCACCTTTCAGCTACTATGAATAATGATGATGGTATGAACACGAGTGTGGGAATCCCTCAGATTCTACTTTAGCTTCTTTTGGATATATATCTAGAGGTGGATATATATCTAAATTGATGAATCACATGGGAAATGTATTTTCATTTTTTGAGAACCTGCCTTATTGTATCCCATAGTGACTGAAGAGTTTTATACTTCCACTAACTGCAGGAGCACTTAGTAACTTTTGTTTGTTTATTTTCTTTTTGATACCAGCCATCCTAACAGATATAAAGTGATACCTTATTGTGGTTTTATATTTCTCTAATGATTCACAATAAGCATTTTTTCATATGATTATTGATTATTTGTATGTCATCTTTGGAGAAATGTCCATTCAAATCTTTTGCCCACTTTAATGGGGTTATTTGTATTTTTTATTGCTATTATTGGGCAGTGGGAGTTCTTTTTATATTCTGGCCACTTATCAGACACATGATGTGAAAATATTTTCCGACATTGCCTTTTTCCCACCGTTGATTCTGTCCTTTGATGCACAGAAGTTGCCAAGTTTAATATAATCTCTTTCATTTCTACTTTTCCTATCTCTGTTTCTGGTATCACATACAAGAAATCATTGCCAGATTCAATGCCATGAAGCTTTCCACCTGTTTTGTTGTGTTTCTTTTAACAAAGGTTTTATCCTCTTAGGTCTTACATTAATCTGTATTTCAGACAGTTTCTGTATATGTTGTAAGGGCTCAAATTTTGCTCTTGAGCACATGGATGCCCAATTCCCCAACATTATTTGATTTTTTAAAAAACCTGTCATTTCTCCACAGAGTTTTTGGCTCTTTGGTTGAAAATCATTTGACAAAATATGGGATAGTTTATTTTCTTCATGTTCTTAGATTGCTGAAATTATTAATTGAGCTTCTGTACTGCCCAGGAACAAGAGTACTTTAAATTTTTTTTTTTAACTGGTTCAGTGAATGTCTTTATTCTTTAGCATTCTTAAATGTCTTGTACAAACACAGAAGACATCAAGATGAATTACACCATTTAAAAATTCATTCATGCCAGGCATGGTGGTGCACCCCGATAATCTCAACACTGAGGAGGCTCAGGCAGGAGGATCACAGCAAGTCTGAGGTTAGCCTGGGCTACACAGTGAGTTCAACACCAACCTGAACTACACAGCAAGATCCTGTCTCAAAAATTAAAAAAATAAAAAATGAATTTATTGAGATAGAAATAAAATTCCCTTTACCTAGAACTTAATAAAAATTTGTACTCCCAAGATGGCAAATATGGTAATCATAATTTGTCTTACTGGATGAGTCACCTAAATTTCCCTTTAAGTATCAAGGGTATAGGGCTGGGGATTTAGCTCAGCGGCAAAAGCGCCTGCCTGGCAAGCGCAAGGTCGTGAGTGCGGTTCCCGGTACCGGAGAAAAACCAAAAAAAAAATAAATAAATAAAGTATCAAGGGTATAGAGATGAAAAAAAAAAATGAGTTTATGCTATGTTCCAGGATCTGTTACTTTCATTTAATGTTACTGCAGTCCAAAGAGGTGTCAACATGGTTTTCTCTGTCAACAATCGTTGTATGTTTGGCTTATGGCAAAACTAAAAAGCCTATCTTTTTTAAACTTTCCTAATAGTATTTGCAAAACAGGGAATGGCGTCTTTACCACTATGACCCCACTTTCTCTGTAGCCACACATTGGTTAGAGTTAGATGTGATGGTCCAGGGTAGTGTGTTAACCAAGATTAAGCCTTCTCTCTTCTTATATAACAGGAGTCTAGAAATAGATATTCCAGGGATGGTGTTGCATCTTCACAGGGCTGGAAGCCCAGGCTTCCTCCCCCTTGCTGTTCTCCATCTGCCTCTCAGGAAGCAGAGGAAAAAGAGAGGGATGAGCTCCCTTACTGCAGACACCATGCTACTCTCAGCTCATCAGCCAGGACTTAGATCCAAGGCTTTCCACAGTAAAATACTGGTGTGTATTAGTAGCAGAAAAACATTTCAAAATGATAAATCCTTTATGCTTTACTAGATGAGCCCTAACAAATACATGTAAGTTATCAATACTCCTTCCACATAGTTTTTTGAAGCTTGCCAACTTATAACTACAGTGTCCACCTCTCCTTCCCCCAATAATTAGAAGGAAGCCTCACCCGTCCCAGCTGTTGGACATTTCCCACATTCATCCTTCACTCCAAGCTGTCTCTGTGTCCATCCTTGTCTCCAGTCCTGTCCTCACACCCATCCTTAGCTCCAGCTCCACATCACTTGCAGTTCTCCTGAACCATCCTGCATTTGAACTCTTGGTCTTGGTCAAGCAGCCACCATCTTAGAACAGATTTTCAGTCATAGGATGCAAGTGAATGCTCAGAAAAACCATCATTTTATCAAGAGAAACAGTACCCCAACTACTGACCCCAAAAACCAATCCCCCCTGAAGACCTCCTGGACACAACAGCTATGAAACAGGATGTGGCTCCTTTCATTCTGGCAAATTCCTCAGCTAAAGCAAGCATAGGACTAAAGACTGTGCTCTGAACCTGATGGGCCATATACTCCTAAAATGGGTGTGACTGAGTATAGTCTTTCATTTGTGATTCCAAAATCTAAAGGATCTGAAAACTGAAAATTTCTTCACAACCTACTTGGCACAAAATCTGATCCCACCTGAACTCCCTGGGCACAAATCCTACCGGAAGCTCTGTGAAATTACATGAAATCGTTGTCCACCTGGCATTAAATATCCCTGCATTTCAATGGAAAAAATGTTAATGCATTTGATTTTAGGGTGCTGCTCCAGGCTCTGCCAGGGGAATTCAGAGAGTAAAAAGCTCAAGAGTTTTAGGGAAGGACTTGTAGAACTCTGTTTCATTTCTGAACAGGTAGAAATAGCCTAGTCCCCAATGCCATGGCAGTGCTTGAGAGAAATATATGCACACCTTTTAAAGGAAGCAGTAGGAAAAAATTTGACCCTGTGGCAATGTAAAACAAGAAATTTGACCAAAAATATTTACACCACCCTTGTCTCTATCATTTGATATCAATGTCTCCCTGGTTGTATCTTTCTCTTTCTCTCTTCCGAAAGCTGCAAAACATGTTGCAAGGTGAAAATTATTTCCTGAAATCTGGATGATCTTTGTTCCTAGGGATCAGCAGTCAATCCCAATGCATTCAGCCTTTGCCAAGTGCCCAGTTCCTGCTGTGTTAAGTTGGCTTTCTATTGCTATAACAATTACTTGAGAATGGTCAATTCAAAAAGAGGACAGGGGGGCTGAGGATTTAGCTCAGCGGCAAAAGCGCCTGCCTGGCATGCGCAAGGTCGTGAGTTCGGTTCCCGGTACCCGAGAAAAACCAAAAAAAAAAAAAAAAAATCAAAAAGAGGACAGGTTTATTTTGGCTCACAGTTTTGCAGGCTTCTGTCCATGGTTCATTGGCCTATTGTTTTTTGGCCTGTAGCAAGGCAAGCACATCCACAATGGCAGCAAATGGCAGAGGAAACTGTTCATTCATGGTGGCTGGGAAGAGACTGATATCCTACAAAGGTGCAACCCCAATGACCTAAGACCTCCTACTAGGCCACATCTCTTAAAGGTTCCACTACCTCTCAATTTGTCACAGGCTAGGAGCCAATTCTTTAATACACAGGGCTTTAGGGGACACCTGTCCAAACCATGGCACCTGTCCTAGGCTTTGGTGAAACAGTTTTAAGCATAATAGACTGACTTATGGGTTTGAAACTCCTAGAAAGTTTGCTTGTTTTCTAGGACAAGCATCATACATACAAAGAGGGAAAAATGAAATCCCTTAAAATATTCTCTTGGGTTGAAACTTACCTTAGATCTTGTATGCTTTCTTAATAGTGCTCCATTAAATTCATGCAATAATGTGATAGTTGTATTTTGGGGTGTGGGGGTGTTTTTTTTCTAGTACCGGGAATCGAACTCACGACCTCACATTTGCCAGGCAGGCACTGTGCTGCTGAGGTAAATCCACAGCCCTGTGATAGTTGTATTAAAGGCAACATTATATATTTTTAAACACAGTATAATTTCTGTATAGGCTCTATAAGCAGAAAATCTTTTTTTTTTAAAGTAGATATAGCCATGTTTAGAAGCTTATTTTATACTTTCTTGAACCTGGCAGCATGTGAGTGGCCGAAGCAAAAATGATTAACATGTTGCTAAGCTATCACAGGAGTACAGCTATGAGCTAAATTAGATTTGTAATCTTACTTCTGATATTTATTCTTTTTCAGACTTTAATAACTGGACATAAGAAAATGAGAAATTTCAGATAAATAATGAAGACCGTGCACATTATAGTCACTAATACTTGGCAAATAGTTGTTCTAATTTTTTATTAAAAATAATTACTTTAAAAAGCCAGAGGAAAATTCTAGTTCTGCACAATGCTGGCATGGTGCCCTAGGAAGTGCTCAGACATAGCCTTCGCTTTGTGGAGAAATACGTGCCTTCCTTCCACACACCTTCCCTGACTCTCCTGTTTGTGTGCAGGGCAGCACTCGGTGCTGGGAGTATGAAGATGAATGCGACCTTACGTTAGGTGAAGGGATGTGAGAGCGCCGAAAACGAGAAGAGAAAGGAAAAAAACCTTGAAAACTTAATGCTACAATATCTTACACTATATTTTAATTTTCTATTAGTGGATGGAGTGTTCTTTTTTATTAGTTTCTAGCACAGTGGTAGGCTTATAGAATATAATTAGAGTGATTAATTGAGATAGAAAACTACAAAAAATACAATAGATTCATCATTAATTGAACTATACGGTGAGCCTCTAAGGACATAAAACTTTGTCTTTTTTTTTTCTTTCTAAATTTCCACTGTTTTGAAACCTTTCTTTTACATCCCAGGTTACATTCAGAAGCATTGCAATGGAGCGAAAAAGCTTAGGTTTTCTGTTTTTCCTTCTGGAGCAAGATTGCTAAGCCCCATTGTCATGTACATGGGGTCCTAGATTTTTCCCTGTATGCTCTTGCTGGGTTACCATGGTGATTATAACTTATCATTGCCTTCCAGTTATTTTTGCCCAGTTGCAGGATAACTACTTCTGTGTAGCTTCTAATAATAGAAAAAGAGCTACAAATACAATAACAGGTCACTATTCACATCCTGGCAGTACTTTTAAAAATCAAGAAATAACATGTCAAATTGTGATAGCATGTCCTTGTAATGTCCTTTTCATCCCCCAAACTAGCTTTCATTTATAATTTCCAGTACACAGAAATATATCAAAATCCAGAAAATAATATGAATTATGCCACTGAAAGAAGAACTTATTATGACACCTCCAATCATGGTTGGTTTTTAAACTCCAGAATGAGAGTAAGCTGTAGTGAAGAAGATTTTTCTCATAAACAAGATCAAATAGAGTGTGTGATCACCTTTCATGGCAGTCTGCAGAAAACTAAAATGGAATCACACATTTGAATATAAATGCTTTCCGATTTGCAACCCTCAGAAAGCAAAGCGATTTCCTCTGCAGGCAAATCTCGTTTTGTTGAAAGTGGACCACTCAATTCTCTGCAGTTAAAAGAAAGGAAATAATTTCAATCAGAACAACAACTTCAAAGTTTATTTTCCTGGTTATAACATCAACCTAAATGTGCTTGTTAAATTTGTAGTGGATGTTCATTTCCCAACTTCACCATAGAAAATAATTTAGCATAGACTTAGGAGATTATAAGGAAAGAAATGCAAGAGGGGAGGGAGAGGGGAAATGGGGTGAGGCAGTCAGGAAAGAGAAGGAAGGAATGAAGAGTAAAGGGATTTACAGGTCGCATCACTCAGCTTCATGCCTCCCACAAACCGTGGGCCTTGATTAATAGTTTTGCACTGTCTCTTCACATCTAGTAAGCAAGTATGAGTTCTAGGACATAAATATACTGTGAAACTTTTCCCCAGCATCAATCCCAGGCTCGTAACCCAGAGCTATATGACAACTTGTTAAATGTTTGGAAGCAGACAGTTACAAATCGTACCATCAGATGCTGGTGTCTCCAGGTGGAGTAATGGCAATAGTTATAGAGCTAATGCTTAGATATTGTATTACAATATTAATACTTTATGGAACTCACACTATGTACAACTGTTTCCCTAAGTACTTGGTATAGACTATGTCACTGAGCACTCCAAACAAGCCTAAGAGAGAGAGATGTATAACACTGATTACCATACCCATTTTATAGATAAGGAAAAACAAGGACAGAGGAAATGAAAGTCAAGAAGTCAGTAGAGAACAGAGAAGGAGGGGTGGGGAGGAGGGGAAGAGGACATTAAAAGAATTACGGTGCACTAAGTATATGTACCAACTGCCCATGATGAATGCAATCATCATGCACAGCAAATGTGTACTAATAGAAGTTAAAATTGAGGGGAAAAAGCATACATTAGGGGTCTTCAGTATCTTTTCTCTGAAGAACCACAGGACACTTGCTCTTCTCCAAAAGCCATGTTCAATGAGGATCCCCCAGGTTCCCCCAATATTAAGTACTAGTCTCCAGAATACAGGAAAAATAAAGAAACAAAAGAATTCAAAAGGGCTTGAAAACCAAATTTGATCATAAGGCATTTTGATTTATACCCATTTAAAGGTTTCCATGGTGTTTTGGCTTTGTACAGCATGCAAAAGTGTTCTATCCTTGCCCACAGGTTTCCAAACTAGGGAGCTGCTGTCACAGCATTTTGGTGGAAGGAGTAATTGGAAAGTTTAACTGCGAGAAGGGGTTGATGGGAGGCTAGCTCCTGACAGATGTGGGCTTCAGGGTGCAGTAGCTGATATGTCTAAAGCACAAGTAGGAATCAGGGGACACAGAAATCAGACTTCAAGGAGCTTATATCCAAACATATGGAAGGAGCAATGAATTTGCAAAATTTGTTTATAGGACAGATGTATACTTCAAAAAATTAAACCTGGACTTTGTTTTTATTTTAATATTGGGCAATTTAACCAAAATTTAGACAGATTGGTGGAACACCCACTGGTACATATAATTGAGATTTCTGCTTGTCCTTTGAATTCCTATGAAAGATAAAGCATATTAGAATAACAAGTAATGAAATTGTATTCAAATTGCCCTCTTTGCTCTTTCTTTCTAGGTCGTCCAGGTTTACAGTTTGTATCCTGCAACTGAACACTCAGTTATATATCAGATTGCATAAGTGATTTGTTAATATCTTCCCTCTTAAATAAATTGTAAATGCTCTGACTTCTGAGACCATGTCTCAATCTTTTTCAACACATACAAGACGACAGAGCCCAGTCCTCAGTCCCTGAAGCTTTTAGTCTAAGGTCCATGCAATAAAAATTGTTTTCAACTAACCTGAGTCTTTTACCTTTGCTGATTAAATGTCATGAATAAACACTCAATTTTCAGCAATTTTTCTGTGCTTTGTTTTCCTTTCTATCCATTAGCATCCCATCCTAGCTGTTGCTAATTCTGTACCTCTTAAAAAAAATTAAAAAAAACAAAAATCCTCAGTTCTAACTCAGTTCTCTCTTGTATCTACCAAAACGTTCTTCTTATCTTCCTCCTTCTCTTTTTCTTTTTTAAAATCAAGATACAATTTATGTATCACAAAGTTCACTCTTTTAAGCAAGGACACATTCTAGAGGTTTTATGCAACCACCATCACTCCCTGGCCCCTCCCATAGCCCCTGTGATAACCTCTGTACTTCATGTATCTATGAATTTTACTATTTGGGTATGTTATATAAATAGACCTATACAATATTTAGCCTTGGGGTCAACCTTATTTCATTTAACCTAATGTTTTCCAAGTTAATGTAAATTGCAGGATGTATTCTATTTCATCCCTTTTTAACATAGAATAATATCCCATTCCAGGGATGTACTACATCTTGCTCTTTGTTCATCAGTAGATGGACTTCCATTATGTTTGAAGTGGGCTTTCATTTTTAAAATACTTTTTTCTTTATTTATTGTGCTAAATAGGTACTGCAGAACATTAAGAAATAGAACCAGTTGATACCACACATTTTTGCTTCTTACACAGAAGGAAGGCACTTGAAGTCTTACCTTTTCTTACAATGCTAGTGATGGGTACTTCACAGACAATCTCTACAAGAGCATCTTCCTGGTTCTTTCCTGCTATTCTTTGTTTGCTCTAAACATCATGAAAGGGGTGTTGAATTTTATAAAATATCTTTCTATATCTTTTGAAATGTTTATATAATATAAAATTTCTTTTATCTTATAAATGTGGTCAATAACACTGATTTTTTATGAATTTCTGGAATAAACTCATCTTGATCATGAGGAATTGTTTTTTATCCATTTCTAGATTTGACTTACTATTGTTTTGCTTCTGCTTACTTGAGGCATATTGGCATTATTTTCTGTTTATTGAAATGTCCTTGTCGGGTTTTGTTTCAGGGTTATCCTGGCCTTATAACATGAGTTGGTAACTATTCCTTTATTCTGGATTCTCACTTGGGCAGATTTTGTGAGGAATGTCATCTCTTTCCAATTAGACCTTGAGCAGGATCAGGATTGAGCTCCAGGTCGCTTCACTGATTCCTCATTCTCCAACCTCAGCAGAGCCTGCTCACAAAAGCTCAGCTCAATAAACTTAGCTCAGGCTCTCCTTTGCACTTATTCCGGGAGGCCTCTCTCAGAACCCCAAACTCATGCTGGCTGTTGTCTTTAACTAAGTTGCCACTGCCTATCTAGTCACTCTATTTACTTAAGAGATGGTGCAAAAACCCGGAGGTGGTGGTCTAAGCACCCTCCTCACACTCCACATGCAGCTCCCCCATCCCTCCAGCCCACCAACCCACCAGATACCTCTTTCCAACATCTCCTTTAACTAAATCCTATCTGTCACAACTGTGGGGTTAGGGTTAGGGTTAATACAGATGCAATAAACTGACTGATGCTCGTAACTTCTAAAAAAAGGACAGGAATGGGGTGGGATAATATGAGTACAGTGAACTAAAGTAGTGATTGCTTTATCTGACTGTTGGGCATTTTGCATCATAGATATGCTCACGTCCACAGTACTTTTATTTTATTTTTTATTTTTGGTACCAGGAATTGAACTCAGTACCTTGTGCTTGCAGGCAGGCACTTGTGCTGCTGAGCTATATCCCTGGCCTAGTACTTTTATTTTAAAAGTAAATGAAAATAAATAAATAAATAGTGGGGAGCTAGTGGAGAAAGAATTTACCACCAACTGAGGTTAAGGGGGCAGTGACCCAGAGTATGAAGTCAAAGGACTGTCAAAAAACTTGGTGCCAAGATAAATATCTTAATGCAATAATCAAAATTTTTCTGCCAGGCATGGTGGTGCACACCTGTAATCCCAGCACTCAGGAGGCTGAGGCAAGACGATCACCATAAATTCAAGGCCAGCCTGATATACACAGTGAGTTCAAGGCCAGCCTGAACTACATGGCGAGACCTTCTCTCAGAAAAAAAATTTTTTTTACATTTTTGTTATTGTTTAGCCTCGTGTCCATGAGGCAAGTGCCTCATTTGCTTCCCCCTGGTCTTGGTCCTAATGAGTGTTAATGACAGTTGGGAAAAGAAACTTTCCTCTTTGTCCCTTTCCTCCTACTTTAGGAATATTAAGTCTAAGGCATTTGACAAGAGAAATCAAATGGGCAGGTAAGAGGTAAAAAGCTTAAAAGAGAGGTCTGGCCCAGAAATAAACATTCTGGAGTCATCAGCACTGAAGTGTGTCTCATGCTATGGGTGTGGAGGAGGCTGACCAGGGTGGTGAGATCTGCAGAGCTCCAGCTCTATGGACTCAGCTGAAAGGGAAGCAGTTCTTAAATGAAATGAAACTGTGGGGCTCATGGTGGAATAAGAAGGAGACCAGCAAACTGCAGAGTGATGAAGCAAAAAAAAAAGATAGTTGGGGGCGAGGCAGCAAAGTTCTAGATAGAATAAAGGAACGAGACTTGGCAAATGCTTCATGGAAGGCTTCATCTATGAAGGGAAAAGAGAACTGTCTGATGGCTTAGTAACATGGATGTCATCACTAACACTCGCCTCTCTGGTGGAAGAAATGCAGCAGGAGTGGGCAGAGGAACGAAGGACAAGGGCAAGGAAGTGAAAGCTAAGTTTGGAGATAACTTTGAGAAGCCTCCTTGTCAATCACAGTGGGACACAGGCAGGAGCTACAGGACAAGGTGATAAATCCAGATGGAGAGACAGGTAACACCTACAGAACAACAGGGATATTAGGGAATATCTGAAGAGGAACACTGGATCTAGAGTTTGAGTTTGGGACTTAATGACAGTAAAAGGATAAAGAAAATGCAGGAAATGGTAGATACACTAAATTCAAACTAGCAGTTACTTCCAAAGGAGGGCAGGGCAGGGAATGCATCCTATGCCAGTGGGGAGCTTTTGTGAACGTTTTAGTTTTTAAGGTGGATGATACAAATGCTTCATACATTGTTTAAATGTCTGCAGTAGTTGAAATAAGATACACAGAGAAAACAAGTACTTAGACAACGACAGTTAATGATAATTTATGCAAATAAAGGATGTTGTAACAAGACAAGTAAAGTGAGAAGCAGGGCTGGTTTTGGTTGAGGTTAGGAAATGACACTGATTTAGGAAAATATCTTATTTACTGCACTGTCAGTTACTCTACTCTTTGCTTTTCTCCAGCAACACTAAGCTGCTACAACACAGGTGTGGAGAAGGGTGGGAAAGTTGATCCTGGTTTAGGAGTTTTCCAGTTGCATTCAATGCAGGAAAAGAAAGAGAAAAGAATCCATGAATTTGGGAGGCACCCATTGCAATGACAGCTCATGGCATTGCTCTGGTTGAGGAGGGAAGTAATGACAGAAAAGAGCCAATGAACAGGGAGAAAATACAAGGATCTGTGGAGGGAAGCCATGATGAGCTCAAAGGACTTTTAAAGGGGTGCCTGGAGCAAGTGAAGTGGAAGGAAGAAGATGCGATGCGAGACAGATGCAGAAGTCTGGTGTCCACGCACAGGAAAAATCTGAATAACCCTAATGGAGATGAGAACTGAGAACCACAGCTTACATTAAGCTGACTCTGCTGGTCCGCAGCCTAATCTGTTGAGTGTCTCTCCAGGAAGTGCTAGAAGTTTTCTCAACAAAATAAGGGAGATTTACATGATCCAAAGACATCTGGTCTAACCCAGGAGTGGTAACATACACCTGTTATCCAAGCACTTAGAAAGCTGAGGCAGGAGGATCACAATGAGTTGAAGGCCAGCCTGGACTTCATAGTGAGTTCAAGCCCAGCCTAAACTCCATAACAAGACCCTGTCTCAAAACAAAACAAAACAAAACAAAACAAAACAAAACAAAACAAAACAAAACAAAACAAAGATATCTGATCTAACTACGCCTTGACAATCAGGGTTGCAGTACCAGAAAGTCTTGTATGAAGGATCTGTCCTACAAAAGTTAGGGCCTGAAAGATATGGGTGTGAATCAGAATGTGGGACAAGGAAAGAAAAGATGACGTTGACCACAAACATATACCTTGAGTGATGCTGGAACTGGGCTCTCACTGTGGACTGCACCAGAGGGGGTCATTTGAGACAAGGTAGAAAAGGAGCCCATGGGCCTGAGTGAGGATTGCTTGTAGCTCCATCATATTCATCAGCCCGGTCCCAGTTTCTGAGGTCTGGGGAACCTGTCTTGGAGGAGGAACTTTTCTCCTTGATGTAAACAGCATTTAGGAAACTGCAATATATTAGTCAGTGCTCAGGAGGATTTGCTGACTGTCAGAACTTGGAGGGAAAGTCCTGCTGCTCTGTGCTGAGTGGCAGGGAGCAGGGATAGTGGCTGGGCAGACCCTGAACTCCAGGCAAGAGCAAAGTCAAGCACAGAGCACAGAGCACAGTTGGAGCTACGGAGAGCAGCTCTGCTGAGAGAGGCATGGACCAGACAGAGATGAATCACAAACTAAAATCTTATGAAGAAAACATTACACTTAGGAACTCAGCATCAAGGTTTCCATGGCAATAGCTCTTTAGTCTCCTGGAATACAATGTATGTATAATCATTTTCTTTACATGGACCAGCTAACCATGGATGTATGCATAGCATTTCAGATTGCATAAACAAAATTTCTTGAACTGGGTACAATATAATGGGGGTGGGGGCATATTTCTGTTCAACTTCAGCTCTAGACAAAGGAGTGAAAGGAGAGGACATAATTTTTTATGCGTATTTACCATTTTAATGATTATTGCTAGCTAACAAATATTGAACAATAAAGTATTAGTTGATGATAGCTGGACTTAAAGGTATGAAAATTTGGGGTATTTCACTTCTTATAATTCTGGCCAAGTACATTTGAGTAAGATTGACAGCAACTACAAAAGCTTTTTCCTTTCCCTGAGCCCCAAATGTGTAACTGCCAAGTTCACTGTAAGAATGAATTCATTCAGGGAGTTTTCGATGCTTTTAAAATCTGTACTGAAAAGACAGTTAATCTCTGAGAATGATACAATTCCTAAGGCCACTCACTAAAGTCCATCGAATCTTAATTTTTAGTGATGGCTCTAGTGCTTTCTTTAATGGACACCAAATACACTCACTGTTCCAAATGCAGCCACAGTTTTTAATGACTCATTATTGATTACCTTTAACTTTCATCTACATGCAAGTGGTTTTCAACAAAGAACAAACGTAGTTCTCACTGATGTAAAAGTCCTTGAAAGATGATGATGTCATAGTGACAGGAAACTATTATTAATCAGCCCTTAGGTTTCATTTTTAACTCTATTGTCAAGTACATCATAATTGTTTTGTAAGCATGCTTCATGCAGCTTGTCAGTGTGCCCTGTGACTCTGCAATTCAAAGGACAGGTCCTGCTGTGACAGAGGAAGAGCGCTGAACCAGGATGCCCTTGACAAATGTTTCCCAAGTTCTTAGTTCATTCATGTGTAGAGATTGGATAATAATGCCTGGCCTATTTCCACAGTGATTGTAATGAAATTACTCTAATGAATTCATCTGATGAATGAGTTATATGGAAATGATCTACAAACTTCAAAGCACCAAGTAAAGTTACTAAGGGAAAAAAGCAAAGAGAAAGCAAGTATAGTACTTAAAAGAAATTTTCCAAAATTAAGTGAATTCCTCATCTGTGAACTTCTAGCACACACACACACTCAGGAAATAGTGACAAGGACAGGCTAAGGCTGGTATTTGGTCTCTTGTGACGATATTTCTGAAGTTGAAAGTGACTATGTTCTTGTATCCAATGAGGAGTGAGGGTTGGGTCAGGCTGGGGAGAGCCGGAGACAATGGGGAGGCCAGCAGAAGCAGAGCTATTCCTGCTGGCCAGGTGACCTGTGGCCAGAACATTACAGTCTCAGCTACACCTGCACCCATGCTACTTTGCACCTCTGCTGGCTTTGAACCCTGGAGACCAGCTGATTCTTCCTGTACCGCCTCTCCTCTGGCTCACCATGCAAAGCATAAGCTCTTCCATAGATCCTTCCGCTCCTCTGCTCCCAACTGCAGTTTCTCCATGGCTTCTTCTCCATTGCTCCTCTCCTTTGAAAACTTTTCCATCCACCCTCTGAGACCCTCTTGTTAGAGCCTAACCACATGCTTTGTTATTCCAGACACAGACCCACCCTGTCTATTTGCTTTCTCCACGCCTTGTCCTCCTGGCACATTCCTGGCTTCCGTTGGTGGTCACTGTTCATTTTACTACATTTCAGGACTGAGGAAGGACTCAGCCTCCTCTTCAAATCCGTGAATCAATTTCCAACTAATTGAGTTTCCTGTCTTCAGTGAAAGGACCATCTTCTTAGTCTTTTCTGTTGTTATAGAGAGTATTGGAGGCTTGGCTATTTATAAAGAAAAGAGATTTACTTAGGTTTACTTTGATATACTTAGCTCATAGTTATGGAGATACAAGAACACGGCACCTGCATCCACTTCCTTTCTGGTGGAGGCCTGGTGTTGAAAAAAACTGAAGAGAAGCCAGAGTGTGCTGAGGCGGGGCACATGTGCAAGTGAGTTAGCTTCAGGCCCAGGCTTGCTCTACAACAAAGAGAACCCACTCTTAGAAAAACATTAATCCTCTCCTGAAGGCAGATTTCTCATCACCCCAAATGCCCCCTAGAGGCCCTACTAGCTCTCAACACTGTTCCACTGAAGCCAAGCATCAACCTGCATTTAGGTGGGGATGAACCATACCCAAAGTCATAGGAACCCTCCAGTGAGGTCCTGACAGTAGTGCCTCTTCCTTCAGCCACCACCTCCTCACCTCCTCACCTCCTGCTCATTCCCGTATCCCTGAAGATTCCTGCCCAGGCATGTAGCCCCTTTCTATCCCAGTTCTAGTATCACCTTATATCTTCGGTGTCAGTGTACATAGCCATAGACCGGGATGGTGAACCTTTTACAGTTTTCAACGGTACAAACAGTCTGCTGTGGCACACATGTCATAGGTTTGCACACCGCTGCCCTAGACTCACTGCCCTCCACTTTGGTAGAGGATGAATCCTAGGCATTGCTATGGATTCATCTCCGTTGAATGAATCCATACTCATTACACTCTTCTGGACTAACTTCAAACTCATTATACCCTTCTGGACTAACTTCTTCTGCAGCTACCACTCCATCTCCTTTCACCCCTCACTCTGCCATGCCAAGCCTAACCAGTTGGCTCCTCCTGGAGAGAAAGCTTGATCAATTCTTCCATCTCCTTCTGGCTTACGAGCCTTTCACTACCTTCATCTCCTTCCCTGTGTACTATGGACACCATGGCTCATCATGTTGACTGAACTTCGTACAAGAAGACCTTTTAATTCTGACTGCAACTAATTCTCTTGGCTTTCGCCTTTTTTTCCCACACGCCTCCCCTTGTAAATATTTCCACTGCATATGAAATTCTAGGGTGGCAGTTTTGTTTTTATCATTATCTCTCGCCTCTGCTGTATGTGGTTCTCTCTATCCTTGGTTTTCTTTAGTCAACTATGATATACCTTCGTATGATTCTCTCTGCATTATATGCCTTAAGTTTGCAGAGTTTGGGGGTTTCTAACACTGTATTTCCCAATAAGTCTGTATAAAGATATTTCTACTCGTGTGGACTATTATGAATTTGTGAAGATTTTTTTTAATTTTTATTTTAAAGAAAATAGTACAAAAAAAAGAACAATAGCAAAATATAAACAGAACAAAGCAAAGACATTAAAA
>NW_004955492.1:5798063-5859589 GCF_000276665.1 Chinchilla lanigera | reverse complement strand
TATATATATATATATATATAAAACTTTTAATCATTGACTGTTCCCTCAACAAACCATCAGACACAAGAAGTACAGTTATGCCACCAATCCATTTTGAGTCAGTATTTTTTCCACATATCTTACGGTCCTCTTCTTCCTCCCCTCTTTGGTGTTTCAATTACCTATATATCAGACTGAAATTGATTACCAAGTATCTAGATCTTGTTTTCTTTTTTAAATCCCCCTTCCAATCCTTTTCCCTCCATGTTAGCTATAGAATTTTCCCATGCTCCTATACACTATACATGTGAATCAGTGAATGCCTAAGAGAGAGGAATGAGCCATGGAAAAACCAGAATTCTCTTTTTCTTTCTTTTCACACTTTTCTACATACAGCCACAACTAAATGGAGTGAAAGAGCCAGGGAGGAAGAATGTAAACACATGGAAGATTGTAGAACTATGGATAACAGGCCAGGAAGTATTCATTTTATGGGTGATAAAATTAGGATCGAGAAATTATGTGACTTACATGAGTCAATAAGTAATGAGGAACAAGGCCTGGGATGATGAACTCTCAGACCAATCCCATTGTTTCCAAGCTAGGATAGATCCAAATGGGAATGAGTCCTTTAACAGATGGGATCTACTGGAACATTGGGGAGTATGTTTATTTCATTTTTTTTGTTTGTTTTTTTTCCGGTACCAGGAATCGAATTCACAACCTCGAGCTTGCCAGGCAGGTGCTGTGCTGCTGAGCTAAATCCCCAGCCCTATTTCATTCTTAATACATTTGCTTGAAGTTTTTTTTTTGTTTTTGTTTCTGTCTTTTTGAGACAGCGTTTCACTTTGCAATTCAGGCTGGCCCTGAGGTCACTTCATAGTCCAGGTTGGCCTTGAACTCACAACGATCCTCCTGCCTCAGCCTCCTGAGTGCTGGGATTACAGGTGTGTGCCAACATGCTTGGCTTGCTTAAAGTTTCGGAACACTGCAGTTACTGCATGATGAACTCAGCAGGTATAATCCAGGCTCTTGTGTACAATGAACAAAGAATTGCACAGTGTACACCCAGTGGCAAGTGACGAGCAGCAACATTTATTGAAGATCATGGGAAGTTGTATTCAGAGCAGGTCCATGTCAGCTAAACATATGGCACAGACAGAAAAGTACTGCTGAGGTAATAGGAAAGCAAAAACACTGCACAAAGATTACAGCACATAGGAGCAGCCCTAGATAAATCAGGTTTTCAGACTTTAAATGATATCCACATTAGTACCCTGTCTTGGTTACTTTTCTCCCGTAGTTGAGACAAAATACCCAATGCCCAAAATGAAAGAAGGAAAGGTTTATTTAGCTTACAGTTTGTGGAGGTTTCAGTCCATACTTGGTTGGCTCCCAGGCAGAAGGTAGCAAAGCAACAAGAGTAAAGGGGGGAATGGCAGTGCATGCAAGCCTCTTTCTTTCCCTTACATTGTAAACAGGCTACCCCCACCCAGGGGGCGTGTAGCACTCACAGTCTCTGTGCCCTCCTCTTCCATAGGCTCAGGATGTATACAAAGTAAGCACCCTGGCTCCCTGCTGAGTCACTTAGCCAAACCTCTAGATTACCCAAGTTGACACAGTATATCAACCATAACATACCTGTAACTATTATTGACAGTGCTGAGTCATCTCAGGGGCTCTCAACACGCATTCCTGTCCCAGAATTCACTCTGCTCTTAACTATATGCATAATGTGTAGTGCCTATTCATGAATATTTAATAAGGTTAGAATAGGGTGAAGGTGTCTGACAGGCTAGGAGATCCAATATGCATGTGCTTTCTCCTAGAGGATCAGAGACTTACTTGGTTTTTATTATGTGATTATGTCTCTTAGGACAATGGAAGGAAGAATGGCCCTAGAATGCTGTTCATAATTAAATGGGGTGGGGGGGTATCGGAGACACAGCTCAGCAGCACAGCACCTGCCTGGCAAGTGTGAATCCCTGAGTTCAATTCCCAGTACCAAAAAAAAAAAAAAAAAATCATCAAAAGATTAAATGGGTGGAAGCCAGGTGTTGTGGCACATGTCTGTAATCCCAAAACTTGAGAGGCCAGCCTGGACTATATAGTGAGCTCAAGGCCAGCCTGAACTACATATTGAGACCCTATCTCTAAGTAAGTAAGTAGATAAATAAATAAGATAAAATGGTGGAAAGGAATGACTTCCTTAGTTCCATTACTTCTAACTGCACTATTACCAGTTGCAATAAAACTAGAAGTGTTTATAATGTTACAGCAAATGCTACAGCTCACAGCAAGTACTACAGCAGACTGAGACCAAGAACCGAGCAGCACCCAAGGTTTGGAGGCAAGTCTACAGCTTTATCGATGCTGGCAGCCCTGACTGGGATCGCTCCCAAAGAGTCAGGCCCCAAATTCTCGGTGTTCAGGGGTTTTATAGGGTTTCTAAGCAAGCAGCAAGCACTGAAGCAGAGCACTTGTTGGTTGACTGGACAAAAAGTTACACTGACTTGCACCTTTTTTGCATATGGCAGAACTGGCTGGTGTTACATGACTGGTCAAAACCCAGTTTCACCTATTTTACGTACGGTGGGAAGAGGGTTGTGACATTCTGGGAAGCAGAGACTTATTGGAGAATAAAGGGCTTAGTGAAGGGCTGAGGTTCCTGACTGGGAGCAAGTTTAATCCTGCTTTAATACCGCTTGTCATGGCTTGGGTTTAGATGTTCCCCCAAAGCCTCATTCAGTCATAAGTCAGGCTTTTCCATAAGTGGTTGGATCTAAATTGTATGACTCTGTGGAGTACTTGGTTCCCTGCCCTGCACTTGGGCAACTGTATTTAGCATCAAGGGTGTTTGTGCTTCCTCATGGGTCATGGGCTCCCTTGAAGTGCTCCTTCTCCATAGGCTTTAGTAATTTTCTTTCTCTTTTTCTGATCCCTTTCCCCCTCAGGCTTTCAGCTATCAGAGGGTTGTATTTGTTAAGTTGTTGGTTTTGGATAACGCAAAAGAAAAAACAAAATAAACAAACAAAAAACAGGTTTGAGAGGTATAACGTCTTCCTGCACAGGAAGAGAAAAATTGGTCTGTTTAAACTTCCTGCCACTGTTTCCACATGTACAGACCTGCAGCAGGCCGCCAAACAGACTAGCTGACTCATCTCTGGGTCCCAAAGCCTGCCACATAGAACTGTTGCTTCCTGGCATAGTTTGCTGAGACTGATTTGCTCTCCTTTTTACCCAGTTTGCTTTTGCTCTGATAAACTGTGGCTGTAAGCTTATGCTGTCATCTGAAAGTATGTGTAACCTGTATGTGCTATTCGAATTTACGTAGTGCCTGACTTTGAGATTCTGTCACCAGATGTATATGCTTTATGGTTTGACCTGGCAAACTGAGTTTTCTATAGTGATGGATCTATTCCCTTTTTAATTGGCTAAGGGATATCTAGCCAGTAAGGCATTCCACTTCTTGGCTTTTTAACTAGAAGATGAATTGCTTTTATAGGGAAAATCCAATGGGTCCAAAGGAAGTAGCACTGGCGCACAGTTAAGGCTGGAAACATCCAGTCCCAAGAAATTCATCATGGCTAGGTTAAATGCCTGCGGGCGGGTGGGGGGCGCTAACTAGTTAAGTCTGAAAGGCTCAGACCAACAAGAGAGGCCTTGTCAAGTCCGGGATAGGATCCTAGATCCTAATTTTTGTTCCTCCTCCCTATAGATGGGAACAATCTCGTTTACTCCGTGTCCTTGCTCAGATGTCTTCTTAACCATTGGAATGAGTTTCACACTAAGACCCTTCAAAGAGATCATCTAATACTTCTGTGTAATAACAAATGGCCTATGTATCTATCTCCTTGGAGGAAATGAGATGTGGCCACCCCTTAGCAGCCTGAAATATAATGCCATATTACAATTATACCTTTAGTCTAAGGAACAAAACAAGTAGTCGAAATGGTCAGAGGTGTGTTGTAGTCAAGCTTAAGCCTTTGTGGCCCCTACCAGAGGGCTGATCTGTACCCAAGAAGTCATCATCTCTCAGGAGTTCATTCTGCAGAAGACTCCCTCCTGTCAGCTCCCCTTTTCATAGAGTACCTCCTCAGCAATCTGCCTAATCAGACCCCTCAGCAGGCAAAAGCCATCTCCTGAGTCCACCCCATAGCAGGTCTACTTATCTTAGGGCTGAGTGAGTCATTTTCTTCCCTCCATTCAACTGTAAACACACCCTTAATGTTTATCCATTGTCCTAGAAGAGGTACAAAATAAAATAACAAAAGCCGAGGAGGTCACCTTGCCAGAGGAGGCCAACCACTGACTGAGAGAGAGGCGGTAGATGGCACCTAGAGTCAGGGGTGTCTGACCCTGTGTCTGATCCTATAAATGCTGGAAGCCTGAGTTATCAAGGAGTTTCCCCCCCCCCCTTTTCCCTCTTGCCCGTTTCTGCTGCTCTTGTGATCTAGCTACTTACCAGATACTATGGTATGGATGCTTGGTAATTCTTTCCTTGTGCATAAGAATCTGGATTATTTTTGGCCCATTCAACTCTAACAGTCCACCTCCTAGACATGAACCAAGGACTGAGCTCTCGACTGAGACCCGAGCCATGCTTCAAGTCTCGGATCTGCCTTCTGCCTTTTCACTCATTAAACACACAAAGATATTTGGAGTACATATAATATGTGAAAGAATGCATTAGAAAACACAAGGAACTGAGAGGCACCAGGTTTCTTCCTAAGAGTAGCATCTAAGCAGTGGTGAAGACCCTATGGTACACATGCTGCAGTGGGTTGTTTGTATCACTGAAAGCTCTAAAAGGTTCACCGTTACTGGCCTAGAAGGAGGCAAAGCACGGGCTTGCAAAAATATTGGCACTAAACCAGGTGTGGTGGCATATGCCTACCCAGTACTCTGGGAGTACTCTGGGAGGAAGATGGCAAGTTTGAGCCTAGCCTGGGCAACTTAGTAATTTAGCAAGATCTCATCTCAAAAAAAAAAAAAAAAATGCATATGCATGCTGCGGGGTATAACTCAGTGCCACAAAATAACACTAGAAGGAATATGTTTGAATCTAGAAATAAAAACATGTACTGCAGGTATCCCAAATTCAGAGGGAGGAGTGAGGGCTTCCTGTGGGTTTAGGTAGTTGAGGAAATCCACCTGCAAGGAAGACGTGCAGGGGATCCTGAAAGACTAAAATGGACAATTGAAAGTGACACAGGACAAGAGAGGAGCTAAATCATTTGAGGATCCAGGAGACATATCAAAGTAGCTGTTAGGTTTAGTGCGAGTAAGAGGCAAACTAAAGTAAAAAGAGCCTTTATTGCCCGGCACGGGAAAGCTGCAGAGAAAGAGAGAGAGAGAGAGAGACACAGACACACACAGACAGACAGACACACACACACACACACACACACACACACACACACACACACACACACGAGGGGGGGGTGCCTGGGAAAAGGAATGTATGGGGCAAGGTTGGGGGTGGAGTTTATGGGAGGGTCTAAGTGACGCAATGGATGCTGATTGGTTGCTGCGCGCAGGCACGCGTGCGCAAGGAAACAGGAAGTTGTTATCAGCGAGGCCTGAAGTTGGTCTGGGAGAGACACGTGGTCAGTCGTCTCTGGGCTGCGCCATGTTGGATCACCGCTGTGATGACTTGGCAGAAATTTACATGGGCTGAAACCCATCAGTCGCCAGCTCAGAACTGTTCAGACGGAAAGATTACAGACTGCATTTGAGTCCCTGGCCTCAGAGTTGGGAAGGTTGAGTGGGGAACATCAGGGACCATAAATGGAAACATTTCCTCTCCAAGCAGAAAGGCTCCTGGAAAGGTGAAACTCTGACCTTCAGTATTGAGTCACTGTCAAGTAGGAGGCTTCCAGAGGCCACTAGGTGCCCTGAGTTCACACTGCTGAGGTGTCACAAGCTTGCACAGTAGCTAACGGCGTGTACCATACAATATCATTCAGAAGCCTGCAGGTGGGGTGCTACCGTCTTGGTATGGATAAGACTTGAAAGCACAGTGATAACCAGCAGTCAGGGACAGACTGCTTCAGGAGGTAAAAATTATATCATCTACTCTTGCTTTCTTTCCCTTTTCCCACATCAAAGCCACAACCCGTGCATTATAATGATCTGAAACCGTGGAGTAACCATGCCCAAGCAAGTCCTTTCTAAGTTACTAAGACATGTGGCCTGTTGTGGAAAAAATGATGAGGCTGCTAAGTCTACAGAGAGGTGACCACAAGATTGCTGTCACCAGGACAGGTCAGCACTGGAGCTGATGAAAGTGTGTGGCTGGGGCAGGGTTTCCATTCAATGGCGGGACAGCGCAGTGGGCACATCTGAATACTCAATGCCTCCTTCTACATCCAGTCTTTCTTTTCTCACCGTTTCTCACTTGCTTCCACAAAGCACGTTCTTCTTTTCCTTTCTTGTCTCTTGAATGCATGGAGGGTGTGCAGAAATAGAGGTGAGAGCAGAGAATTATGTTCTAACACTCGGAGGCAAATTGCATTGGCCAGGAGCCATGGTTAAGAGCCAGGGACATTGGCATTGGAAAGCTAAGCATTGCCCAGGCCAGGCATGGACCCACTGCCACAGGCCTACTCTGTTGGAGGGCCTAGAGGGCTCCACCTGTCACTGGCTGCTTTCCTGCAGCCCCAGCCCTATGCTGCACTCTGCAGAAGGCAGCTACCTCTCATCACAGAGACACAGATACCTGGGCATGGAATTTCCCAGGGTCAGGGTTTGGGATGTGGGCACCCCTGATGGGGAAGCCAGCACTTTCAGAGGACCCTCAGGGCAGCTTCATGCTCCACTTGTTCCTCACATTTCCTCCCATACTCCTGACATTGTAAATGCAGGTACCATAAAAAAAAAAAAAACTCAGGCTTGAAAGATCTTTAAATGACAGAAGACTAATAATCTCTCTCCTACCTTCCCAGTCTTTGGTAGTTGGCTCTCTACTTCCACACTCCTCAGAGGAAGCCAGTGCTTCTAGATGCCCTAGTCTCTGGCAACCAGCATTCTCATTTCTACCTCTATAAATCTGACTGCTTCCCATAGGTCATGTAAGTTGGATCACACAGTATTTATCCTTTTGTGGCTGACTGATTTTGTCACTGGGCTGGGTCTGCTGGGCCCCAAGGCTGAAATAAGGAATTTAACACACTCTTTTAAAGTAAGTTTGCAGCCGGGTGTGGTGGCGCATGCCTGTAATCTCAGCACTTGGGAGGCTGAGGCAGGAGAATTCTTGCGAATTCGAGACCAGCCTGGGCTACAAAGTGAGTTCAGGGCCAGCCTGAACTGCATAGTGAGACCCTGTCTCAAAAAAAATACACACACACACACACAAAAATACACACACACACACACAAAATAAAGTAAGTTTGCAGGTTCACTGACTCTATAAGGAAAATGAATTTTTAGGATGCATCAGTAAAAGGGACATGAGAAGATGTCTTGGTTACTTTTCTCTCGTTGCTGGGACAAAATACCTGATGCCCAAAATTAAGGAAGGAAAGGTTTATTTCGCTTACAGTTTGTGGAGCTCTCAGCCCATACTTGGCAGGTTACAAGGCAGAGTGGCACATGGCAGAGGGCTACAGCTCATGGCTGCAGAACACAGCAAAAGCAACAGCCTCTAAAAAGGAGGAATGGCCCCAAGCAGCCTCTTCCTCTCCCTTACATATGCAAACTATCCACCCCAGGGTGGGTGTAGCTCTCACACCCATAATCCATCCAACCCTAAAAGGCTGCCCCATGACCACATGAGGCTTTGGGGGGAACACCCAGACACAAACCATAACAGAAGGCTTATTAGAGATAGAAATATGAACAGTACAGAACACACTCAAAGAATGGAGTGTGGGTACTCAGAGAAATGAGACATGATACAGTTGGGAACTGGGGATCTTTTTTGTTTGCTTGTTTTGAAACAGGGTCTCTCAATGTAGCCCAGACTGGCCTCAAAGTCATTGTGTAGCCTAGGTTTTCTTGAGCTCTCGGTGATCCTCCTGCCTCAGCCTATTGAGTGCTGGGGTCACAGGCATGCAACACCATGCCCAGTGGATCTTTTATTTGTTTTGGGTGGTGCAAGTCTGTTTTTGTTTTTTTTTGGTGGAAGTCTGTTTTAGTCTCCCCCCTCCCCCCCTTCCTCCCACTCCTCCTCCTCTGTTTGTTTTACACTCTTAGTCTTCTCTATTGGGTGGGAGACGACAGCCCACCCATAATGAAAGGGAGACCCATCCATATGAGAAATCCTAAAAGGTGGTCAATTCACAGGTGAATGAGGACAGTTTGCAAAGTAAAAAGGGAATGGGCAAATCATTTGCTGATAAAAGAGAGTTGCCAAGGTTTACTATGCTTTAGAAGAAAAAAAAGTAAGATAAACTGGGCTCGTGCTTCAAGGCTGAATTTCTTCTTCTTTTTTTTTTTTTTGGTCTTTTTTGAGACAGGGTCTAGCTATGTAGTTCAGGCTCACCTTGAGCTCACTTTGTAGCCCAGGCTGGCCTCAAACTCATAAAGATCCTCCTGCCTCAGCCTCCCGAGTGCTGGGATTACAGGCACGTGCCACCATGCCCGGCTTGCATTTCTTCTTAAAACTACAATTTTTCAAATCTCAATTTCCTTGTCTCCTTTCTACCTAGCTTTTTATTTCTTCCATCCTGTCTTCAAGGTTTATTGATCTTTAGCATGAGTCATAATTTTCTTCCTTTTAAAAACTGTATAGCACTCATTTGTAAGCATGTACTGTATTTTGTGTATCCATTCATCTGCTGATGGACAGCTGCGTCACTTCTACCTCTTAACCACTGTGAACAATGCTGCTGTGAACTTGGGTAGACAATTACCTGTTCACCTCCCTACTTCCTGTTCTTTTGGGTGTAGACTCAGAAGTGAATTACAAATACTAAGTTTTGTGCTTATTGCTGATTGACTGGATTCCTTAACCTTGAATTCATGAATTTCTTTTTTATTTTGTTCCCAACTGAAAGACTTTCTTAAAGAATTACCATCTGTACCAAGTGTTAGATCAAGAAGCCCCTTGTGCCTAGTCATCATACAACACAGTAGTGATCATTTGGATCCTGAATCCTAGGGCCAGGCTTGTTCCTCAGGAAGCAAGGGTTCCTGTTCACAAGTTATGTCCAGCAGGGGGACATAGACTCCACACTTTTTTCCCCCTCTTTACGTTTCCCAGTCCACCCTCAGCTCTTGGGAATCTCAGCCCACTTCTGGGCTTCCTTCTATAGTCCATTCTCTTCTAAGAAGTGTTAAGACAGGGCCAAGAAGAGATGCCAGTGTATGTGGCCCTTTATCTTCATGGAAAGAGGACAGAAAGTAGCTAGTGAGGCACATACAAATCACTGGGGCAAATGTTTCAATGGAAAGAATAAAACAATCCTCAAGCCTGAGGTTGCTAACTTCCTTGAAGACAAGGACCTGTGCAGAGCAGTGGGCCAGGACGAGGAAGGGAAATAGCTCATCTCCTTCACTGGGATTCATACAGCTCCAACATCCAGAGCGAGGAAGTCTTCCTGACTCTTATTTCTACATCACACCAGATATACTAAATGGATTTTACCCTGAAGGACAGACCTGAGCCGCAACAGACCTCTACCAGGAGGGTTCCAGTTTCTCCTTGTGATCTCAGGGTAAGCTGTGTTGTAAAAGTATCCAGTCTCCTTGGCCCCGTTGTAATACAGAACTAGAGCTGTCCCAGGCAGAGAAGCAAAGTATGGAAAGAATGGCAGATTCATCCCAGAATAACTTCCAATGATGATTTTCGAAGTTCAGTATAATCTAGATGCATGTTGCTCTAGTTGTCTATCATTGTGGAACAAGCTAGTCCCAAATGTACTGATTGAAAACAACAATCTGATTGTATCGCTAGATGAAGGTAGAGCTCTGCTAGGAGATGTATCTGGCCCAGGGGGGCATGGACAGAGATAGGGCACCTGGTGGCCACAACACTGCTGTCTCTGCTCTCAATGAGGATGGTCAGAGGTTGGGCTCCTCTGGACAGTCATCTGAGACACATATACACTGCCTTTCCACTAAGGCTCTGGGCTATAAGAGAGGATTGTTCATTGACCAAGGAAGGCAGCTGCAGTCCTTTTATGACTGAGCTGTAGACACCACTTAGTGTCACCTCTCCTATGCTCTGTGGGTTCAAGTAGATATAAGTTACTCAGTTTCAAAGATAGGGGACACAAACCCTGCCTTCCAATGAGAGGAACAGCAAGAACCAAGTTTCAAAAGCTACCACGTGCTTGTATGTGCACTTGAGTGTATGATGACTCACCAAACCTGTACATGCAGATACATTAGAGGCCCCAGACTGTGACACTCTCAGACTGTGACACAGGGAGGAAGTAGAAATGCCATCCTGGTGGGCACTGGAGGTTTCCTGGATAAGGCTGGCAGGCAAGCCAGCCCTGAGGACAGCATCTACACTGTGATACAGATGCAGGTGGCTGTGGAGCAGCAGGAGTCTGTGAGCAGAGACAGAAGAAATTCTGCAGTGGCAAGTAGACTCTGACGGGTGTCAGGAACAGAGGGCCCAGCAGGTCACATCAGAAAAGAGCAGTGACAGGGTGGAGTAATCATGGTCTGAAGATACCCACAGAGGACGGTGTGAGATGGAGACCTGCAGTGACCTGAGGGAGGAGCAAAGAGCAGCAAAGGGGACTCAGCTCTCAGAGCTGACCGCTGGCTGATGGGCTAATGGCCTCATCTTAAAAAGTAAGGAGAGGCTGGGTGTGGTGGCGCAGGCCTGTAATCCCAGCACTCAGGAAGTTGAGGCAGGAGGATCATTGTGAGTTCAAGACCAGCCTGGGCTACTAAGTGAGCTCAAGGCCAGCCTGAACTGCATAGTGAGATCCTGTCTCAGAAAAAAAAGAAAAAAGTAAGGAGGCATGTTTTGCCTCAGAGGTGAGAGAGAAGGAAGAAAGGAGGCAATTTTCAAGTTCAGATGTTTAGGCAGTTTCTTTAGAAATGACTCACCAATCAAAAGTATTCCAGGTTCTTCTTGCCTGGAACAAAGAATTGGAGGAGACAAGCTAATAACAGTGCCAAAAAGTTTATTTGAAATGTGCGGGGTAAAGAGGTATGGGAAAAACCAGCTCTGTAGCATGAACTCGGGCTGAACAAAGAGAAAAAGAGGGTAAAAGCAAAAGTAAAAGCACACACTGTGGTCAGACGCTGTGCAGACTACCATGCAAACTCATGCATGATAGTGGCTTTCCCTGTGCAGCCCACATCTTGTGCGAGTGCCCCAAGTTCTATATATGGAGTTCCTGCGTTACCCTGGGATCTTTTTTTTTTTTTCTTCTGGTACCAGGAATCGAACTCACGACCTTGCACTTGCCAGGCAGGCGCTGTGCCCCTGAGCTAAATCCCCAGCCCCTAGCCTGTGATCTTGTAATTGACAAGTCCCTCTCATTTCCCCAGCCAGCTCTACCAGGCAGTATTACAGAGAGTTAAGGTAGAGGGATGGCTTGTCTTCTAAATAAGGTAAGAGATAAGCTTATTTGCTGAAATTTAAAAATCCCTGATGATCTGAGGAACTTTGGAAGCTGAAGCAGCAGTATTGCAATTTGGAGGCCAGCCTGGATAACTTAGGGAGACTGTCTTAAAGTGGGTAAAAAGGGGACTGGGAATGTAATAGCTTTTGCCTAGCATTTGGAAGGCCCTTGGTTCCATCCTCGGGACTTGGGGTGGAGGGCATTGATGAATATGCTAGACATTTTTACGAGCATTTTGTGAAAATACAAAATATGCTTTTTTGTACTTCAATATGTAGGTACATGTTCCCCAAGCTATTGTTGTAAAACTGTATTACTCAATTTTATTTTTAATGCATTTCAGAATGATTACAAAAATGTCTGTAGTAGAAAATTTGAAAACTATGAAAACATAGAAGAACTGAAAGTCACCTATATACTCTACTATTACCCATAGTCTGCTGCTAAGGGTTGGTTTTATTTTCGTGCAGTCAGTCTCTTATACAGCTGCAGTTCTGCTTTACAACACAAAATGCAAGTATTTTACATACTTGAGATTCTACACAGTTTTGCTTATGTATTCAAACACAACTTTAAAGGCTGTGGGCCACCCAAGATTTTGATACCATAACTTATTTAGCCATTCCACTATTCTGGAACATTTAGGATGCTCCTGATTACTTCATATATATATGTACATCATACATACATACATTTAGCCAGGGATATAGCTCAGTGACACAGCCCCTGCCTGGCAAACGTGGGATCCCAAGTTCAATTCCCAGCACTAAAATAAATAAATAAATAAATAAATAAATAATACATATATTCAGATGTATGTATGTGTATGATAGAGATATGTATATAGCCTTGTGCATTAATCTTGGCCTCTTAATATTTTTCCTTAGGAGAAATCAGTCCTAGCACATTTTTTAGAGCATATTAATTATATGGAATGAAACTCACTGTGGCATATTTATACGTGCATATACACTTCCATCATATCCACTTCATTATCCTCCGGTCTCCCTACCCCTGATTCCTTTACTATAAATAGCAATGCATCTCCAAGATTGTTGAAAGATGGGCTGGGTTGATAGCTAAGCGGCAAAAAGCCTGCCTAGCAAATATACGGTCCGCGTTCGACTCCCCGTACCAAAAAAAAAAAAAAAAAAAAAAAGATTGCTGAAAGATACGGCCAGGCCAAGTTGCTTTCCAGAAATAGTATGCTAATTTTTACTCTTGTCCACACTAGGTGGCTGGGGACCCTCCTCGGCATTTCCAAAGAAGTACATAGGAAAGCTGTTTCTTTTGGTAATTGGCATTTGGGGACTTTGCCTTAAAACCTAAGGTCACGTTAAAAAAAAAAAAAAAAAAAAACAACTAGCAGTCAAAAACAGAGTCTCTCTAAAACTCTCCGTGACATCCAGTCCTATGGGGGAGGGTGGTGATTACAGGAAACTCCAAGGTGCCTTTCAGTGCCTGAAGTTTTGGCATTTTTACCTCGATCGCTGGCGGAAGACTGCGGTCAGGATTTGGGGACAGGGGCGTTGATTGGGTGGAAGTAGGCGGGGAACGAGTGAGGCTGCCGGGGGCTGGGACGGCCAGCGAGGGGCCCAGACGTGCACCCACGGCGCGCTCACAGACCCTCGCACACCCGCGCACGCGCACAGGGACACGCGCGCGCGCGCCCGGGCTGCCCGGCGGGGCCACGCGAGCCCAGGAGCCTACCGCTGAGGGCGGGGGCGTCGCGGTCCGCCCAGCCCAGCCCCCTGCGCGCTCGGTCAAGTTTGCGCGCGGTCTCCGCCGGCTCTAGGTTACCTGAGCCAGCGACCACGTCACTGCCACATCAGCTGGGCTTTTATATTGCGAGGAAACAGGAAAAGCAGCCGAAGGCGTCGCGGGCGCGGGCCAATCGCGGTTGGCAGCGGCGGGCGGCGGGCCGCGCTCGGCCGGTCTGCGGCGCGGGCCTGGCGGCCTCGGAGGCGGTGGCGGGGAAGATGCTGCAGTCCCTGGCCGGCAGCTCGTGCGTGCGCCTGGTGGAGCGGCACCGCTCGGCCTGGTGCTTCGGCCTGCTGGTGCTCGGCTACCTGCTCTACCTGGTCTTCGGCGCCGTGGTCTTCTCCTCCGTGGAGCTGCCCTACGAGGACCTGCTGCGCCAGGAGCTGCGCAAGCTGAAGCGGCGCTTCCTGGAGGACCACGAGTGCCTGTCGGAGCCGCAGCTCGAGCAGTTCCTGGGCCGGGTGCTGGAGGCCAGCAACTACGGCGTGTCGGTGCTCAGCAACGCCTCGGGCAACTGGAACTGGGACTTCACCTCGGCGCTCTTCTTCGCCAGCACCGTGCTCTCCACCACAGGTACCACGGCCCCCACGCCCTCGCCTGTGCCCGCAGCCCTCCTGCTCCCGCCCCAAGCCCCAAGCCCGCCGCGGCGCCGGGCCTCGGACCCCACCCATCCCCCTCCCCGCCCCTTCTGCGGCCACCCGGGAGGCCGGAAGCCGGCGAGGTGACCACGGGGCACCGCTAGGGTGTCGCCCGCAACTCTTGGGAAGTGGTCTCCAGTGGTCGCACAGGCTGCGCCCGCTGGTGCCTTATTCCGGACGCCCTCAGCTTGGCCGGCCTCGAGGTGATGGCATATCCAGGGCTCCGGACGCGCTCACCTTCCTCCTGACCCCAGCCTAGCGGGCCGAAGCTGCAGAATCTAGTAATGACACCTTCACGGGTTATCTTCCAGACCGTGTCTTCGAGCATGCATAGGTATTTCAGCTCTTTCGTACCTTGAAGGCGGTTTGGGGGCAGCTCAGTGACATCGCTCTGTGACCTCTGAGCCCGCAGAACGGTCAGGTTCCTTTTTAAAGTTGGAGGTGGAGGTGAGAGCAGCATCCGAATGCCTACGACCCGTCAAAATGGGCCACCTTGATTCAGCAGTTACTCTAATTCAACTTTAGGTATGCACGGCTAGCGGCCAACTTTGGAGCACCATCTCCGCAGGACGCTCGGAAACTGAGCGGCGTCCGCAAGTGCAAGGAAACCAGATCCCTGCTCGGGTGCTCACACCGTGGTGGATTAGATCAAAACAGGCCGAATTTTCCCACCCATGTCTAACTTAGGTGCACAGGCTTGGGTAGAGAGATTAACAGGTGTTCATACACTGTAAAGACTCTCAAAGGAGGTTCAACACAGTTCCCTTTTTAAATTCAGGAGAGCTCACCTCAGTCTTTCAATTAATCCATTTGGGCTTGCGCAAGGTCACACTTCCTAGTTAGCAGTGAAGTCTGGGAAACTGGGTCTTGTGATTTCTCTGCCAGGAACACTGTAACCGGCTCCCCCCCACCCCCCACAACGCAGGTGAATCAACCTCACCCGTGTGACTCTGTTCTTCCTCCCCACACCCTCTGCACCTCCCAGGCTTTATTTGTTCGTAGTCTCCTTGAGCTCTATCCATTTGATTGCTCTGGCAGTTGTTCCATAATGACTAATAGCAGATGACACAAAAGGCTGGGGTGAATTACTAAACTGATATGTTTATCCTGAAACAAAAAGAAGTAGAATTCTGGCCTGAATTTTGATCTTTAAAAAACTGTGTTAAATGTAAACAAGACAAACAAGACAAACCTGTTATCTCACTTTCCAGAGAAGGTCTGCTCTTGCAGTCCTTACTCTAGTTTTTATTTCAGCAAGTACTGCCTCCATTGTCTTTGTTTAGTTCTCTTCTTCTGATTAGCCAGCAGTCATCTTGCTTTTCTTTTCAGACAGATTGTGTTCGTGCTAAAGTGAGGATCATTTCATTCTTCACAGTGGTATTTTCACTGGGCTACAGCTGGGTCACAGGGTTGGGTAAACATTTTGGGACATGATGATCACTCTCACAATTCATACTTAGAAGTCAAGATGGGAATGAGATCAGTGTTATGAGGAAAAGAACATGTTTGGTTTTTCTAGGTGGGATTTACTCTCAGTGTTATATGTACTCAGTTAAATGTCAAGTTAGTTTATCCAAGATTTGCGGTTCCCCCCCTAATTAGGAAAAATTATGGTTTCTTTTAAAAGGAGGGTAGGGACAGACATTTTATTATTGGTATTCAGATTGCATTGTAGTTCCTAAGAAAGTCTGGATTCATGCAAAACAAGGGTTCATTTAGGAAATCAGTGCAAGGGGCACTTAGGGATAAGCCTAATGAAAAGGTGCTTCTTGGTTTGTAAAACTCGCAGATCAATGAACTCCTGTTATGAATAAAACCATTCTGAGTCAAAGGCACTCCTCTGTTGGTTTTGCACTGAGCCATTATTAGGCACATTTGATGTCCGTTGTGGCTTCAAAACTGATTTTGTGGCAGAAGTGCAGTTTTTAGATTAAAGCTGGGATAGTTCATTCCTAGGAAAATGTTTTCTGGACGAATATTGGACCGCTCTAATTGGAGTTGCTCTTCTTTCAGGTAGGTACTAGTCCTGTGTTCTTTTCAAGTTTTCCAGCCATGTTGACTGCAATCACTGAGTTAATTGGCAGCCAGGGAACTGGTGCAGTCACTCCGTGGCTTGTCTGGAACGCTAATGATGGGCGTCACAAAAATGCTGTTCTTGACCGTCATCCTTGTAACACAGGTTTATGAGTGCATTTGTGTCAGACTCTTCTTAGCCTAAAACGCCCAAGTTTCTATTTCTGGAAGAAACTGGGTAGTCTTCATGGTCTTTTTGGAAGAAGCCTTTGGTTGGCCTGATGCAGGAATGTTCTCTTCATTCTTTACTTGCCAAGAACTCCAAATTCTCTCTAACAATTGAACATCTCTTTTATTTCCACTTAGAGGAGAGAGTAGGTTTTTTTTTTGCCACCCACTACGGGGCTCATGTCTGAGTCACCAATAATAAAAGACAGATTGACAAAAGAAAAGCAGACACATTTATTTAATATGAGTTTATGTGACACAGGAGCCTTCAGCAATGGATAAGGACATTCCTTTCCTTGGGGTGTAACGTGGGTTCCTTGGAGGAAGGTCAGAGAATAGTGTATGGCCTCTTTGAGGGAAGAGCAGTGAGGCGGAGGGGATAAGAAAGGCTTTCCTGCTTCTGTTGTGCTCTTTTCTTTTTTTTTTTTTTTTTTTTTTTTTTTTTTGTATTTTTGAGACAGGGTCTTGCTATGTAGTTCAGGCTGGCCTTGAACTCACTTTGTAGCCCAGGATGGTCTCAAACTTGCAAGGATCCGCCTGCCTCAGCCTCCCAAGTGCTGGGATTACAGGCGTGGGCCACCACGCCCAGCTGTTGTGCTCTTAAATGTCATGGTGCCATATTTTGGAGTAGCCTGCCCTGAACTCCATCACTCTTGATTCAAGATGGACACAGGGACCCTCACATGGGAATCATGTAAGAATGGAAAAGAGTTGACAGAGGGAAAGAAGGCGCAACAGTAAAAGGAGAACACGGTAGTTCCCATGTAACGTTTATACTGGGGCTTCCCCCCAAGCAAGGACTAAGTGATACTTGGGGAATAAGAGGAATTTTACTAATGTTAACTTTAGGAGCTGTCTACAACTTTGAGCCAAGCCATTCATTCCTGAGGACCATGTGTGAGGGTTCCTGTGAGTTCACTTCTGTTTTCAGACTCCCAAGCAAGGCCATGGCATGGTCATGGATGTTTGGTAAAAGGTAGCTTTTGTATTCATTGAAATACATAAGCTAGGGCCACCTTTTGCTCCTTTGTAAACGTGAGATCTATATGACAACTTGCAGGTTCCTCTGCATCATGTGCAACCATGATGCCCTTCTTCAGGGTGCTGCCTTATTCCTGTTTGCAAAGAGATGTGTTGAAACTCTTATTTAAAAGTGTTCAGAAAAGGAGCTTGTTGGGGTTTGTTTGCAGTGGTCTTTGATTTAGTCTAGTCAGGGGCTACTGAAGCATTGGTTTTTTTCAAAAAAAGAAAGTGGGAAAGGTAATGTGAGTGAGCTGGATTGATCCATAACTTTGAAATGGTTGCCAAGAAGAGAAACGTGCTATTACCATCAACATGTATATACGCATAGCTTTTAGAATAGAATAAACATCAGCTGCTGGGCCTGATCTGGCCTACCTACTACTGGCCTACCTACCTACTATTTATTGTGTGAACTGAGCTACAAACTGTTTTTATATTTTCAAATGATTTGGGGGAAAATCACATTTCCTGACACATTAAAGTTTTATGATAATCAAATTTCATTGTCCACGAGAGACTTTTTGCCCTAAAGCCATGCCTATCCATTTGTGTGTCATTTACAGCTGCTTTGTGGCTATAGTGGAAGAGCTTAACACAGTAGCTGCGATGGGGACTGATAATGTCCGCAAAACCTAAAATATTTATTTCTGAAGTGTGCTGAGGCCTGCTTTAGGACAGTGACCAGAAGGAACACTGGGAATAGTCCCTTGTGTTCTGGTTCCTCTGGCAAACTTTCCAGCTCCACCTCTCAGACTGGAATTCCTGGCATCACCCCCAACCACTTCCAATAACTGGGGGGTTTTTAAAGGATGTTACTCATTTTCAGGCATATCTATGACATCGCTTTTTAATTTTTTTTGAAGTGACAAAGCTCCTGTCCACATTAGGATTCCCTTATCTCAAGCGCATAATGACCATTATATCTGAAGTAGAAATAATAGCAAAAATAAATCCGCAAAGTCTGTATAGACCAGAAGAGAGCTCACGCTGATATGTGTGCACTTTCTTCCCAGGCCTTTGGTCTGTGTTCTGAGCATTTACATATCCTTCCATAAATTGAATTACTTGGTTTCTGAGCCTACGGCAGGCCAATGACACATCTACTGGCAAACCTAAATCACAGGTGGTGAAAAGACAGATAGCTGAAAAACTGAAAAATTAAAATGATACCATTTTTGCGTGTGTGTGCGGTATGGCGGGCTGTACCCACAGCCTTCACACTGAACTACATCCCCAGCCCTTCTTTATATTTTATTTTGAGACACTGTCTTGCTAAGTTGCTAAATTGGTCAGGCTGGACTTGAATTTGTAACCCTCCTTCCTCATCTCCCAGAGTGCTGGGATTACAAGTGTACACTAAAATGATAGCTAAAAGCACGCATCCTATACCTTTCTTGTGTGCAGGCTGTCTGCACTCACATGTTTGTCCATGTATGCAAGCAGCTAATGAGGTGCAGCTCCCATCATCCTTGCCTCACAGGCAGAAGTAGATCCAGGCTGGGTCGCTTCTCTGCTTAAGTCACAGAGCTAGAAATACATTGCCTTGACCTGACTCCAGTGTACTTGACCTAAGGGCCTGAGCTTTATGGAGTACCTGGGTGCAGAAGGTTGTGATGAGCTGAATTTTGTCTGAGAAGTTCATGTTGTGTTTGTGTTTTTGAGACAGGGTCCTGCTATGCAGTTGAGGCTGGCGTTGAGCTCACTTTTTTATCCCTACGCTGGTCTCTAACTTGCAACTATCCTCCTGCTTCAGCCTCCCAGGTGCTGGGATTACAGGAGTGCACAGTCATACTTGGTCTCAAAAGTTCATATTGTGAAGTCCTCATCTCAGTACCTTGGCCTGTGATCGTATTTGGAGAAAAAAGACTTCCTAAACAGGAGATTCAGTTGGGAGGCTGAGGCAAAAGGATTGCAAATTCGAGTTCCTCTGGGCAACTTAAAGAGAATGTGCCACAAAAAAAAAAAAAAAAAAAAAAATTAAAAATAGAAAGGGCTAGAGATGTAGCTCATTGTGAAAGCCCTGGGTTCAATCCCAGCACCACCCCAACCCACACACAAATGTGGCCACCTTTGGGTCTGAGAGACGCCTCAGAAGAAACTAAACTGTCAACACCTTGATCTTAGATCTCCAGTCTCCAGAACTGTGAGAAAACAAATTTCTGTTGCTTGCGTTACCTGGTCTGTGGTATTTTATTATGGCAGCTCTAGCAAAGGAAGCAAGAGATACTCAGTAATACTGAGATACTTTTTTTTTTCTCAGCAGAGATACTTTTTTTTCCCAGTGATATGGGGAAAAAGGATATTGGATATTGGAGCATAAGAAACAGAATTTTTTAGTGTTTTACTGTTGCAACAAAATGTCTCATACACTGGACCTGAGTAAGATGGAACCCAATATAATTGTTGATATCTTTGAATCATTAGCAACACTACTATGATAAAGCAGAGGAATTGATTATAGAAGCATCTTCACCCAGTTATAGGTAAGGAGAGCAGAGATTTAGTGTTTGTATATGTGAGCCCTTCATATACAACACCAGTTCTTCAGTATTTTGAGGAATTTGGGTTTTCCTCCTAAACCACAAACTTCCTGTTCTCCGCTGTTTCACAGTACTGGAACACACTATTGGTATTATTGATGGCAACACTTGGAAACAAACTGTCTTTGCTTTTCATGGCATAAGTGTAAGTTTTATTGAGGATTGAATCTTCCCTTGTGCCATGAACCTAAAGGGAACTCTGAGGGGTAAATCATCTTTTGCTTCCGCCCCAGTGTGTGTGGGCAAATTCTGTGCTCCACAGAGAGGAAAAGCCGTGTAAGGTCTGAGTTTGTGCAGTTCCAAAGGCCCTGACTTACTGCAGGACTGCGTTCAGGGACTGATGTGCCATCTACACCGAGGGCCGTCTTCGGCATAATCATCGTCATGCTGTGCTGGGTTTTATTTTCAAGAGACGCCACTGGGAGCAGTCAGGGCCAAATCTGTGGAGTACCAACATGCTGAACCTCTCCCTGAGCTGTGCTGTACTCACATCGCCTGTCCCGAAGTAAGATGATAAAGGTCACCTCTTTAGTAGGAAGCTTGCAGCTTTTGAAGTGTTTTCGTGGCTCTCATGACCTTCCCTCTCTTGGACTCAGCTTTGTCCGCTCTGGGTGGCCCCTTGGTCTCCGTGTTGTCCTCAGAATTGGTGGCCTCTTTCAGCAGCATTTTCAAGACTGGCCCTGACCTGAGGTAAGAGGGAAGGCAGGTGGTTAAGGGGCCATCCTGAGGTGTGGAGTCCGTGTTCCAGAAAGGACTCTGTGATTTGCTTCCTAATCCTGAGTCAGACCAACAAGCTTGTCTTTTATTTCCTAGTGATGTTCGTAATTCATTCTTTAATTTGCAAAATAAACTCAGTTGTTATACTGACGAGATTAATTGGCTTATGCTAGACATCGGCAGTGATTTTTAATTTGCTACCGTCTGCTTGATCCCTTTCTCCATTAGCTGTTCCAAGAGGGGTTGACTTGCTTGTGCATGAAAGCCTGCCCTCAAAGGCTCTGCAAGTGAGTCATTAGTATCAGGAAGGGCTTTAGGAGGGGGGCTCCCAGGGCACTCATGAACCAGGTACTGCAGGTTAATAGCATGGTGGCAGGTAGATTCAGAGAAGAGAAAAACAAAACACGTGATCTCTGAGGGTCTGAGTGCACAAGGGAGATAAGGATTGGAGGCTCCAGCTGTAACACTCTGCCCTTGTTAATGCTTTGGTGGGCTCTGATCCAAGCTCAGCCACTTATCCAAGTCAGTGTCTTCGCCTGCTCTTATGTTGCTGAAGCCTCTTGAGGTTGATTCAGGGCCTGGTTTTACTGTTTGGTCTGCAGTGTAGCCTGAAGCGGGTTGTGAGTACAAATACATGTGAGGGGGTAGGGTGTTAGGAGAGACGCCACCTCCCAGGAGAGAGGCTCCCCAAGGACAGGCTAAGCTGGGTGCAGGCAGCAGCCAGAACCCCCAAGATATGGATTCTACCTAGTTTCATCCTCCAGGCCCCTCCCCACTTCCTGCTCATCCTTCCAAGCATTTAGCCTTTGCCTGCTGTTCTTATAAGTCCGTTCATGCTGTGGAATGTGGAAATATTCCAGCTTTCTATTAGGGGCTTGAGACCTCTTACTGAGGCCCCTTGCTGTCATATCTGACCCCCCAGGAGGGCTGCCCTCGAGGACGGACTGGTCAGCCTCACTTAGCATCCTTGGCACCCAGGGGATGCTGAGAAAGGCAGCCCAAGAACATTTCTTCCTTCATCTGTCTGCCTCCTTTTTGTAAAATGAAGATGGTCCTAAAAGTGTTATTTTATCATTTCATTGACTTGCTGAGAAAACAGGCCCAAATTGCTGAAGACTCGAAGTCGTTCATAGGAAAGAGTGACTATGCTCCATGCACTGCGGCAGAACCCTGCCATCTGGAGAGGTGAGCAGGCTCCTTCCTCTGTTCCCACTTAGAGAGCACTTGAGCACTGAGGTTATCACAGTGCATGAGAGAGATGACACCTGGCCCCTGGATGTGGCAGTCTGCTGGGCTGCGGGGGAGGCACAACCATGAGGAGAGCAGGCAGAGCGCCCAGCACATTAGTTGTGGTTTGTGCGCAGAGAAACCCAGGGCCAGGTGCTGGGGTGAGGGGCACTTGGCCACGTGGTCCCCAGGATTGCAGCCTCCAATCAGAATGTCTCCCCGGGTTTCCTGAGAGTGGTCCGTGTAGACCTCTTGGGGTGGGAGTACCCTGGATGGTGACTTGAGGAGACTTCTCCCATAAGAGCGGTCCGAATTGACAGCACAGCCAAAAAGCCACTGTGGTGGGAGTTGAGCAAGAGTGCAATGGAGCTAGGAGGGCAGCTTGTTTTGCAGGTCCTCCTAGGCCACTGCAGTGTGGGGGGCTTCCTCTGAGTGAGGAGGGAAGTGCTGGCAGGTCTTAAGGAGAGTGTGCCTTCTTAAGCAGCACTGCTTAAGGAGGCACCTGACGGTAGCAGGTGCCTGAGGATAGAGGTGAAAGGCGAGGGACTAAAGGCCAGGGTGGTTCAGAGTGGGAAGAGGCAGTGGCTGTAAGATGTGGTCAGATGTGGGCCTTTAATGACAGCAGAGCTGAAAGGCTGGCTGATGGACTGGACATGAACTGTAGGAAGGCAAATGTTCAAGAGTGAGCCCAAGGCTTCTGGCCCAAGCCCCTGGCAGGGGCAATTCCCCTCTGCACATGTTCTGTGGCCAGGCACAGGCTGTGGATGGCAGGGCTGGTGCTGGGCCCTGGGAGAACCAGGGGCTACAGCAGGCATATACTCTGCTCTGAAGGGGTGCTGTGACAGCCACACTGGGAGCAGGGTGTCAGTGCTTCGGTACAGAGTGACATGATTTCAAGTTGCAGCACTCACATCAGTTATCTGATTGCAGACACTGAAGGCTTTTGAGAGGTGTCTGAATTTAGCCTTGAAGGAGAAATATGCAGCATAATCAGGAAATACAATGAGTATTTAACTTAAAATAAATCCAAAACATTTTGTCACAGTAAAGGACACATTGCCATTCATCCCCCTCAGAGTATTTCCTCACTTCAAATGTATTTATCCCATCCCTCTTGCCATTTTCTGAAGCAGTTCTGGAGCAGTATTTTCTTTTTTTTTAAATTTAAACATTCACTGTGTTTTCAGATTACCCTGTAAATAAGTAGAAGAAAGGAGGTTCATATTGAGAGTCTGAGTGCTCTGGACCAAGCTGCCATTTGATGAATACATTTAATGTAGTTTTAAATATTTCAACTTTCATGCTAAGATAGAACATCTAGACCATAGTGCTATTTTCTAATTTAATATTACATAAGCTTGTGGAAAACTAAAAAGAAAAAAAAAGGAGCAGGAGTATTTGTTTTGTATTTTATAAATTTAACTGTAGGCCATTTAGCATTTGATCAAAGAACAACAAAAAAGAAGTATCTTCAGCACATTCTTGAGCAATAGCTGATGTTAATAAAGTTAGCTTGGAGTGAATCTAGGTGGTTTCTGTTTTTAGAAAGAGAAATACAAATTTTTTTTTTCTATAGGAGATCCAGACATTAACAGTGTATCAGCTTCCAGTGAACACATGTACAGCTTTACAGATTGTAAAAGATGGGAATCACCATGTGACTCACAGGAAGTCACCTGCAGGCGTTCACCTACCTTTCCGTTTGCTTTTCAGTTTGCTGGTCGATGGTGTGAAACGATCCCTTCGTATAATTTGACTGTCTTCCATTGCTGATGACCTAAGCACCCCCTTTCTGTTCTCAAATACAGGTTTTGGTGTAGCCTCTGCTTGTGAGCTACAAGAGGGACAGTGGAATGTTTTTAACTAGAATTACAAGGCTAGAATGTACTTGCAACTGCAACTCTTCAAGTACTTGAACACTGGTTACCAAGGCACTCAATTATTTAAAGCCGGTGGTTGGGTGGATTGAGTTAATTAAAGAAGCCGGGGAGGCTGCTCCAAAGCGGCCTCCGCAGCAGTGCAGAGCAGAGGGGCTCACGCGGGATGCCGAGCCATGGAGGAGTCTCCTCTCCAACCACCAAGGCCTGACACACCGGCCTGAAAGACAGCCTGGTGTGGGTCCAGCAGATGCCCCTGGCTGTGGGCTCTGGATGGCGAGGTGGCACTGGCCCCCACGGCCTGGGAAGAGGGCTGCTGTGTGAGCTATCACCTGCCACCGCAAAGCAACTGATGCTTAGGAACCAAGCTAGCAAAGACAGGAAGAAACTAAAAAAACGAACATTTCACAACAAAAAGGGAGGAAGAGAAGCAGGCAAATTTCAGGTCAGATTGTGTGGGAGGGAACCTGGACCCATACTAGTTCTCTGGCTGGACGCCTGTCACTTGTAGCAGGGACCTGAGGGAGGCTAAGCAGACACATTGGACTTGCTTCCTTTGCCTCTCGGAACAAGGATTTGTGAGTTGTTACTTGTTTCTCACTGTGCCCAGGCTGAGTCATCTGCACCAGTAGTGATTGAGCATGTGTCTGAAGTCTCTTCTGCTGTTTCTCCTGTCCCCAGCCAAGGGCCATCGCCCCCACACAGTGCTCCCTCCTTGCTGCCACTCAGAGAAGGGTGGTGACAAATCACATTGTCACGAGGGAGGTCAGTCTGAAAGGGACAGGAAGTAAAAAGAAGCAAGATGTGCATGTAAACAACTCCTCACGATAAATGTAATCATTGTGTACTGCAGAAACATGTACTAATAAAAAACAGTCCAGGTGGAGGTCATGAAAAGTGAGGTTCATAGATTATTTCCAGGGAAAACATTTCTGCTCAACTGTGGTAACTGTTATTAGTCACTTTTCTGTTGCTGGGACAAAATATCTGATGTTCACAAATTAAAGGAGGAGCAGTTTAATTTGGCTTGTGGTTCAGGGCACTTAGTCTGTGGTTGCCTGGTTCCAAGGCAGAGACATCATGGTAGAAGAGCAAAGCTGCTCACCACATGAAATCCAGGAGAGCAGAGAGAGAAGGGAGGAAGCAGGGAGGGAAATATACCTACCAAAGGCGCTGCCCCAGTGATCTGCTTCCTCCCACCTGGCCCCAGCTAACAGCACATCTAGCTAGAAACTCATCAATGGATCAGTCCAGTGACGAGTATTGCCCCCATGATCCAGTCACCTCCTAAAAGCCCACTTCTGGACACATGAGACTTTGAGGGGACATTCTAGAGCTAAACCATAATAATGACTTCACATAGATTAAGTAAGTAAATGTTGCCACAGCTGGTGAGTCAGCATTGAACTGGAGATCAGGGCCTATGTTCTCTTCAGGTGATTCCTTGTCAGCCTCTCTCCGGGCTTAATCCAGAGCAAGCAGGGGCTGAATTGTGTCCTCTCCAGCTCCAACATTCTATGACCTTGTTCTTTGGACTATTTCTGTACTGTGGCCCTGCTCTGTTACCCACATGAGGTAGTGCCGTACAGGGTGATCAGAAAACCTAAAGGCAGCTGGAGAGACTCAGAAAAATGTGAGACTCTTAGAGAAGTGCAGAGAAAGGTGAGAGACTTCCCTGAGGAGTTGGTGGGATCCCCAACAATGTTAGCAGGACCTAGAGGGGTGGTAACACGGGCGGAAGTGGCCAGGGAGCCTCACAGAGATAGTGAATCGAGGTTAATCAAACAGCACAGTGTGGTTGGGTTGGGTGGTGTGGTTCACGGGAGGAGGGCTGTTAGGACAGGGACATCTGCTCAGTACGGACACCCAGAGGGAAATGAGCTGTGCAAGACAATGAGAGGTCGGCCTCAGGGCCCATAGTGTCAGTGGGCTACAGCAGCAGGAGCCACCATGGCTCCTGATGGAGTCTTTGTTGTCTCTGTCTATGGGAGCCTCTGTCGTCTGTGCCCTGGTCACTCTTAGGGATTATGACAGACTTTATGCCTTTTTTCAGGAGCCCAAATCACAACTTTGCTTTTTTCCCCCTCCGGCTATTCTTCCTTGTTAGGTTTGTTCACAGTTCAGCTGTCAGCACTTAGTTTGGGGAGCTTCCCATGGCTTACGCCATTGTCTCTCTTAAAAACCTTTGCTGGGAGAGCAAATCTATATCATCAGAGATGGTCTGAAGTCATCTCCCAAGTCTTGAGTTTTGGGGTTGTCTGCTAGGGCTTCTTCTGAGGCCTTTCAAAGAGGGACCCAGCGTGGTGAACTTGGGTGTGGTCTTTGTGATATTTCCACCAACATTGTATTAATGGCTGGTGAGTGAATATCCAGAAATAGCAGTGAGGTCCTGGGGGATGGGTAGAAATGAGGTCACAAGTGATACTGAGTCCTTCTGAGACCCTTAGGAACCCCATCTCCCTGGAGACAGGCTTGACACTTGCCTCCTTATGACAGGAATGAAATAGAGTATGTAAAATATATGTACACATTAGCATTTTCAGAAGGAAGTCCATGGAGTGTGTGATGTGAAATTCTTCCCCAGGGTCATTCCATGTAGGTCGGCACATCCACATAAACCTGATTAACATAACATCACTGGGAAATGTCGATAGGCCAATAAAAATTGCCTGCTTTCCTTAGGGATTCAAGAAATACTCTTGAATCTAAGAATATTTTATTTTATTATAGTCCTTGAAGTGCCAGTTTTGTAAGATGGAATTTGCAGTCCTGTTCTCTGTTGAAAAATAAAATTGTGGCTCTAATTTGACTAAAAACTAAACCTGGAAAATATTTACTTCTATATTATTATATAATATATTAAGCTTACTTAATATTTAGACAAAATCTGAAGAGACAAGTTTTGGTAGTTTCTGATGTCTAAAATTCTACATTAGCCAGTATATGCCTATAATTGTAATTATAATTGTAATTATAATGCCTATAATTCCAGCACTCAGGAGGCTGAGGCAGGAGGACTGTCGTGAGTTTGAAGCCAGCCTGGGCTACATAGTGAGTTCAAGGCCAGCCTGAAGTACAAAGCAAGACCCTGTTTCAAAAAAACAAACAAATAAAATAAAATTCTACATTGTTTTGTTTCTGTTCAGGGTTGGAGATTTTAAAGGTGGTGACAGGAAACAACATGATTTAAGAAGGAAATGCTATACTTTGCTCATGGTTGGAGCCAGGGGAGAAATATTTAATCTTTAGTGTAAGGAACAGGCAGTTAGTGTACTTCTAGATCCACAAAGAATCAGTTGGTCCGTTTATTCATTAATTATTAACTGGGTACAAGGTATTATGAAGACAGGTGCTTGGTAATGACAGTGAATAAGATAAGAGGACAAGAAGAAATAGACAATAGACACACACAGTGAGAATATTTACATTAGGGTGTGGCTTTTCAGGTTTTCAAACTAACATTACTTCCTTGGATTGCTAAAATGGATAACAGGGCAGCCCTTTGTTATCCCTGCTTGGCACCTGTGAAATGAGGCTAGAAAATAGAACTGCTTCTTTTAATGTGAAGCAGTTGGCAACAGCAGTATGACAGCTCAAACCCACAAGTTCCAATGGTCTGAACACTCTTCAAGTCAGCAGAGCTTGCTGGGTGCCGTAGTTTGATCTGGAGCATCCCTTAAGGCCTGTGTGTTGAAGACGTGGTTCCCAGCATAGTGCTGTTGGGGGTGCTGGGCCTAGTGGGAGGTCTGGCAGAGTTCCCTTGCGGGGAATAGTGGGACCTTGCCTGGTCTCTTCCCCTTTTTGCTTCTCAGCTGTGAGGTGAGCAGTTTGCTCTGCCACAGTGCCCGCCATGATGTGCTGCAACAGGGTCAACTGACCAGGGACTGACACCCAAAACTGTGAGCCCAAATAAACCTTTCTTCTCCATAAACCGATGACTTCAGGTATTTGTTAAAGTGGCAAGAAGCAAACTAACACATGGCAGAGTGTGAAGTAAGAGCAGGAAGTGTGAGAATGCTATCTCTGTAAGGGTCACTGCAAATAGTGGCTCTAGGAAGTGCTTACCAGGCTCTAGGAGGGACTTACCAGGGAGATCCTTGTCACAGGACTATGTACTACACTTCCTTAGAGTCAAATGAAAGGTGGAAGGAAGCCAGGATCACCTCCTGGGAGCAGGCAGGTACCTGGTTGAGTTGTTCAGTTTGCCAGTGTGTCTTGATGAGGGATAAGGGCATATTCACCCCAACACAGCTCAGTAAAGAATGACATTGTTTTTTGTTTTTTGAGACAGAGTCTTGCTAGGTAGTTCAGGCTGGCCATGAACACGCTATGTAGCCCAGGCTGGCCTTGAACTCACTGTGTTCCCCTGCCTCAGCTTTCTGAAAGCTGGGACTGCAGGTGTGTGCCACCACACCTGGCTAAGGAATGATGTTTGATTGTAAAGTAAAAACTATACTTAGTGTTCATCAGGCCACATAAGTTTTGATTTCCCCCTGTAAACTGGTCTCAGCTCAGCATGAAATAAAGGAATAAATAGCAGACATTGCTATTGTACAAAAGCAACACGGAGACTGTCCCCAAGGCCATCAGATTTTTGTTGCTTTTCATACTTTTGAATGGTCAAATAAAAATGAACGATTAAAGGCAAGGGGATATCACAACTGTTTATCTTTTATTTGATGTTGGGATAGTTTACATATGACCAGTGAATAACATGTTAATGAGTATCAAACCAAATATATATATATAATCAAAGTGGTAAGATTTGCTTTTGCCAAATAAAGCTCATCCATTTGTTATCTCATTTTGTTTATTCATCTGTACTTGCATGAAGTACCCTTTGGCACTGCTGTGTGCCAGGCATGTTTTCAGGTGCTGAGAAGCATCAGAGAACGATGTAGACTAAAATTCTTGCTGTGGAATATATATTCGAGAAGGAAGAAATGATTATAATCACTTTAAGTAGGAGAAATTAAAAAAAAATTGTTGTGTAAAATAAGTACTTAAGGAAATATAAAGTAATGAACGTTTCCATTGAGGGAAGTGTAGGTATTTCTCATAAGGTGATACAGGTGAGCTTCTCTGAGTAGATGGCGTTTGTATCAAGATTTACTGTTGGTAAGTAAGCCAACCACATGCATAATTGAGAAAGGACCACCACAGGCTCTGAGCATGGCAGATAAATAGGCCCAGCAGAATGTCTGCACTAGAACTGGCTTCTGTAGCCATCGTAGGTCCCAGAGCAAGTGGAATTATTTCAGAAAGTCCTGTCTGAGTCTCCAGAATAAAGGAGAAGAAGACATATTTTTCCCCAGCCGTCATAAGTTGATAGCTAGGCCAGAGTCCTATAACAATAGACAAGTTAAGAAGAGAAAAGACACCAAGTTTACTGAGTGCACATTTCACTGGAGGAGGTCACTCCTCCCTGTGGCTTAGAGACTCACCTTAGCAGTTCATCAGAGAACAATACATTTTAGGGAAGTGACAGGACTAAGACACAGATGCCCCAGGCTGTGGAGTCCAGAAAGCTGTGGAAAGGTAAAGTTATGGGAAAAGTCTGTTTGGAGATGCTATGGTCCCCTGACTCTGAGCTGAGGAGAAAGCACTGTAACAGAAAGCATATCTAGTCATTAGGCAAAAAGGGCAGGAGAAAGATAGAAAGATTTTTTATTTATTTATTTATTTATTTTTGAGGCAAGGTCTCACTGTAGTTCAGGCTGGCCTTGAGCCCACTGTGTAGCTTGGGCTGACCTCACTTGCTGTAATCCTCCTGCTTCAGCCTTCCTAGTGCCACATGGTTGGCTTAGAAAACTCTTTTGCCTTTGTGAATCGCTAGTTTGGTTTTAGGCAAAGAAAGAAGAGAGCTCCACTGCGTTCGATCAAGGATCATGTATATTTTGGAGAGAAATACTTTGATTTCTATGTTAGTCAGTTTTTACTGTTACAAAATGTCTGAGATAATAAACTTACAAAGAGGAAAGATTTATTTTTGCTTATAGTTGAGTTCTAGTCGATGACAGGTTGGCCTTTCACTGTAGGCCTGTGGCGAGGCTGATCATCATGGCAGGGAGCACATGGTGGAAGAAGACTATTTTCATAACCAGGAGCCAACTAGGGAGGAAGGAGCTGGGGACCCGCCATCTGCCCAAGGGTGTGTCCCCAGTAACCTAAGACCTTTCACTAGGCCCCACCTCTTACCACCTCCCTATAGCACCAAGCTAGGGCCATCAGGAAGAACCTTAAAGTTGAACTGTAACAGTTTCTTTCAAAACCTACACGGCAAGAATTCTGCTGTCCGGCACAGTAGAGCGGCCAGAATGCAGGGCAGCCTGGGGATCCTCTAGATTATGAGCAAATCCAACCTCAATCACCAAAGCAGCAAGAAGCTCAATCCACATGGCTCTATCAAGCTGATCAGCCTTAATAGTTACTCTTTAAAGACCAGAGATTCGCAATGGCTGTGAGGGAGGAGAGGGATATGCAGTTTGAATTCTATATTTCATATTTTGCATTCATTGTTTATCATGCAAATTACAGAAATTAATGTTTGACTAAATGTCCTTAGCTTTGGAAATATGGAAAAAGATATAGGGTAATCCCCCATCAGAAGCAGGCCCTTACTCTGCTGTGCTGCATTTCTCTTTGTTGTGCTGTTTATCCAAAGGAGACCTTAGTAAATTGCTTAAAATTATTAGTAATTAATTGCCAATTAGTAAACAGTAAAATGCTAGTAAAGTCATCAGTGAAATTCTGTTGTGGATTGTCATGCTGTAAGCTCACGGGTCTTAAGTGGTAAAGCAAAGCACATACATGTCTGGTTTGAGATGCCTACAAGTGGGCCCAAGCCCCTGGCCCCAACTGTTCTATGTGTGCCCGGAAGGAAGCTTTCTGGGGCCATAAAAAGAAATACCTGAGGACTGGAAAAAAGAAGAAAGTCTGATTTTTCCCTTTCGTTGTCTTTGCCTTTTGATGATCGGTTTCCTCAACAGAAGGGCCGTTACCAGCTCTATGCAAGGCCCTGAACATGCACTCAAAGAGGTGCAGGACACAGTCTTGAGTGTTCACTCAGATGATGCCACCTCAGGACCCAGTGCAATGGTGGGCTGATACTGACTTACATGATGCTTGGCCACCCCTTCTTTCTCTTATGCAGCATATTTTTAAGCTGTGCATTTGGCCTCTGATAATATTTGTATTTTTTATTGTTGTTTTGAGATGGGGTCTTAAACTTTCTGTAGTCCAGCCTGGCCTTGACCTCACTATGTAGTCCAGCCTGGCCTTGAACTCATGAAGGTCCTGCTGCCCCAGCCTCTCAAGTAGTGGGATTATAGATGTGTGCCACCGTGCGTGGCTAATATTTGCATGTTAGGATGCTCTCTGCTCTTTGTTTCCACACTAGATTTTTCATTAGACAAGAGCATGAACCTGGTGCTGCATTTCACTGCAGTCTGCAGCATTTCCAAACATGGCACCCAGTAGGTGTGTCACAGAGATCTGAATGTCAGAACTGTGTGTTGGAGTGATGAGAGCTAAGAGGGTGCGTTTTCTGGCTACTTTGCGTGGTCAAATCCCATTTTCTCACAGAAGAGCCACCTTCCTCCTCCCTACCAAGCTTCCTGCTCATTATGTGGAAGAGAAAGGCATGGAGATGGTGTGGGTATTAAGGGACCTTCCCCCAGGGGCGGATAGCCTATATATAAGGGAGGAAAAGAGGCTTGTTTTTGTTTTTGTTTTTGTTTTTGTTTGTCTTTGGCTGTTTTGCACTGTTGTCCCTGTGTCATGACACCTTGTCTCGGAGCCAGCTGATTAAGGACCGAAACCTCTACAAACTATGAGCTAAATAAATCTTTCCTTCCTTAACTTTGGGCATTGGTTATTTTGTCTCAGGTACTAAGAGTTTGGTTGTTGCTGTGACTATACTTGACCATGTGGTTCAAGAGCCTTTGGGAAAGGCTTGTGGGAAGAGTTTGCAAAGGTTCAGAGATGTCGCCTGAAGAAGTGCTGGAATGCCTTCAGCTGTTCTGTATGGGAGATTCTGGTCAGAGCTCAAAAGACCAGAACAGAAGGCTGATAGAAATCCTGCCAGTAAAGACTGGGCTCTGGAGGTTTGCGCTGGAAAAAAAGGACTGCATTGGGTGCTGGACTCCAGATGATGTGTGTTATGGCTTGACAGAAAGTTTGTCTGCATTTTGCTCCTGTCCAGAGAGTTTGTCTGAGACTGAGATTAGAGGTGACAGACTGATTAACCTCGCAAAAAAAAAAAAAAAAAAAATTCATAACAGTTAAATGTTGAGGCTGTGGCATGGCTATTGTTGGGAGCTTTTAGCCAGATTTATGTTGAAAATCAAGAAAAATAGCCCAGCAGGATGATTTAAAATGTGAGTTTGGCCAAGGGGGAAAAAAAAAGCTCCAGTAAAGCTGTAGACTATAAAGATAAAACAGAGGAGATCTTGACGGCTGAGTAGAAACAAACAACAATAAATTAAAAAATAAAAATGATGGCCCAAGGGCATAAAAAAAACGCATATCTACTCTTTGCAGCCTCAAAACTGCAAAGGTAAAAAAGGACCTTACTTTGAAAAAAAAAGGCACAGGGTGCCATGTTCCAAAAGGGCAGCAACATAAAAAATTTATTCCTCAAAATCAGTTTCACAGTACTCAGAGATTCAGGCACTTGACCTGTATAGCCAAGAGAAAAAAAAACTGGCTGCTAGTCCACCTGGCAACAGACCTTGACATCATCATGGTGGTAGTTTTAGGTACGTACAAAATACAAGAGTTCTGAGGTTAAAAAGGCTTCCACCTCAGTTTCAAAAGACATGAGAGGATAGAAAATATGCCCCTGTGAGGACAGTGTGTAAGACTGTAAGTGAAAAGCCAAAGGTACAATAAAAACACCAAAAGTTTTAAAAAGCTAAAAACATGGATCATCTAAAAAAAATTACAAGGAGGAAGCAAAGCGGGCCTAAGAAAAAAGCTGTGAGAGCTGTAAGCACCACAAGTGCTGTAGGGATGGAGCCATCCAAGTCCTTTGGAGCTCATAATTTGCCACAGATTGCCTTAGATACTGGACATGAAACTACAGGGCTTAATATTTGCTCTGCTGGATTTTGGACTTGCTTTGGTCCTTTGTATCCCCTTGTTTGTATCTTTTAAAATAAAAATGTTTGTCTCATGTGATGAAACATTAATTAAAACTGTTTAATTTTGTTTTCATTTGAACAAGAGCTTACAACTAATAGTTTGCCTTAAATCTAAGAGGAGATTTGGGACTTGGACTTTTCAACAATGCTAAAACTCTTACGACTAAGTGATGGACAAAGCAGGCTTCCGCTATGCTAAAGTACATGTTTCCATTAGGAAATACGGTATGGCTGTCTTTGACCCAGTATGAGGAACTGAGCATGCCAGGTCCTCTTTCCCATTAATATCACCAGGAAGAGAATCAGTGTTTTTGAAAGTAGTCCAGTTATTTAAGGCTCAGCTTTGAAACCAACAGTGTTTGCAGGAACTTGGCATTATGGTGGTTCTTCTGTGTTTGCCAGGTTTTGGTTTTGGGTTGGCACTCCTCCCAGAAGAGTAGGCTGGTGCAATGGTCTTCTCTTCTAGGTATGCCAGAATAGGGCCCAACTATGGGGCTCCTCCCACCACCTCTGTCTTGCTTTGAGCAGTTGCTAACCTAGAGCTTTGAGATGAATGAAAAAGAAACTTGATTACAGAGTAAACACTGGGCCAGGTGTGATGGTGCTGACCTGTAATCCCAGCTATTCAGGAAACTGAGGCAAGGGAAGATTGCAAGTTTGAGGCTAGACTGGGAAAGTTAGCAAGATCTTTTCTCAAAGAATAAAAAATGACTAGAGATACAGCTCAGAGTAAAGACCCAGAATTCAATCCTGGTACCGCAAAAATATTTTTTAAAAAGCACTGGGAGGGAAGTAGTTGCTGCTATTCCTTCAGCATTCTTATTTTTCTGATGTAGGTGAAGGTTTGCAAAGGAGACTAAGCTTTCTATCCAAACGGGAATCCATGGTGAGAACACCGCTCTCCAGACAGACTGGACTCTCCCAGGCATACGGGAAGCAACAAGGGGAAAAGCAGATGATCTTGGTCTGAAGAATTAAACATTCTTGGTAGCATTTGAATAAGTTGGAAACATATTCCTCAGACTGAAAAATAGCTTTTCAGAGACATGTATCATTTCTAAAAGCTTGGAAACCCAGGAAATAGCAGTCATACCACATTGATGTCAGTGTGTGCTTAACTCTGTGCTTGATTTATTGCCAACTGGCAGGTAGAGTAATAAAAGGAGAAACAAATTCTTATTGCTGAACACAGAGGGCTTGTCATAATGCCCAACCTTGTTTCTGACCTGATGATTATATTCCAATTTCCTTTCCACTGAGAGAAAGCTACAGTGGGCTTGGAAGGAATTAATAATAGATAGATGTTAATAGTAAAATGAGCTGACTTCAAATGTTATTTTCATATTTTGTGAGAAATTTCCCTCTGATGGAAACTTAGTAACATTTTACATCTGAATATTTTATTTCTCAAATAAGTGCCCCTGTATGTTGCTCCCTGGGAAGTTGTTTTTTGGGAAAATGCCGAAAGTGAAGGTCAGCTCTGCCCCATGTCTGACTGTTACAGTGCAAGCTCCGTCTTCCTCAGACAGGAGGGCGACAGGACTGAGCCAGAGTAGCTCACGCTTCCAGGCTTAGTCCTGTCTACAGGGGCGAGCATCCTGGAAACCAGTGAGTTTATCCTGGGGGAGGGTGTGTGTTACTGACAGGCACACTGAGGCGTAGAGATATCCAAGGACACTTGTACGTGTTAAGAGCAGAGTCTAGTGGCAACCAGATATGCTCACTCCTGCTCCTAGGTGGTGACAGCGGCAGTCAGGTGCAGACCTCAGCCAGGGCAGGCCACCTTCTGTCAAAGTGTTGCCTTTGATGTTGGGAGTGGTAGTGCATGCCTGTAATCTCAGCATCATGGGAAGTTGAGGCAGGTGGATCATAAGTTGGAGCCCAACCTGAAAAACTTAGCAAGGTAGTGAGACTCTGTCTCAAAATAAAAAATTTTTAAAAGGGTGAGGATATAGCTCAGTGTGAAGGTCCTGGGTTCAATTCCCAGCACCAGGAGAAAAAAAAAGTGCTATCTTCAAGATGATTTGCATCTGCACAGCCTCTGCGAGCTTACTGGGTGCAAAGCCCTACTCTGAAGTGTCTGAGTCCTGAGTCTGAGATCTGGTTCCCTGTGATAAAGATCCAGGGATGGGGTGAGCTTGGAAAGATGGTGGGCCTGTCGGGGGAGGCCTTCAATGTAACCCCCAGGGTAGGAGATGGTAGCCCAAGAGATAGATGAGGCAGGAAAAGGGCTGAATTAGGATAGCAGTGCTGGGACTGAAAGAGCAAGGAACTGTGGGATTCTGCCCGCCTGTGGCTCTTGTGTGCTGAGAACCTTAGGGGTGCAGTGGAGTCAGGGATGGCCCTAGGGAGCTCTGATGAATAGCTGAGCCTTTCTCTGGGCTGGAGCAGGGGTGAAGGGAAGTGGCTGTGCTGTGTAGATACGGTGGGTAGAGATACAGGTCAAGGGGCAACGCTGTGTCTATTTGTAAGCTAAATGGCTAAACAACCTTATACTAGGTGATAGGTAGGATGGACCCTGAGCCCCCCTCGGCTCTCAGGGTGGCCTTGGCTTTTAGGTTGGCATTTTCTGTAGGCCATGAAGTGAAAGAGACAGGAAACCCTTTTGGTCAGTGAGTACAAATGGAGTAGAGGTTAGAGGACCATGCCCGGGGACTCCCATGTGGCCGGCTGGTCAAGGAGGAAGGAGATCTATGCCCTGACAAGTGGCAGTGAGAGGCACACATGTGAAGCCAAGGAAAGAGGTATTTCAAGGACAAGGGGGAAATCTGTGTAGTCTAATGGTGCTTAGAAGCCAAGAAAGATAAGGAGAGAAGTAATTTGGGGACTGGGTGAGATACAAGCCACAGAAGCTCAGGTCAAACCAACTATGGAGAGTGTGTGCTTAGAATCTAGAAGCCTTCCCTCCTGCTTATCCTGCTTATCCTGCAGCAGGGAGAGGGGTATCTTCCCATCACATCCCTCTGCTTCCCTCTTGCACACCCAGCATTTCATGCGTTACAGGATTTTTATTCAAGAAGACTTTGTTGAACCAAATATTTAATCTTCTGGAATGTGGAACAGGAGTCCCTTATTACAATGTCAGTTTTATGAATGGTATGTCATCTGTTCACTGCTCCTTTCACTTACATTTTCTCTTTAATACAACTTTGCCACAGATGAAGCTCTCCTGATATTTCCCTGGGTGTGTGTGATCGTCTGCTTCTGTGAGTCATTTGTCTTGGGAGAGGCTCTGCACACTTAATGAATGCTTTGTTCACAGTTGTGCTTGACAGTGTCAGATCTCATGACCTGGTACATGGTCAGGCTCAGCAAACACAAGTTGAAACTTAGGGCAAAGGAAACTCTATGGTGGACAGCACTGCAGCCCCAGGAAGAAGGAGGTGAGTGCTTCCAGGTCCTCTGGAACCCTTCCTGGAGCCACAGCTATAAATGAGAGTTTCTGCCTGTGGAAGCCCCCACTGTGGTCACTTGTCCATCCTTGGTTCTGCCCTGGGTGCCATTTTGAAGGCCTCTGCTCTGGAAGGATCCCCGTGTGCAGTAGCAATCCATAGGCTGGTGGAAGTCAGACACAATCTACATTATGTCCATCTGGGAGACCAGGAGATCAATATAGATTTGGGGGCCTTCAAATTAAGAAATCTCATTGGCTGTGTCTTAATGCTTCTAAGTGCCACAGTTCTTTTGTTTGTTTGTTTGTTTTTTCTTGCCCCAGGAATTGAACTCATGACCTTGCGCTTGCCAGGCAGGTGCTGTGCCACTGAGCTAAATCCCCGGCCCTAAGTGCCACAGTTCTGAACTTCAGTTTATCTTCTCTTACATATATGGGAAGGTACTGTCTATACAAAAGCAGGCTTTTAAAAAGTAAAGAAAATCTAGAATTTTCTTGCTAGAAGTTGTCTAAGTGAACAAAGGTGTTCCTACATCCACATTTCAAACCTCTTTTAAACCTTTTGTTGTGCATAGTTATTTTCAAATTTAGAAACTTGTATTTAACAAATACACAGTGTGTTTATAAGCCAGCTATCAACAATTTGAATTCTGCCATTCTTGTTTTCTCTACCCTGTATGCCTCCTTCAGCTTTTATAATTTCTTTCCTGGTATTCCATATTAATAAATTTTTACTGGGAAAAGCTATAGTAATAAGGACCCCTGAATCTCAGAACCTTATAATGGCAAAGGTTTGTCTCTTGCTTAAGTTACCTGTCATCCTTGGGTACAGATAGGGACCGAGACGATCCCAGATCCGTAGGACATCTGTCAAGCCTTCACTGAAAAGATTTCCCAAGGATTGGGCCATAACCTAGACTAGAGCCAAGAGAAGCCAGATTCTAAGAAGAAAGATCTGTCATCGAGGTATAAAAGGATGTTTTATTTTTCTTAGTAAATGTGATAACCTTCCCTATTAATTAAACTACACCCTAGGAGACAAAGAAGTTAATATCTGATGTTTCCTAATTAGGAATATACACCCCAGGATAAGTGAGTTATTATTTGAAAGTTATTATACTTAATTAAGTATATAGACTAGAGAGTCCCTTAATTAGCAAAAGGAATGCTAGAAGTTATTTTTCATTGGTAAAATGGGTGGTTTTTTAACCAGGGAAGATAGACTAGCTAGAGATACTGTTCATCTACCCTTGCATGAAAGAGTAGGCAGTCTTTGGAAACTTTGCAAATAGACATCCTTCAAACAGTATTCTATGTCTGAGATTCCATCCTTTTATGTGCTCTGCCAGGATTTTGTCCCCTGAGTTGCCCAGAAGTTTGTTGAATCCAACTGCTAGTACTATATTACACCTATCTCTTGCAAGCTTTTTCAGTACCTACTGTTAAGGCATTTTGCAGTGGGGCAGTGAGAACTTCAGAGGGTTTGTGTTGGGTTTCATTGGTGCCTTCCCAAACTACAGAACAGCCTCAAAGTTTCTATATATCAACTTGTTCCCTGAGCTCTGTCGTTAGGTCTTTAATAGTGTTAAACCAAAACTCTTGAGATCAAGGGAGCTCTTAAATAAAGGGATTTTACGGAACCATTACAGATGGTAATCAGAAAGAAAAGATTGAGTCCTTTACAGTTCCTGCAGCAAGACAAGGCAACAGCTGGAAAAGGTCCCTCAGACCAGAGCGAAGAGTATCTTTATAAACTTCAGGGAAAGAAAGAAGTGCAGTCTGCGCTGGCTGCAGACACAGTAAGATGAGCAGAATAATGGAAAGCAGTGAAACTTTGGAGTATGAGAGCTGGTCTGTAAGGAGAGTTGTAACTGTTGCTTCTGGATTGGTTGGGGTTAATAGTTTTCAAAGTTTATATCTAAAACAACAGAACAGTGTGACATGGTCCTGGTAGTCAGCTGTAGTGGGATTTATGCCAAGATTTCAACGTAAACGCTTGTGCTGGCTTTACCTGCAGCTAACTGATTAACCTCCTTTATCTTTTCCACCTTCCAGCCTTTGTAATTAAATGCAGGGCTTTACAGAATTTTTCATCACTAGTTATTAGGGACTGTTCCAATAATCTCTAGCCATATCTTAAAGGACTTGGAAAAATTAAACTGCTGCCGAGAACGGAAAGGAACGTGCAGGTAACCTCCAACTGGTAAGCCTGGGACCTGTGGCCCATCTGATAGAACATATATATTGTGGGAGTAATTCACTGAGTCTTCTCTTTTGGCATCAGTGGCAGAGTTTACCTCTCTGGTGTTTGTATGTGCTGCATTTGTGTACATTGTAGTACACGGATCATTTTACTTAGTCCTCATGACACCTGCGTGAGGTAGAAGTAGTATTTATCTCGACAGACGATTGACTTAGGGCACACAGGTCCACGCAGCTACTAAGAGGAAGAACCAGAATTCAAATTCAGGAAATAGAGTCCTCAGTGTTTAAAACAAATTATGTTGAAATCTTGGCATAATTCCCACTGCAGCTGACTACCAGGACCATGTCATGCTGTTTTGTTGTTTTAGGTATAAACTTTCAAAACTGTTAACCCCAACCAATCCAGAAGTTGACAGTTAATCTTGACTGTCAACTTAATTGGGTTGAGAAACACTTAGAACGTTAGTAAAGCACACTTCTGGGTGTGTCCAGGTGTTTCCAAAGTTAGCTGGTATATGGGACAGCAAACTGAAAATTCCCCTGAATGTGGTGGCTCCAGCCAGTTGGCTGGGGGCCTAAGCTGGACAAAAGTAGCAGAAGGAAGCCCTCCAGCGCATGCTCTTTCCTTCTTTCTCTGCCTCTTGGCTGTCATGAAGTGAACAACTTTCTCCACCATTGCCTTCTGCCATGATGCCTAAGAGCAAGCAGGCTGGGGATATAGCTCAGCAGCACAAGCACCTGCTTGGCAAGTGCAAGGTCCTGAGTTCGATTCCTAGTACCACAAAAAAACCAGCCTAACAGCAACAGAGCCAGCTGGCCATGGACTGTAACCACTGAAAACCTTCAGCCAAAATAAATCTTTCTTCTTTTAAGTAATTCTACTTGGGTATTTTATCACAGTGTTAGAATGGTGGCTGACCATGAGACCATTAAACTGGGGTGGCTCTAACACTTTAAATTCTTCCTTGAACAAACCAAAGGTTAATGTAAAGAGTAAACTGAAATGAGGAACTGTACTAATTAGGAGCAGCTGTTAGCAGGCTGGTATTTCATGAAGTCAAACAATAAAATCACAGATAAAGGAAGAAAAGAAGTGATTATTGGAAGTATAAGAAGAAAGAAAGCTCCTGGTAGTCTGGAGGAGTCCCGGAAAGGGTCACCAGAGTAGGCTCTGTGTTAGGATCTTTTATATCTAGGTAGCCAGGTCCCTGGCCATAACAGGTCAAGGTGTACTTAGACTATAGAATTTGGGTATGGAGTGTCCAAGCTCTAATATGACCTGTAAACAGAGCACATAGTGTCTTATACACTAATCAAGCACTCTCTGGCCGGGCAGAAATCTTGCTATGCAATTAGGGGGAACAAAGGAAAGAGGGCTTAGTTACAATGCCATCTTCCCTGTGTTTGCTTTTACATTCCTGAGCTTAGTGATCTATATGGCTTGAGTTAACCCTGTTTTCTGTGCTGTTCTCTTGGGAAGACTGACCACTCTCACCCTATCTTAGATACCATCCCTTGCTAACTGCCTAAACTTACACCACCAACTAGCCTCTAACTATAGACTTTCTACTCCAACCAATTAAAGTTGTTTCCATTTTCTTGGTTCTGCAAATATATTATAATAAAATTTTCTCTGTTGCCTCTCCTTGGAGCCACTTGCTGACTGGTGCTGCCCAGACTCACTAATTGCATGCTCAAATAAGCTCTTTCACATTTATTTATTTATTTATTTATTTATTTGGTTTTTTTCCAGTACCGGGAATCGAACTCACGACCTTGCACTTGCCAGGCAGGTGCTGTGCCACTGAGCTAAATCCCCAGCCCCAGCTCTTTCAAATTTAAATATGCTGAAGTCTGACTTTTATCATCAGTTTATTCCATTACCAAAGTCTTTAAATGATGGAAAAGCAATTATACTTTATTACATGAACATTTGCCTCCAAAAGGTATAGTGTCCCATCACGGTGCAATGGATGCCATGTTTTCTTCCCAGGGTTACCAGACACCTTGACAAGTGACTATTTTGCGTCTCTGTGAATGGAGGAGTGTGGGTGTGGTTTGATTCAGTGGAATCATGAGGATCCTGATCAAAGTTCAATTCTGCTCTCTGTTTGACAGCCAGTATTCAGATACAAGTGATGGGAAGGAGATCAGGTTTTATTATAAGCAAGTTGATTGACACAATGGCCAGATTTTCATCACAAGGAATATTTCCAAAGAATTTGTGTATGTGGAAGGGTTTTTATGAGGAAGAAAGGAGAATAGTGGGCTAAAGACCAGGGAGCCCCTGAGAGCCATCCATTAAGTTGGGCATCTACCCTGTGGGTTTGTAACTCAGTGTCTGTTTTCCCTTCTCTTTGGTGGGACTATTTCTGTGATTATAATTGATCTCTTTCTGGGCAAGTTCCTAAACACACTATTTTCATGCAAGGTAAACACTGTTCTTCTTTTGATTAGAGAACAGGACTAGCAAGTCCTTGGCCTACACTTTGATTTGAAGATCACCAGGTGTTCTGGATTCCGAAAAACTAAAGAACAATTACCAATCTAGAGGTTTGGGGACTCCTTTTTTAAAATTTCATTTTATTTTTCTCTTTGACCTTTTTCCTGGAAGAGTTGGCTTTGGTTTAAAGGGGATTCTGTAGAAGCTATTAGCCTGAGCAAAGGGCAAAGCATAAAGAATAACTTTCAAAGGGCCAATTTTGCAGTGCAAATCTAATCTTGATTACGACAGCGTAAAATAAAGGGGTGCAGCCATCACTGCTGTTACACCTTCGCAGCCTGGAGAATTGGGGACCACTCTGCTTTCTAGACTACAGTTGAGCACGCAGGCCAAGCGAGAGCTATATTGATTGTTTGTGGGTGGGGGACATGTTGGAAATTCAGCATCAAGTCATTCAGCATCTTTGGAGCCAGACTTCACAGGGCATGGGGCAGACTGTTCCCAGAGGAAGAGGAGTTTAAATCCTGACTTGGCTGCACAGCACCCCTGCCTGGAGGAAATGCCTACAGCATGAACTGCAAATCCCTGATCTCAAAGTACCTCTCTGGGAAGCCTTTACAATCGAATAATTTTTAAACCTTCCGATAGTGATGGCTGCAGGGTAATTATGTCAAATCTGAAAGCCAAAGTGGCAGGTAGAGAAAATACTGCCTACTTCAGGATCTTGGGGCCTCAGGAGAAACTATATCTGTTGTCTCTGTGGGCTTGTGGAATGTTTCTTCATTGTCCTATACTAAATTTCTACATGGTCAAGAACAGGAACAGCTTTTTTTTTTTTTTTTCCTGTCTTTTTGAGACAGGATCTCCCTATGCAGTTTAGGCTGGCCTTGAGCTCACTTTGTAGCCCAGGCTGGTCTCGAACTTGCAGTGATCCTCCTGCCTCAGCCTCCTGAGTGCTAGGATTACAGGCGTGCGCCACCATGCCCGGCATGGTCAAGAATAAGAAGGGGAAATGTTTTTAGAAATAAGAAAAGGGCATACTGTACGGGACTTCAAAGTGTGGTTGCTGCCAGCTGTGTGCTCTTCTGCAATAATCAGTTTTGGGTCAAGTTCTAACTCTTCTAATGATCCAGGGGAGAAAGTGACAAACACAGTTGGAGCACAGGCCATGTGTGACAATGACAAGACACCAGAGGGGTGCTGGGTGCTGCATGGACGATGACAGCAGCTGTTGTGAAAAGTGTCTTCTCTGCAACAGGCCACCAGTGCCTAAAGAAGGTTTATGTGGATTGCAGTCACCACCAAGAGGTGGAAACCCTGTCTGCTGGAAAGAATCGTGAGCAAAGGAAGCTTTTATTCAATAATGAGGATCGTCATTGTAAGGTTGGCGGAGGGATCAGATATGAAACACAGCAACAGAGAGGAGAGGGAATTTTTACTGGAATGGGAGTGAGGGGCAGGGTAGAGGCAAGGAGTTCAGGTTTATATAGGGGCAGAGGTGCACCAGGAGGATTTGATTTTGGCGCGCAGGAGACCTCGTTTGAGCAGGCAGGACACCTTTGAGACATTTGTGGATTAGGATGCCTGTCAGAAAGTAAATTAAATTACAGCTGTGTTGTCAGATGCACATTAGATTACAGACGTCTGTCAGGGCTTTGTTTCACCCCAGAGGGTTAGGACTGGAACAGTCATGTGACATACAACCTAGAGTGACACAAGGTGTGGTCCAACAAAGGACAGGGGAGAGGGCCTCTCAAGGAGCCCAGAAGAGAGATGGTCTGAGTTTGGGTCTTGTTGAAACCTGTTGGCTGATTAGGCTACAGATAAAAGATTGTAAGAGGGTTGTTTCCAGGCAATCAGAGACTTTCTCACCTTCAGGACTCTGGAGGATCCTGGAGTAGCTTGGTCATGCACCCGCACAGCCCCCTTCACCTTTTGGAAATAACAGAAATGAGGCAGAGTTTGTTGGGCTTCAAGCAGATTCCATACCCCTTTAATCCTATTGTCATGGAACTGGGATCAGTGGGCCAGGGATGACCTGGACACTTTACCCAGGTTCGATCAAGGATGAGCAGCAACCCTGGGAACAACCTCAAGGTGAAGGCAACAATATATCAGTAACAGTTTGAGTTGCAGGATTTTGGACTCCAGTATGTTGAAGGCAGGATGTGTCAGTGATCTGGCAGTGTAGACTGGTCCTTGGCAAGGGCCACCAGACAAGGAAGGTTAGGGCAGGCAGGGCCCTAGTGAAATAGCTATCACCATACAAACTGAGCCTTTTGTCTCCAAGTCAAAGAATGAAATTGTGGGCAGAAAGAAGGTTAAGGGGGAAGTGTTTATTGGCAGTATAAAAAGAAAAAAAGGCTCCCAATAGCCAAGAGGAGTCCAGGAATTGGAGGGCCCAGATGCTTCCTTTGTCTTGGTCTTTCACGGACAAGCAGAGCCCAGGATCCTGTGTAGTTACACACGGATTACCTACCACAGTAGGCTCTGTGGGTTTAGATGAGGTCGGGCGCGTTCAGGGTGGTATGGCCGTAGACTGTGGGATTAGAATAACCAGTTGGAGTTTACGCTTTGTAAAGTAGAGTTTAAAGAATATCAGGTTACTCAGCTGGCTGACTTCAAAGGAAAGCGAATTCTAAGGAAACTGGTTCTCTACATTTCTAAGTTCCTCCATGTGCAGCCCAGAGGTAGGGAGTTGTTAGCTAACAGCATATTCTGCCTAAGAAGTTTTTTTTTTCCTGAGAGTTAGGGTTCTTATCTTAACTCTTTACCCTTTTTCTAAGCTTAACTAGCTGTATGGCTTACTGTGCTGTTTTATTTGTAACCAGCCGACTCCATCTTAAGCCCTGTGCCTGACTTTCTGCCTACTTACAAGCAAACTACCTAAACTACCTTTTACTCTAGGTTTGGGCTAGCCGAGTCTTTTTAGTTATTGTGTTACATCTGATCTGTCTCAGAATATCTTAATTCTGGAAACACCCAGGGATTTCTCTAATTGTTTCTGGTTGCTCACGTTACTCTGCTTGTCCCTGACCAAACCAAAGGAGATCATATATTTTGATAAAAAGGAAAAAAAATTTATTCAGGTAGCTCTGAGGAGAAGGGGCCCATTGCATCAAATCACCATCTCCCATGTGCAGATAGCTGTAGAGGTCTTTTATAGTAAGGAACAGTGGGGAAAGGAGCACAGAGCAGGGCTGTAGATCCCTCCACCCTTGCTTTATCTATCGCTTCCAGCCTTCCTTAGCTACCTACCTTCCTCTTCTCCTGGGGTAGGTATCTGCATATTCTGTCACTTTTTTGGGGAGGGGCATTGTTAAATGCGCAGAAGGAGGAAATTTACAGAACTTGCTTACCTCTAAAAGAAAAAAATTGGGGCTGGGGATTTAGCTCAGCGGCAAAAGCGCCTGCCTGGCAAGTGCAAGGTCGTAGGTTCGATTCCTGGTACGGGAAGAAGAAAGAAAAAAATCTAAGCATTAATGTTCCATTTTGCAGTGCCAGTTACATAATTTTTTATTTTCTATATAGTTGGCCATCACCTCTCTTTTATTTTTTACGTGTTCTTCACGACACTTTACCCCTCTCCATGGCCAGATTTGAAAGGCTGGTAAACATGGCTCCCTCCCTGCTTCCTTCCTGCACTTGCTGTTGGGTCTTTGGTAAACTGAATTATTGTGGCCCCTTTACTGATACAGTAGGGACACACAGCCCATCTCAAAGAGCTGATGCTGGGATTAAAGGACCCTATTTAGATGGCACACAGTGCCATTCCTGGATCATCACGTACAAGTGTGCTATATTTATTTTCTTATCCAAATGCTTTCCCAGCCCTGGGAGGTTCAGTGTGAATTAGCAAGCTACAAAGGTAGAATAAGGTAATCTCCATGGGCCAGATTTCCTGATCTCCTCTCAAGCACTCTCTAGTGTGCCTATCCTATTCCTATTCCCCTATTCCGCTGGAATCTCACTGGCTTGGCTACTGGAACAAGCTCTTGGGCCCAGTACCACCAATTCTAGGTGGGTTGGTGGTCAAGCTCCATGTGTGCCATCTGTCTTTTTATTTTAATTGTTTGGCATTCTGTGGCTTTAGAGACTGGAATGATCTGCCCCTCCCAGAGCTGGCCAGTTCCTGGACAATAATCGACACTCATTTGGAAACTGATATACGAGAAAGAAACTCCCAACCTGCTAGATGTCTTGTGTGAGTTTGCGTTCTCTAAAATTGAAGAATGAATTTTAGGAACAACAGAGGTTAAGAACAGAATATATTTACTGGGGAAGGAAAGTTTCTGTCCAAGAGGCAGAAGGGGTTCCCAGTGGGTTGCTGAGGATCCTACCTTTTCTAGGGATTTTTGTAGAGCAAAACCACAAGGTGAAGCGGGTCCAAAGTGGGGAAAAATGAGAAATCAAAAGATGGGCGTGAGGTAGGACAAAACTATAGTCAACCAATAAGACTATGAGCATAATTGCTCAGGTAATACTGATTAAGTTGGGATCAAATAGGGAAGCGGGTCACATAGCAAGTGGGCATGAAACAGAACAGGGGCTTAGGGGGTTGGGTCAGCGGCTCTTCCTGGCTTCCTCAGTGTGATAGATTTAGAATATCAATCACTGTTTATCCTTAGGGTAAGTAAATTGGTGCCTTTGTTTTACCTTTTGCCTGAGGTCTGGCCCAAAGCAGTGGTGTCTGTCTCCCCATAGTTGCACTGTATCCTGTTTTCTGGACTGTCTCCTTTGAGGGCCTAACCCTGTTTGACTGCTTATAATATTTCTACCTAACTTAGCTGTCTATAACAAAATCAAACCATCCAGAGCATACTGTCCCATCCCTTTCTCAGGCTTTCACACTGGGGCACTTGTCCTTCTGCTAGGATCACCCCAGCACAGGCACCGGGCGACTATAGACATCCCTGCACCCCGGAGTTCACTGAAACTGTTCAAACTAGTCAACCCCAGTGCTGTGTGCTCTGCTTTGCCCTGTCCTTGCAGAGGCCACAACAAGGTGCCTTCCTTCCTGTGTCTCCTAACCAACTTGGGATGTTCCTGTGCAGTCTCCTGTGATGGGATGTGTCCCCACTCTTGGCACCTGTCACAAGTTGCCTTTCCAGGGGTGGTCATCTGATCTGTGGGCCTCACTGTACCTGGATAACAGTAAAACCTACACATAAAAACCTTTTGCCCAGCAGTAATGGTTCATTTTATGTTTTCTCTTCATTTTATTGCTTGTGGTCAGGGATGCCCAGATTGTTGGTTAAACATTGTTTCCGGGTGTGTCTGGGAGGGTGTTTCTGGAAGAGATTAGAACTGGAGTCAGTGGCCTGGGTAAGAGCCCCCCTCACCAGGGTGTACATGCATCATCATTCTTTTCAGGACCCCAGTGGTAGCTGGAAAATCCACTGTCTCCTGCCCTTGAACATCAGAGCTCAGCTTTCCCAGGCCTTTGGATGCCAGGACCTTGAACACCAGGGTACTGCTTGCTGTGCTTTGGGAGCTGGATAGCTTTAAAGTGGAGAAGACATGGTCTTTCCTCCCAGGACACACAGTTCATTGAGAAAGAGATGATGTATAAGCTGAAGTCCAGGATTGGGAAGGGAAGTCTGATTCACAGAAGAGGAAGCATTGCAGGTGCTACAGGTTCCCACTGGGATTGATGTCAGAGACCAAGACTCTTTTTGTGGCCTTTTAAAAAAATCATGTGTCACTGAAGCATTGATACATTGTTCCATCTCATACTAATTAATGCAGGTAAATGAAAATACTTTCTTATAAGGACAGGATTGTAATGTGTGCCCATGGCAAACTGTAACACTCTCAAAAGCATCGGGTACACATGAAGAAGTTTTGGGTCAATGACTTTCTCTAATGTACCAAAGTTTCTCTGTCTCAGACCTCATTCAGGACTTAAATAGCAAGAAAATCTAAAGGCTCATGTGTAGCACGGCATAGCCCCAGATGGGCTATTCATAAGCATAGTGCTGTAGGTAGAGCAGCTAAATGGGAAGTACATTTCAGAAATGTAGCTTCACATTGGAAGCTGAACTACCATCCATGCAACCATCTGTTATACAAGCCCTGCAGGGGGAAAGCTGTAAGGGGAAACACAGTAGCCTCAGTAGATAGTTTTATCCCAAAGCCCTAGCTAAATTTTTGAAGTCAGTTCATGTTATATGCTCAGTCTTTTGGGACCCTAAAATTATGTGAATAGCCTTAGAAAAATGTAAAGGACCCCAAATATGCCAGCTGTATTGTTTTGCTAAATTTGTCATTATTTAGAGGGAATTTTAGTGAGTTTTGTTCCATATTTGGAAATATGAGTTTTATTTCTTGATTTATCTGAAGGTTCAGGTGACAGAACTTGAATAGTTATCGGTCATCTCATTAGTATTCAACAGGGCTGAAAGCTCCCATAAGATACATTAAGTTGTCTACTGCAAAAGAATTGCTGTGTAGGGGCTGGGGATTTAGCTCAGCGGCAAAAGCGCCTTCCTGGCAAGCGCAAGGTCGTGAGTTCGGTTCCCGGTACCGGAGAAAAACCAAAAAAAAAAAGAATTGCTGTGTAATCAGTGCTAAGGGTGCTTTCCTCAGTACGGCCCGCACTAAAGTATGAGGTATGCAGACGAGATGTGCATTTTACACTGACTTTCCACTGGCAAAAATTGTCTATGTAAACATCAAGAGGAGAAAATAAATGACTGTCAGTAAGAATCTACACGCTGGCAATTTTTAATCTCTTCGTGGGACTCTTACTGTCATAAAAATGCCATTATGCAAAGAGATCTTGGAGTCTTGTAATGATTATTGCTGAAAGGTAACATGAGATTTAGCTAACATTCTCATAAAAATAGCTATTAAAATTTGAGAGTAAAAATTTTATACTAAATATTTTGCAACTAGAAGTTTGTTTGTTTTTTTCCCCCTCCTGGAATCTGAATTGTGCCACTTATTCAGAGAGATGATATAGAAGATATGGGCTGTGTGACAGGTATGTCAAACTTTCAAGAAAGCTAGTTTTAAAATGCACCCCCCTAAGAAAGGCATGGGCTTACAGCTTTTGCCAACAGACTTGGCTGATCTTAGATTTCCTCCACACAACCCTGCGAAAGTTAAATCAACACCTTGTCATCTCAGCTTCTCCAAGTGCTTTTAGACATAGCCTTGTAACTAAACTGTGAATCATTTTCCAATTGGCTTTGTTATGGTTAATTAAAATTCCGTTATCAGAGTTTAGTTCCGGGTATCTCTGATTATCAGAATATTCTTCGTCATTCCTGACTAAAATTGTAGCTCCCATCAGCCCCAGTGTTTTTATGATACGGGTAGCTTTCCTTCCAACAAATCTTACTCTTTTCCCTCAAAATAAACATCCCAGTCTTCCCACCTCCATATGCCGCAGAGTACTACTTGGCCCACACTGTCACCATCCTTTGTTATTTGTGAGTGCTCCAACCTGCCCATTTCCCTCTTTAGATTACATACTGCATCCTGGGAGCTGTTCGGTCCACGGGGACCAGATGCATTCAGGAACTGATTCTCAGATCAGTGATTCTGAGCTATATGGGAACATGTACCTCTGTGAGAATCAGAACTCTGGAATCTCCACAAAGACAGACTTATGTGGGTGGATGCAAATATTTGCATATGACTTCAGGGCATTTCTGGGATGTGCTGTAGTTCATTCATCAACTGTGTGCCTCCTGGAACAACAAGCTAAGAATAACCAAGGAAGCTTTGTTCTAACCGCACATATCTGGGCCTTCAGTATGAAGCAGAGCATCTAAACCTGCAACAGAGGGCTTGGAGGTGTTTAGTGTTAGTAAGATATATATCTAAGATGGAGTTATACTTTTTAGTTATATTCATGTTTCTGTTTTTTGGAATCTGATTCATTTAAAATGAACTTAGTTGGCTTTTCTTTGGGCTGACTTGCTGAGACTTTTTATCCTTTGGGGATGAAGGACCCATGAGATTTTTTTAAATCACCTATCAGGCCTCATGCCTAACAGGGTCCTCAAGCTGTCATTTGTCCTTGTTTGGCAATTTGGAAATGACTCAAACCTTGTGGAAAGTAAAATGTGTTGTGACCCCTGGTCCGAATGTAATTATTTCAATGTTTGTTTTAGGAATGTACAGCATCCTTGAATGTTTGGAAAAGACAAGGGGGGAGATGTATAGGTTTTTGAGTGTACCATTCACTGGATACCATAATTAGGTAAAATATTTTAAAAGAATTGGTCAGTTTTGTGAGTTAATGAGCTTCTCACTCATTTCTTATCCTTCCATTTGCTGTCTGTATCTTAACTGACACCACACCACCCTCCCATTTCCCTCTTGCTTGTTTTGTCAGACATTGAGGTTACAATATTCTGTCAGTACTCTGCTTTGAATGGGAGTGCGGCCAGTGTTTAGACCCTCTGGGGTGGCATGTGTCAGCTCTGACAGGTGATTGCCCCATCACTGGCTTTTCCTCCTGGTCTGAGGTGATATGGGCCAGCAGTTTGGCCCACAGAGCTTCTTCCTGCTCAGCCTGAAGGTGAATCTTAAACCAGAGCACATTGTGGGAGAGGAGCTAGTCAGATTTTATAAAGAATGGTGGCCTTCCAATGCCTGGCATCAGCAGGTGAATTTTACCAGTGCAGCAGTATACTGGATTCCTTAAAGATCAGAGCTGCAGTCTTGTGTGTCTCCTTGGTTTGAGAGTAATACAAGCATTCAACTGGCTTACCTGGCTTAAAAGCTTGTGTCTTGGTCCCTGGCCTCTGCCTGTTTCAGCCAGCCTCCTGTCCTTACAGGTTATGGCCACACCGTGCCCCTATCGGATGGGGGCAAGGCCTTCTGCATCATCTACTCGGTCATCGGCATCCCCTTCACCCTCCTGTTCCTGACTGCCGTGGTCCAGCGCATCACCGTGCATGTCACCCGCAGACCAGTCCTCTACTTCCACATCCGCTGGGGCTTCTCCAAGCAAATGGTGGCCATTGTCCACGCCGTTGTCCTTGGGTTTGTCACCGTGTCCTGCTTCTTCTTCATCCCAGCTGCTGTGTTCTCAGTCTTGGAGGATGACTGGAACTTCCTTGAATCCTTCTATTTTTGTTTTATTTCCCTGAGCACCATTGGCCTGGGGGATTATGTTCCTGGGGAAGGCTACAATCAGAAATTCAGAGAGCTCTACAAGATCGGGATCACGTGTGAGTATCCAGGCACTCAGTGTCCTACTATCTTGTGTTGCTGCCCATGCTGTGCTTTGCATTCTGCAGAGTAAGCAGGCATGGACATCCTGGTTGTCTGCACAATGAAAGCCTTTTGTTTTTTTCTGGTTTTTTTTTTTTTTTTTTGTCTTTTTGAGACAGGGTCTCGCTATAGAGTTCAGGCTGGCCTTGAGCTCACTTTGTAGCCCAGGCTGGTCTCGAACTTGCAATGATCCTTCTGCCTCAGCCTCCCAAGTGCTGGGATTACAGGCGTGTGCCACCATGCCCAGCTGAAAGCCTTTTGTTCTTGCCACCTGCACACAGCTATTTGGTTTCCTGACTTTCAACAAAACTCTTTATGCAAAAATATTAATACTCATTTATTTTTCCTAGGCACCTGAAAACTACTGATAAGTTTCTTACTAATGATATAATAGGCATTATATTACAGTATAGAAATAGGCTAAGTAGGATGTACTTGATAACCAACTTTTAATAAAGTGTGTTGCTCTGATCTATTAAATACTGTAAGTATAAGAAAATGAGGGACCAGGGATATAGCTCAGTGGCACAGTGCCTGCCTGGAAAATGAGGTCTCAGATATATAGCCTATTACTAGCTATATATATATTTCCTGTTATCAGGAAATTCTTAAAACAATCTCGTGCCAAGGATATAGCTTAGTGGTGAAGTACCTGCCTGGCAAGCACAGGGTCCTGAGTTCGGTTCCCAGTACCAAGGGAAAAAAAGAACAGTCTTGCCTCTCATTTGTCCATCTGGTTCTTTTCCTTTTTTCTTTTTTTCTAAGGAGAAGAGGTTTAATTTCAAGAATATGGTTCTTTTTCAAAGAAGATATCCAATGTTTTCAGAATTTTATATGCAGAAAATAAAATAGGTTTTCAAAGAATGTTTTAAAGTCAGTGTAGGGGCTGGGGATTTAGCTCAGCGGCAAAGCGTCTGCCTGGCAAGTGCAAGGTCGTGAGTTCGGTTCCCGGTACCGGAGAAAAACCAAAACCAAAAAAAATAAAAAATAAAAAAAAAATAAAAAAAAAATAAAGTCAGTGTAATATCCTGAAAAACGTAGCCATTCATTTCCTAGAAAATGCTTGTTTTTATGTGAGTTTTCCCTGTTTTGCAGGACGGTACTCCTGTCATAATGTACACAGTTTTAGTCTGCTTTCCCGAGAATTTTTCAGTGCGTGATGCAGCTCAGGCTGTGTGTTCTAGGAAGTCAGAGCAGACGCCCAGGCAGTCAGGGACTTGGTCCTGGCCCTGTCTTGTCATCTTAAACCCACCAAATGCTCGGTTGAGCATTTGCATTAAACCGCGGGCTTACCAGGAACAAAGCCTTCACTCATAAATCCCCAGTGTTCCAGGGGGCCTGGCTCACATCCAAGTTTCCTAGATATTTGCCAAGCAATTTCATAGGTCCTAAGTATTATTTTTAGTCTCATTTTACCAGGTGGCTACACCATCATCCACTCATACATGCCTCTCTTGGGGTTAGTTAGGTTGCTTCTAATTAGAGTGTGTTATAAATAATATTACAGTGAATATATTTTTTATATTTGTATTTTTTGTACCTTAGTATTTTTCTAAGAAGTAGGATTGCTGGTCCAAAATGAATACCCCTCTTTATGACTCACAGATCATGTTGACCAGAGCTATCATGGTGTTAGGCGCCTGCAGAGTTCAGCAGTGTTACCTGAGCTGGACACTTTAAGTTCTCATGTGTAGTGCTAGCCAGTAGGATTATAGCCATTTTTTTTCTGCGTATGGATTTGATAACAAACATTATTTAAACTTTCTTTTCCTAAATGGATAATGTTCAATTTTCATTTTTTTCCATGACTTAGGGAAGTAAATGTTTCTGTAATTATGTTTGCTGGTGACACTTTTCTTTTGTGCAAATTTTTGTCCGATTTTGTGTAGTAGTTTAGCTTACTTGGTTTTTCACATAATACCAAATCCCTGCATAGCATCACTTCTTATAGCATGAATCATGCATTTTTTTTAGTGATCTATCTAAGGTTAGTTTTTATTCTGTGTTGAGAACTTGCATATCAAACAAACAAAAGTTCCAAATTGTGGGTTGGGTAAAATTCTACATTCTGAAAATCAGTAGTTATTTCTGTCAGCATTCAACAGTTTGACTAAATAATAATGAAGAAATGTAGCAGATTAATCAATTAATCTGACTCTTACTGTGATTCCTATTTCTAAAACTCACATTGCAAGTACATTGCATATTATTATCAAAGCTTATAGTCAAATTCTGAATATTGCAAAACTTTGCATTATTAAGGATAATCATTCTCCAAAAAAAAAAGGATAATCATTCTCCTTTTTCCTATTACACTGCTTTTGTGGTTCATATATGTTCTGAAAATCTTCCTAAAACATTTCAGTGATAGAACATGAATTGGTATTTTTATTATTCTGGGGTTTTCATTTTTACTTTTCTGCTCTTTTCATAATGATCATTCCCCCCAAAATTGATTTTTAAAATATTGGAACTAAGTTAAAAATTACCATTTTCTCATAAAAAAATTTCCAAGAAATAGCACTGTTGTTTTTTTGAGACAGGGTTTCACTGTGCAGTTGAAACTGGCCTTGAACTCACTCTGTAGCCCAGGCTGGCTTCGAACTCACAGTGATCCTCCTGCATCAGCCTCCTCAGTGCTGGGATTATAGGCGTGCACCACCATGCCCAGCTACACTGTTGTCTTTTCAGAATTAAAAAAATTGGAGAATTAGCCAGTGAATGGTCCATGTGCCCAAAAATTGTCACTTGTGTTTTCTGCTGAATTTAGGTACACTGTAAACAGCATACCAAGACCTGTTTAATACAGATGTCAATTTCTAAAGAAATTTTAATGTAGTTTAAACTATAATTTCTGTTACTAAACTTCTTATTCTGTAGCAGAAATAATGATAAAAATATTGAGTGCTTTGAAGGTGCCCATGATAAATTGAAAACTTCTCTGAACTGTCGCTGGCTTTTCACGAGCCACTGACTTTCAAGCCAAGGTGGAGAGCCCTGCAGACGACAGATCTCACATGAGTGAGTGCTCTGCGCATTGGCACCAACCTTTCTCTGTTTCCCACAGTGTAGCCTATGATTCTAAGTAATCCAGGCTCACAGAGGGCGAAGCCACTCTTCATTGTCTTTCTCTGGGCAGCTCCTCTTTGAGCCATGGGCTTTAGACTTTCCTGGAAGTTAGGAAAGTGGCAGTGAGTCTGTTTGTCTGTTCGTTAGCCTGCCTGTGTGACGATGGCACTGAGACGCTGCGGTGTCTTCACACAGGTTACCTGCTGCTGGGCCTCATCGCCATGCTGGTGGTTCTGGAGACCTTCTGTGAGCTCCACGAGCTGAAGAAGTTCCGGAAGATGTTCTACGTGAAGAAGGACAAGGACGAAGACCAGGTGCACATTGTGGAGCACGACCAGTTGTCCTTCTCCTCCATCACAGACCAAGCAGCCAGCGTGAAGGAGGAGCAGAAGCAGAGCGAGCCCTTCGTGGCTGCGCAGGTGTCTGCCTTCGCAGACGGCTCTGCCAGTCACTGAGCCCGGCCTTCCTGCCTTGGGCGGCAGCATGGGGCCAGTGCAAGGGACAGGCTCAACTGGGTCCATTTATACAAGAATGTAAAAGCCGAGGTGATGTTATTTTGAGAAATATCTACTATTTGCATTATTTTTAAAAGTGGAATAAAGGAATCCTTGACTTTGGAAGGATGTCTAATATCTGGGGAAATGGGATCTGTACCTAGGGTTCACATGTGACAAAATTACCTGTACTGATAAGAGAAGAACACCTGAAGGAGTGTGCTGAGGTAGATGAAAATGGATTTTGTACTTTTACTTGGGGATGTTGGGGTTTGCATTCAAATCATTTAGCTTACGACTAAATAGGAACATTTATATTTAAAAGCAGAAAAAATTGAAATAGTGTTTTATAAATAGGTTTATGTGTATTTGTTTGCATGTACCCATTCAAAATAGTTATTTTTGTAGCATCTAAGTTAAACTTACTATTTATAATGGATAGGTTACCATTAACTATGTACATATAAAGTATAAATATGTTTATATCCTGTACATATGGTTTAGGTTACCAGAGCTCACTGTACTTCTTAACCCAAAACTGTAGATATTTTTCTTTTGATTTCTCTTTATACTAAGGAATCCAGAATTGCTACAATAAGAAGGGGAATAATAAATTTAAGAGTAAATAACTATAATATTCCATTACAATAAATATTTCTATCTTCTTGGAATAGTATGATGTCAGATGTCTAAAATATCTGTAAACTTTTTGGAAGGGGACAAACAAGAAATAGCAGGATTTGAAAAAATGTTGAGATATTTTGTTTAGAAGGTACATTGTGATTTACACCTACCTGGCACTAAAGCACAGAACTTGAACATAAAAGCCCCTAATGAACAGACTGTGTTTCATTCATCTAAAAATCCTAAATTAGAAGCTAAAGTAAATAAAAATCATGGTTGGTTGCAATCCTGTGCATTAATATATCAAATAGTTTCTTTTGAGATTATATATATATATATATTGCACTTCTTTGTAGAAACCAAAAAGGTAACATTTAATTGATATGTGTGGGACACAGTGAAGAACTGTAGAAAGAAAAATTAAGAAGACCTTTCATGATAATGACCCCTGGGAGTTGGTGCCTGAGCCCCTGTGCAGGAGCTGGCCACGCTGTAGTCCAGGTCCAGCTTCCTCTCATTAGGCATTGCACAAAATAGCCCTCTACCTTCTGTGCGTTGCAGCCCTGCCCTGCACACCCCCGTGTTACCCCTCTGACAGTGTATACCTGGACTCAGCACAGCCCTTTTTTTTTTTTTTTTTGGTACTGGGAATCAAACTCAGGACCTTGCAGTTGTCATGCAGGCACTTGTGCCACTGAGCTATATCCCCAACCCAGCACAGCCCTTCCTTATTGCACGGAGTTTTGTCTTATTTCAGAGCAGCAAAGCAACATACTTTGGGAACAGCATAAGAAGGAGACATCTCCATTCTGCAGCCCCCTGTGCTGTATTGGCCTCACCTCTACAGGAAAAGTGTTCTCTCAGGCTAGCAAGGACTCTTTGAGAAATAAGCATGCAACAGTGGACCTGGCCAGGCCTGCGCAGTGGATCCTAATGGCTGGTGTGGTGTGGTGAAAGATCTGGGGTTGCAGAATACAAAGCAGGGTAATGAGAGGTCACACTTGGAGAGGACCCTTATGTTTTGTGCAATTCAGGAATAAAGGACTGATTTCCCACAGCTGCTGGGCTTCAGTAAGGGAAGGGAGGCCAAAGTTCACTACATGAGGAAGCACATAAAGGAAAACCTGAATCAAGCCATCATTAATAGTAATTGTGTGGTACTTAATTTCGGAAGCTGGCATGATTCTGCAGGCTACACAACCCTGTAATGCCCTTCTGACTATTTTTAACATGAAGAGTGAGATACACACATTGGTGCAAGCTTTTGCCCCTTGACTGTCAGATGGGAGATGCTTTGGAGAGTGTCTTCCTGGGCTGGACAGATGCTGCCTTGTGGTCCTGAGGGAGAGACAAGATGGATCAACCAGAAGAAGATCTCGTCTGCCTCTTGTGGAACAGAAACAAGCCACTGGGGCATAAGGAGGAGGAGGGCACTATGGTAGCACAGCTACACACTTTGACATGGGACCCTGGCTGGAGGTGAGATGTAGAGTGGGAGGTAAATATGGGGCGTTCTGAATGGTGATCGTGAGCTGGATTCAGGATCCCACTAGTGTCCTGAGTTCCAGAGAGCCATATCTTGCCCTGAGGATTGAGAGGCAGCAGGAGCCACTGTCCTTCAAATAGGACACTGCAGTGTGAACCTAAAGATTGCACATACAGTAGGAATGTGGATCTTAAAGCAGCAGATATACTCGGTGTAGGAGAGAACAGGGTATGCCAGAGTGGGAATCGTCAGTCTCCAGAAACCCATGGGAATACAGATTGAGGAATTACAGTCTTCAAGGATCTGTGAAGAGGGAACCAGGGATATAGCTCAGTGGCATAAGTGCCTGCCTGGCAAGTTCGACTCCCAGTACAGAAAAGAATCTGAAGAGATTCATGGGGCAGGTAGGGTTTGGCCCAGATCATTGTGTTTTTAAGATTAAGTGTCTTAGTATGTTTCATGTTGCTGTAACAAAACACACAAGTTTGGGTTGTACTATAATTTGGTTCAAGATTATTTGCCTAGATGATGCAGACAACATAATGCTGGAGTCCAGGCAGAGGAGCCTTTGAAAAGGGAAAATGGTTTATGCAGATGTCTTAGTTAACTTTTCTCATTGCTGAGACAAAATATCCAACACCCAAAGTTAAAGATGGAAACGTCTATTTAACTCACTGTAAGGGTTTCAGTCCATAATTGGCTGGCCCCAAGGCAGCATGGCTTGGTGGAGGACCATCACAGAGAATAGTTCATGGTACCCACATAGCAAAAGCATCAAAGGGACCTTACCAGGGTCTTTCTGCCTCTTTTATCCAGGCTAACCAGGGAGAGTAGCACTCATACCCTTAATCCTAGTGCCCTTGAGCCTAGCATGATTCATTCACCATGAATCAATCCTAGTATCACACACTATAGATCCAGCCACCTCTGAAAAAGCCCCACCTTTGACCACGTGAGGCTTTGGGGGGACATCTAGACAAAAGCCATAACAGCAGAAGATATCAAGCATGAGGGGTGAAATTCCAAGAGCTGTGCCCCATGACCTAATGCCTCCTGCTGAGCACACTCTTAAAGGTGCCATCTCCTCAGCCTGATTGGCACCAAGCTCCCACCCTGTGAGCCTTCAGTGGTCAGACCACAGGCAGAGCCTGGCACTGGTCTTTCAAGTCATCAGGCCCCAAGACATTCGTGAAGGAATCTGTTCAGAGGTCAAGAGGAAGATGTGTAGGAGAAAAAACAGAACCTTTTTGAACAGATAAATGCCGTATGACTTCAGGAAAAAATATCTGGGAATGATTAGATTACCAAAATATAGAATCATTCTCACCTCCCCAAAAAGCAGTCATGTTCATATTTTATATAAACCATATATCTTTGGACGTGTATATTATATGCCTTTTGGATGATGAATAAAGAGATATTTGTAAATCAAGAGATAATTGAATCAATGCAAACACTCTGTATCCTTTAAAGTTAGGGTGGAACATTGTCTTCTTAAAAAAGTTGATATTTGCTTCAAATAAAATTCATTTTAAGGGGCTGGGGATTTAGCTCAGCAGCACAGTGCCTGCCTGGCAAGTGCAAGGTTGTGAGTTTGATTCCCGGTACCGGAAAAGAAAAAAAAATTCATTTTAAGTTGACCTAAGCATACCTTGGAAGGCGGTTTAGCTCTTGTGGTACCCAGGGATTCTTTATTTTCAGTGCTCCAGGCTGAGCAGATGTGCAAGAGCTGTGACAGACACATCCTCAGTTTTGAGCTGTACTTCCAAAAGTATGTAAGGCAGATTGAGAAACAAAAGTTTCTTACACACTTACTGCTGAAATTAAAAAGATACAGTATTTGCTAATTCTTTATTTGACTATGCTCAATACGGTTATAATACGCTTAAAGATTTTCCTGTAGCAATTTTAATTCTCCAAGGGTTTTACTTTACAGAAATTTATTATATTGAGGTGTTTTGTGTGAGGCAAACCGTGGGCTTGCTAAAGAGAATTTTCCTGTTTCACTGATTTAGGAAGTACTGTCAAGAGGACACAGCTTTCAAAAAATGCAATAAAGAATGCAGAACACAGATGTAAATAAAAACTTTTTAGTCGTATTTTTCATGGCCTGGCAATAAAGCGCATCAAATAGGAAGTATGTCTGCTCTTTGCTTCACTCAGAATTTATGCTTACTTTGCCTGCAATGCTAATAAAGTCTTTGCTCTCATTTCCCAGCTCACAGAAAATAAAGCAGAGAGATGCTCATGGATAATTTTGGAGTTTTGTTTTAGCATACTTTTCACGTTATAGTTGTTGGTGGGCACACTGAAAAATTTGCAAGTCTCAAGATGCACATTGCCAGTAGTTCTGGGCAGGTGCTTGGGCAACCCTGAAATAGTTCTGTGTGCCCCTTGGCTCGCAGCAGCAGCAGCAGCAGCAGCAGCAGCATTCCTGCATCCCCTTGGGTATCTAGTGGCACTTGAATCCCAGGAAAGCAGCTCCACACCCTTTTCTGCACCAACAAAGAGGAATGGTCCCACCCTCCAGGGATGTGACAATCTACCTGCCCCTTACAGCAGGGAGGACAGACCAGGTCAAAACAGTTGCAAGAGGAAGAATAATTACTGGTGGCAAGAATGGATTTCTCCTACTGGTAAAATGTTCTGTGCCTTGTACCACCCCCATGGAGAACCACATTAACTGCTAGAACAGGCAGTAGGGCAGGAAGTGTTGCAGACAACCTGCTGGAAAAGATGCAGAATCCTTCCAGCGTGGGGCCAGATGAGAAACAGGCAGGGCCAGGACCACACATTTCTTTGGACGTCATTTCAATAACACGATTTCCGCAGTGATGTTAAATTGTGTTTACATGCTCTGTTTAAGGAGATGCTGTAAACCAACGTGTACCACAGCTCTCCTTCTCTGTGAAAGCACATTCCAAGAACCCCTGAGGATGCCTGAAACCCCAGGTAGTGCCAAGACCTAATATACATTATGTAATCAAAACTGTAGTGAGTGTTGAAATTACAGAAAAACTGATTACAGTAAATTACCATTAGTCCCCCTCAAAATGCTCCCCCTTATTTCCCATTATTCTTATCCCATTATTCTTACCTTTTTCTGAAACAGTTCTGGAAATCCTCTTTCATAAGTGTCTTTAGTTGCATGGTTGTGGCTGCCTTGATGTCCTGAATCAATTCAAAATGTTTTCCTTTCATGGTCACTTTGAATTTGGGAAAGGGTAGCAATTACGCTGTGCCAGATAAAGTGGATGCAGTGGATGAAGACTCAGCATAATGTTTTTATGAACCTGACTTTCCATTGGATGGTGCTTGGGCAGCCGCATTCACCATATTTTTTATCACACCAAGTAAAGCTATGTGTGAAACAGAACTTCCAGAACTGCTTCAGAAAGTGACAAGAACAATGAATGTGTTCAAAGCAAGGGATATATTTTGAAGGGGGATTAATGGCAATGTGTCTTTTACTGTAATACTCTTTGTTATTTTAAAGAGAATAAAAATTTTTTAAAAGCCTTAAAAACAATACAAAATTTCAAAACAAGATGAGAGGAAATTACATTACTTTTTTTTTTTTTTTTGGTCTTTTTGATGCAGGGTCTCGCTATGCAGTTCAGGCTGGCCTTGAGCTCACTTTGTAGCGCAGGCCGGTCTCAAACTCGCAATGATCCTTCTGCCTCAGCCTCCCTAGTGCTGGGATTACAGGTGTGCGCCACCACACCCGGCTATATTACATATTGCTATCTTCAAAGTAGTTGTTCAGTTGTTCACTAGATATAGGCCTGCAAATTTGATCAAAAAATTAAACATTAACTGTTCCTTTCAGTAAACCAGTAGAAGTTAATAGTACAATTATCTTAGTTATCTTGTGTATATATATTTTAAGAAATTTGAACGTTCATAGGAGATCACTTCTTGTACATACATACCTATGATAAAGCTTAATTTCTAAATTAAACGCAGTAAGACAATAATGCCAACTGTAATAATACACTAGAGCAATTATGACAATATGCCTCAATAAAAGTCATTTAAAACCTAGACATTTTTTAAATCTGGAATTTTCCATTTGATATTTGCAGACTGTTGTTGACTGCATGTCACTGACACCACAGGAAGTGAAGCTGGAGAAAAGGGCAGACTCCTGTACTCCACAAAACAAAACTTAAGGTGGAAGCCTTGCTTTTTACGCGGTAACTGACATTTCCTAGAAAGTTCCCTGAGGCTCAGCTTCTCATATTCCAAGGTGCTCATATTTCAAGATATTATTTACTTCTGAAAAGGACACGCCTGCCAAACTCTAGTACAAATAACAAAATATATTATATAGTTTAGGGAAAAAAACTACCTGAGTTTTGAGGGTTTCTTCATCTCTTTGCTTCCATAATGTGTGAAAATGGTATATGTGAGAAGAAACCTGTTTTCACACAGGTAATCAGCACTTCATTTCCATTTCTCAACTGCAGCCAAAAAATGGACCCCGTTAACCAGCAGAGATTCCCATCTTGTACGGTGTTCTAGGTGCTGGAAGCCACTGGCATCTCCTCTGTGAATTGTCTCCCTCTGCCCTCACTCTGCTCTGCACATCCCTTTGTTTCTGGATTGTTCTTGCATTTAGACAAAGTACCGTTTTGTGTGCTTACTTCTACAACAAAAGCTTTCCTCTAAGTGGTTGTTACCAGCTCAGTGCATGGTGTGATGCACTGTCACTCAGGACAGTGTAACCCTAAACTCTGGAACTAAGCCCATGCCCACTCATTCGGCAGTGACCAAGTTAGATTTCAAAGGTCAGTGTGATTTATGGTTTGAGCTAGAGCTGACAGCGCTCTGTCACAAAGTGAAATAGCAGGCTGCCTTTTTGTTAGTCTAGCATTTTCCCCATGAATTTAGAGAGAAACTGAAGGTGACCCCAGTCCCCTATCTCAGGGCAGTGAAGCAGAGCACAGAGGCAGTGCCAGATGCTGACACCGCAGGGTCCCTGTTGGTGTCTCTTTCTGTGGGACCCTGTGTGTTCCACTCAGGGCACTTTGTAGAACACCATGGGGGAACTTGAGAAAGACAGTAAAGTAACCCAGACTCCTAGGGTGGTTTCCTCCAGATGACTACTCTACTTAAGTCTACAAATCTCCCATTTTCATGGTGATATCTATGGCAGAAAGAAAAGAGGTATTTTATAAGTAATATGGGAAGCATCTGGCCATATGACTATAAATTAGCTCTTACCCACATCATAAAATGGTCAGATCCTGGGTACTTATTCCTTCGTACATAGCACAATTCGTGGATAGAGGGTCCCTTGGGCTTTTTTCTAGGTTCTTGGTTTCCTGAACAAAGAATTGGACAAGAGACACAAAAAAGGTAGTGAAAGTATACATTTATTGAAAGGGGAAAAAAGATATTCTCTACAAGGGGAGTGGGCCAATGAAAAGGCTTACAGTAGTTTGATGATAAGAGGAAAGGGGTCTTTTGTATCCAAAATTCTCAGATTGGCTTCCCCTTTATGCAAGTAAGGCATTGGGACATTGTCCTATTAAAAACTCACTTGGTGTCAAGGCAGATGTAAACTGTCCTGTGGAAGGGCTCGGTGAACTGCCTGCCAGAGGTAAATGGAGGATCAGGAGCAGTGCCTTTTGATCTGTTGTGCACATGTGCAAATGAAGGATTGAAAAGAGCATCTTCTTGACTGGTCCTTTAAACAGTGCCAGATTCAAATAAAAGGTCGAGAATATCACTTTCTATGTGATTCTGTGTACAGTGCTTATGAGCCCTGGAGTCATTTTGGGTCCAGGTGTTCTGAACATGTCCTCTTCTTAGGAAGAATCTCTCTCAGTCTGTTAGTCATAGGTTTTAGTGACAACCCAAATTGTCCAATTTGCCCCAGTCCTAGTCTTCTACCTCCACAT
>NW_004955492.1:5786538-5797473 GCF_000276665.1 Chinchilla lanigera | reverse complement strand
AGGGATTACAGGTGTGCACCACCATGCCCGGCTTGTTTTCCTCTTTTGACCTAAGTTGTTTGGCCCAAGTTCGCTCTGCAGAACCAGTTTCTCCCTTACTCTGTCACTCCTCATTTTTCTTTCTTTCTTTTTATTTTTTTGGTACCAGGAATTGAACTCAGGACCTTGTACTTGCTAGGCAGGCTCTGTGCCACTGAGCTGTATCCCCGGCACTCCTCACTTTTCAGATAAATTTTGGCACCATTTTTGCCTTGTCTTCTTCAATTCTTTACTCCAGGCAGAAAGGCCTAGAATATATTTAATTGGCAAACCATAGCTAAAGGAACTGCCAGATAGCACTAGGACCCACAAGGAGCCAGATAAACTTCCCTAGAAGAGCCAGATGCGAATATGCTTTTTATGACAATGACACTTACGAGCTAAAGAGAAAGAAACCTGCATGGAGGGAGCTAGCGAATGAAGAGGCCACTGAGTGAGTGACATGCTCTTTTTGCAGAAAAGAAAAAAAAATTCAGTGTAAGCTTCTCAGTGCAGCTGGAAGCCTGAGCTTAAATTTTTTGAAATTCTAAGCAGTGACCAAAAATCAGTATTGTGACAGAACAATATATAACAAAACCCAATGGTGAAATTTTACCTTTATAGGTAAATAGATTAAATCTTAGGTTTGAAAAAGATCAAAGTAATTTTACATCATGTGCACATGAAGGTTTGGGCTGCCCCCAAGTACTGCCATTCTTTGTGCCTCTATTGTTAGGTAGGCATTTGTAGCTGGGAGAGGGTATTCCAAATTGCATGCTTTGCCTGTTATATATGAAGAAACAAAGGCCTCAGTGTGTAATACCTTTATAGTCATTTACTAGATTGCAGACTCCAAGACACAGGGCCTTTATTTCTAGAACAAGGTATACAGCATTCCCAGCTGCCGTAGCCCGTGGTCAGTGATATCAGGAAAGTCTTTTCAAGACCCTCCTGCCTTTGGCTGGGGCCTGTTTTAGATTAGATTGTTTTTCTTTGTAAATTTTATAAGTCCTGACATGATTAAAGTTCCTAAGAACACTGGCCCTTTGAAAGGAACAGGAAAACATTTTGCAATTCCAGAGTAATTTCTAAGAAAAATTGTCAATATGCATCATAACCATTATAGTTCCCTGCAACCCAGGAGTAACTTAGATGTGCATGAAAGATATCCAGACTTCCACTGGAGGCACCTTCCATCTTGAAGGCAAAGTCTCTTTATATCTGCTTTATAATAAACTCTAGTTACACTTCTGTGTAGCTACATATATGTCTGGACTTAATTCTTTCATCATAAGCACAGAGGATCAAGGAACAAGAGGCCAGTTCCTCCAAGTATCAGGACTTCGTTTCTCAGTGACACTACGTGCCCAAAACTCCCAGGGTCACCCAGGGTACTCCTGGTAGAAGGCAGAGGCTGGGAAGTGGTCACATCAGGAGGACCCCCAGCTTCCATCCCCAGTTTGTTGTGCAAAGTCTGATCCAAAAGGTTCTCACAAGAAGCTGGAAACTCAGACAGTCAGTAGCTGTCAGAATTCCAGGTGACAAGGAGAGAGGGTTTAGCACTGTTTCAGGTGGCTGGGATTTACACCAATTCCAAGCATGTTTCTAAACGGCAACTTGACACCTACTGCTGTGGAAGAGAAATCTATTATTTGGAGGATAAACGCAAACCAATTAGCAGCCCAAAGTCATGCACTTGTAGTGTCCCACATAGAGGCAGGGAGTAAATGGGTGAACTCGGAGTGGGGAGAGGCCCTGAGATGAGGTGGATGGGAGAGGCTGGTAGGGCAGCTGGTCCTTGGAGTTTAAGGGTAGGAGCATTTCTTCACACCATCTCAAGTGAAGACTAAGAACACAGCAGGCACCAACAGAGTGCTCAACCTGTTGTCCTCATCCGCTAGATTCCCCGGGGCACAGAGGGGTACACAGTGACCTCTTGAAATGCTTTTAGCATAGCACCTGCTACACTCACTACGTGTCCTAACAAAATGTATGCACCAGTATTAATAACCATTCTGAATGGAGAAATTAAAGTTTATTTATTAAATAATGATGATGACGATAATAATAGTAATCATGGCAACCAAAGTATGTTGGGGACAAACCTAACTTAGAGAGAACCGGCTGTGGAGGGTTTTAAGAACTTGTAGAAGTTCCTGAGTTCTCTGATCTAAGAACTCACCAGAGGCAGAGTTGAGCTCAGAGTTGACCAATGGTTCAGCGAGCGTTACTGCTTACTTAGGTTGGTATTCTTTGGTTCATTTGCCCACCACTGAGCAAATCAAAGCAGGCCATTTATTTTGATGAAAAGGAAAAAAAGATGTATTCAAGGTGCAGTCCAAGGAGATGGAGGACCGCATTTACCTCAAATCACCATCTCAGCAGGTAGATAAGGGTCTCTTACAGCAAGGACCAGTGTGGGCTGGAATACAATGAAGCAATAGACATATTCAGGCTTCTTCCATCCTTCCTGGACCCACATCTCTCCCTCCCTCACCATAGGATTAGGCTTGACCTAATCGTGCCAGGATCTGCATATTAGGTCCATTCGTCTGGGCTGAGGAGAGGTGGGGTGTTATAGACAGCTGAATTAGGTAGAAATATTATAGGCAGTCAGAAAGGGCTAGGCCCTCAAAGGAGCCAGTGCAAAGGATGAGATACACTGCAACTGTGGGGAGACAGGCACCTGCGCTGCGGGCCAGACTTCAAGATAAAAGATAAAATAAATGCAGCCATTTACTTACCCTAAGGATAAACAACAGTGATTGATATTCTGAATAGGTCTCTATCACCTTGAGGAATCCAGGAAGAGCCACTGACCCAACCCACTACAGGAAAAGCCCCTGTTCTGTATTCATGCCCGTTTGCTACATCACTTGCTTCCCTGTTTGATCCCAATTTAATCAATTTTACCTGAGCAGTTATGCTTGTACTCTTATTGGTTGGCCATAGTTTTGTCCTACCTCATGCCCACCTTGAGATTTCCCATGTTTCCCTCCTTAGGCCCACCTCACATTGTGGATTTGCTCTATAAAAATCCCTAGAAAATGCAGGTTCCTTGACAACCGATTTAAGACCCCTTCTGTCTCTCTCTCAGACAGAAGCTTTCTTTCCCCAATAAATATATTCTGCTTTAACCTCCATTGTTCCTAAAATTCATTCTTCAGTTTTAGAGAACACGAACTCGTACCAGACATCTAGCAGGCTGGGATTTTCCCCCCTATATCAGAGGAGCTATTTATGCCCCGGGCCTGAGATAGCTTGGAGAAGCCACTTGTCTCTAAGGGGAAAAAATCTAACTTTGACTATTTTGCACTGCCAGTTACCTGAGGACTAAAGAGGGGGTGAGATGTAGAGAGGTGAAGGTGACATGGCGTAGGAGAGAAAATGCTGAGAACAGTTGGCTTTGATTTTTTGCAGTATTGGAAATTGAACCCAGTGTTTTGTGCATGGTAGGTAAATGCTCTGCCCTTCAAAAACAATTCTTTTTTTTCTTTTTTTTTTTTTTTTGTGACAGGGTCTCGCTGTGTAGCTCAGGCAGGGCTTGAATTTACTGTGTAGTCCAGGCTAGCCTCCAATTCACAGAGATCCTCTTGCCTCAACCTTCTGAGTGCTGGGACTGCAGGCGTGCGCCACCATGCCCAGCTCTGAGTGTTGGGATTACAGGTGTGTGCTGCCACACCCAGTTCCTTGTGACAGTTGTGGGGTTTTTTGTACTAGAAATTGAATTCATGACCTTGTGCTTGCCAGGCAGGCGCTGTGCCACTGAGCTATGTTCCTCCTCAGGACAGTTTTGAGGAGTAACTAGCATGTCTTCCTAACTTGTAAAAAGTATGAAGGAGAAAGAGACAAGTCTTCAATCTAAAACTAAAATAGTGCTGCTTAGAAATTAAGAGTTGAAAAGGGACACAGAATTTGTGTTGTTAGTAATGACATGCTTGGTATATTAGAGTGCTTTGTGGTGGCAGAGTGAGATTGTCTAACACCTGAATTTGTAATAACAGAGTGAGATCTAATCTAACACCGGAATTTGGAAGGAAAGTACCAGGGCTCACAAGATGCCAAAGTGCCAGCTGCTGGGAAATGTGCAAATGGGCTGAAGGAAAGGACGCTGGATTTAACTGCAGGGGGATTTGAATGAGGAGACCAGGAGGGCTGCCAGTGCCGAACTAAGAAAGTGTGACCTTGACAGCGGCAGGGCCATGGTATACATTTCAAGGAGCACACGTTGGCAATTAGAAATAAAAGATATGTGCCTACCTGTACCTTCTAAATATTTAGCCATAATCCAAATATGTTTGTACCCTGCCTAAAATTCCAGGTTTATACGCATCATACACACATGTACACACAAATGTGACATCCAGTGTCTTTTATTTCATTCTTAGGTAGTGAGAGCCTGAATTTCAGAAGGCTAATTTGGTAAAATGTACTTGACTAATTGTAAAAATAATTGTATGTACAGATATTTTATATTAACACACCATAGTGTTGTAGATGGTTTAGCCATTTAGCTTATAAATAGACAGCTAGCAGGGGAGAGGATCTAAGATGGAGCAAGCCCGTCAGTCTTATGAAGAAAAGAGCACATACAAAGCCCTGTGACAGCCTATAACTCAAGCCACATAGTTCATTAAGCTCAGAAGTGGGAACGAAGCATGAAGTGGCTGCTGTAACTGACTCTCTCTTCCATTTTGCTTTGTTCTCCCTAACTTCACAGCAAGATTCCTGACTGGCGAAAGAGGGCTTGATCAGTTCACGGCCACTATGTGCTCTGTTTCTCTAGAGGTCACGTTAGAGCAGGGACAGCCCATACCCAATTTCTATAGGCTAAGTCTACCTTGACTTGTTATGTTCAGAGACCTGGCCACCTAGATATAAAAGACCCTGGACAAAGAGCCCAGTCTCACCATCTTTTTTGGGCCCCTTCCCAACTATTAGGAGCCTTCTCTCTTCTTACATTTCCAATGAACAGTCTTTTTAACTGCTTCCTTTATTCAGAGTTTCATTCTTTGACTTTGTGAGACACCAACCTCTGGTTTGGGTGGTAACAATATTTTATTTTTTATGTTATCCCATTTAATTGGGTATTTATCAAATACGTCCATTTCCAAGCCAATTTGTCCACTTAATACCCCTGCAGACTTGAGCCTGAGACTGTAATGCTGACTTCAGAAGCAGCTCCCAGGTCCTATGCGGGACAGTTCGCTTTTAGTCTGGGGAGTGATACCTGCTCACAGTGAAGATCACCTTAAAATCTGATGACGTAAGGAGATTGTTCTTCCCTATAGAATTACAAAGCAATGTTTTCTTTCGCCTCATCACTAAATGCTGTGGTTGATGGCCTCATCTATCCAGGTAATAACAAAAAAGCTATCAAGTAGAAATTTATTTTTGCTGGCTCCTGCTGCACAATGATAATTAGTGCTCCCAACAATTCCCCTGGGATCCTGCAGAAGACCTGAGTGCATTTAACTCATCAAAAAATAATGAACCTGGTCTAGTACGTCATAGTTTTGCATGAACCTCTAGATACACTGATTCTTTGGTAGTAATAGACTCAGTGGCTCCGTTAAATTTGCACACCATTCCTCAGCTCAGTCTACATAAAATAAGGGTTCTCATAAGTACTACAGAGAACAGTCCCTAAAGTTGCTCAGTAATACTCAACAACCATGGTGCTCCAGTTTTCTCTCTCATGTGGCATACCTGTGGGAGGGTGACCCTAAAGGAAAACTGTGTTTCCATCCCCACACATGCCAAGGAGTCAGGAGGTTTCCTCCACCTGTTCCTCTCTGTAATTCTAGATCTGTTTGCCAGGTGATGCCAGATGGCCCACCTGTCTCTTCAGCATTTCCATGTATTCTTCCTTGAACAGAATAATATCAACCAAATTAAGTATCCATTAGATATAGTCCTGAGGATTTGGAAGATGGAAAAATAAAATGGTTTCTTTGGTGAAGTACAGAAAAAATACTATTGAAGAGCTAAGAGAGTTTAGGTCAGAGGTGCAGTATGGAGAGTGGGAGAAGTGTTTGTATTTTCATCTGATCTATAGTGTGTCAATGTTGTGCGCCAATAGAGCCAAAAATTGTAGTTTCCAGCAAAACTGACTTCTTTGCCTTTTGGGTTTGTCCTAGAATATCATCCTAGTAATTGTTATAGCTAGACAGTCTACTTAGGGATCTGACTGTAGAAAATCTCATACTATTTCTTGGATATTACGGTGAAACTCTGTATTTGTTGAATGAAAAAGTGATCTCCCAGCACCTTATTGAACACAAATTGGGGAAGACTGGTTTGCTACTAGTGTCAGTGGTCCCAAGCTTTTCTGCCCCATCACCCCACGTATAAATGGACAGACACCAGAGGATTACACAGACCACGCCATCCTCTCCATGGTTTTGGTCTTGTTTCTGGTCCAGGCAGCTCATGTTTTCTACTGAGTCTGAAAAGTCCGTAGAGCAGTTCCTTTGTGGAGCAGCCCCTGACATGAGCCCGCACTCAGCTGTATCATATTTTCGAGTGATAGGGGTAGAGTGGGAGAGAAATACCAGATGGGATGAAAAACTATGGTGAATGTTTAAATTTTTAAAAATGTTATGATAAAAGACACATTGCCATTAATCTTCCTCACACATTTGCTTCGAGCACACTTATCCTGTTGTTTTGTGACTTTCTAAAGCAGATTGGAAGTTCTCTTTTGTGACTGTCTTTAGTTATATTCATTTGGCTTCCTGAATTGATTCAAAACATATACATTTCTGGTCATTTTCCCTTTGGGGAAGATCCAGAAGTTGCATGGTGCCAGATCTGGTATGCGAGATGGATGAGGATGTGGTAGGCAGCTGAGTTAGATAGAAATATTCTAGGCAGTCAGACAGGGCTAGACTCTCAAAGGAGCCTGTGCAGAAGCAGAGATGCCTTGCACCTGTTGGGGAGACAGGAACCTCCACTGTGGGCCAGACCTCAAGACAAAGGATAAAGCAAATGTACCTATATACCTCCCTAGGGATGGACATCAGGGATTGATATTCTAAATAGGTCTCTATCACCTTGAAAAAGCCAAGGAGAGTCATGTTATGGTTTGTGTCTGGATGTCCCCCCAGCCTCAGGCATTCGTTGGGTTCCTAGAATTTATGATTGATTCTTGGCCCAATGTTGGGATTATGGGTGTGAGTGCTACATCCGCCCTGGGGCGGGTAGTTTGCATACCGTGTAAGAGAGGAAAAGAGGCTGTTTGCTACCCCTCCTCCCTTTTGCTATTGCTGCTTTTGCTGTTTTCCGCCACCATGAGCTGTTGCTCTCTGCCATGTGCCACTCTGCCTTAGAGACTGAAACCTCCACAAACTATGAGCTAAATAAACCTTTCTTTCCTTAATTTTGGGGGTCAGGTATTTTCTCTCAGCAATGAGAGAACAGTAACCAAGACAAGTCACTAACCTAACCCCTTACGTGAAAAGCCCTTGTTCTGTACTCATGCCCTCTTGCTACATGACTAGCTTCCCTGTTTGATCCCGATTTAATCAGTTTTACCTGAGCAATTATGCTTGTAAGGGCTGACCGCAGTTATGTCCCACCTCATGCTCATCTTGCGATTTCCCAAGTTTCCCACCTTGGACCCACCTCACATCATGGATTTACTCTATAAAATATCCCTAGAAAAGGCAAGTTCCTTGGCAACCCATATGGGACTCCTTCTGTTCTGACTCTCTAGGACAGACGCTTTCTTTCCCCCAGTAAATATGCTCTTAACCTCCATTATTCCTAAAATTCATTCTTTGATTTTAGAAAACACAAACTAGTATCAGGTATCTAGCAAGTAGGGAGTTTCTTTCCCTATATCAAGGACACAGAACAATTTTTTATGAGCATGTCTTACCTATGGATTGCACTCTGCAGCAGCATTCAGTGTATCTCAATTTTTTGTTCTGTTTTGTTTTGCATTGTTTTTGTTTTTGAGAGTGTTACTATTAGCCCAGGCTGTCCTCAAACTTTCAGTAACCTTTCTCCTCAGCCTCCCAAGCACTCAGAACCATGCCCCGCTCCACTTCCTGTAATTTTGATTACACTTAATAAAATGTGTTCATGAAACAGGATTCAAAAAAAAGAAAGAGGATTTCCAGAACTGCTTCAGAAAATGACAAAACCAGTGGGCATAAGTGTGTTCAAAGCAAAGGGGAACATTCAGAGGGGATTGATGGCAATGTCTTTTCTATTGTAATACATTTTTAGAAATATAAGCACTCACATGTATTTTGATCATATCTCATAAGGAATTTGAGTGCTAACAGGACAAGCTAGACCGGAAAGAGTCCATGGGCTAGGAATCTAGACAGACTGGAGGCTTGACGTCAAAGATAAGGATGATGACGGTGGGACCCAAGTGTACAGAGTGGGACTCCTACACCAAAGTCCAGAGGGCAAGCAGGATGGTGACGTGGTTCCAGCCGATTCTTGACCAGCTGACAGCCCCTAGCCAGTCTTTATGAACCTGCTCAGGGTCAGTAGAGAGTGGTTAAGAATACCAGGTCTGGGTGGCCAGAGCTGAGGAGGTTTCCTAGGCATTTAAACCAGCAGAATTCTGGGCAAAACTGGATGGTAGTCACCCCACTGGGGTCACAGAAAAACTTTCTTTTTTTCTGTAGTACTGGGGATTGAACACGGGGCCTTTGAACTGAGCTACATAGCCAGCCCTTTTGTGTTTTTTATTTTGAGACAGGCTCTTGCCAAGTCATGGCCCAAGATGAGCTCGAATTTGCAATCTTCCTGTCTCAGCCTCTCAGAGTGCTGGGATTAGAGGCATGTGCCTCCATGCCTGGATGCACGCTCCGAATCCACATATTCTTTACCATTTTCACAAATCTCATGTTGTGCCAACTATTTCATTAAGTACCTGCAAAACACAAGCAGGGTGCCCTTACAAAGTTTAAAGCATGGTAGCTGAGAAAAGGATTAGTTAAATAACAAAAATAAGGTAGTAGGCATACAAACAGCCCACCGGCGAGTCCTTCCCAATCACCACGCTGTGCTGAAGGAAGCTGCACTGCCCCGGGTCATGTCCTCCCACCGTCTTCATGCGGTGACATCACTGTGAGTTGCAGAGGTTTTGCATCCAGGACCATTGCAAAGGGCTATGGGCTCCAATGCCCTCCATGGGACCATCACAGATGTCTGCTTTCCACTCTTTCTGGGCTTCTTTTTCTCATAGCCTCTGTTTCTGTGGCCCTCATGGACACATCAGCTGTGAACAAGCCTCAGAGTTCACAGTTCTCACAGTTACTCTTAGCAGGAGCTCACAGTAGCTCACAGTTACTCTTCCAGGGAAGCCGCCAGTGACCAAGGTCCAGTACTGACACTGTGCCCAACACTCTGGCACCTAAAGAGATGCATTCTAATCAAGGTGAGGAGTCAGAGGTGAACAGGAATTGGCTAGACAAAGCACAAAGTGAGGGTGTCCCAGCCGCAGCAAATGGTGTGCACAATGGCCCTGTAGTGTGACAGTCCTCAGCAATGGTCCCCAGAGCTCGAGGGTGGCAGACAGCCAGGTGAAGAGGCGGCTGGTGGAGCAGGTACACAGTGGGCTGAGGCCAAGTGGAGGAGGATTGTCATCCCCTAAGGACAATGATGGGTTGGTGCACTTTCAGGTGTGGAAGTAACAAGGCCCCATCCACATGCCAAAGACGCATTTTCAGGAGGCTGTCACTATGCCAGAGCCAGTAACAGGCAAAACAGGTGGAACTAGGGACAGGAGCGTCAGCTTTCCTTCTCTCTGCTGCAGAAGGCTGGTGTCTGGCCCACTGTGGAATGTGGATGAGCTACGAATGGGTTACTGAACTTTAAACCACAGTAGGACTGAGGGCAAAGAGCGAGCACATAACTAAGGCAAGGCAGAGGAGCTGTTATCATATCCAAATAATGTAAATTTTGTGCTTAAGGTGAAAAGGGGAGGGGAGCACATTGATTACAGACATTCGCTGTTCTTCCTTGGTGTCAGTTTAAACTTAGAGAAGCCCTTTCTTGTCTCTTCTCTCCCATACATTTCTAGTCCCCTCACCTTGTCGTTTAGTAACTGCCATCTTGAGAATTTTCAGTGCAGGCGATAAATGGCTGAGGAATCCACGCTGGCAGGCAGACAGTCCTTCCCCAGTGGCTCTGTGCTCGGAGCAGAGCCCTTTTGCTTGTCCACCTGATGCGTGGGCGGGACAGTTACAGAGCTCCGGGACAGCCCTCCAGGTGCTTCTGCAACTTCCTTGCTTGGAGCTTCCCAGAGGATGTTCTTCTCCAGGACATACTCAAGCCTCTGCAGCCTGAATGCATTGCCTCTGGCCCTGATAAATACTGGCTAAGAAGACAAAGTACTGAGTATACTGAGGGCAGCTACCAGACCTGAGAAATCACTTTGAGCTTGAAAACTAACCTCATGCTACCTGAGACACTGCTCTGGATTCCATCACTCTTCTGGCATGCAATTGTCTAGATCATTTCCCAAACTCCTCCTGTCCCTAAAAACCACCTAACATCCCTTGTCAGTAGAGCAGGAAGTCCTGCTATAGTGACAGAGCTATTAGGTGAGAAGAAAGATGGGTGATGATTATTGGCGGGTCTCCTTCTAAGAGTGGTTTACCAGACAGAGGAATGGGCTTGACTTGCTGTTTGCAAAGGGGCTAGGAAGTTTTGCTCTTTTAGGTCTGGAAAGGTCTGAGTGCTTTTAGGGGAAGGAGGTGTCTGGCTGGGGCGCATAGGTGCACAGGGACATGCAGCTGCTGATGAAATGCAGGAGCAAAGGAAGGCAGGGTTAAAAAGCCATGTGGGTGTTGCTCTGGGCCCACCAGACAGTATTTCACTGTGCTCATTCTGCTAACTGAGTTTTTTCTAGAATTATATTCTATCCATCATGATCTGATCACTTCCCAA
>NW_004955492.1:5741409-5786353 GCF_000276665.1 Chinchilla lanigera | reverse complement strand
AACCATAACACTGTCACTTCAGGTCCCATTTGCTTTCTCCTCTATTTTGCCACAGTTGGCACTGCTCAATGCCCATGTGTCCCTCCTAAGTCAACTGGTGTTCTAACAGTTGAGTCCCATTCCCAGACCAGCTGTCACCTCAGTGTCTGTGCAGTCCAGGCACAGCTCTGTCCCTGCTGTTTCTAATTTTCTCTTCTTCCCTCCTTCTTTCTGCCCTGCCACCTGCTGTGTGCCAACATGACATTCATTTCTAGATTGTTCTGTTGTTGTTTCAGAGCTGCTCCCTTGAGCATTATTGTTCAATCCCGTTATTTCCTTCCGACCCCTTTCTCTACAGGGCTTGGCAACGTCTCACACGATGGCTTCCTCTTGTGCCCAGATGGATTTTTATCTTTTGCTGTTAAGTGATTTTGTCAGGCCACTGAGCAAGAGTCATTTCTATTCTACCTTATTTCTCATGTCTTGCAAAAATGAGCTGAATATAAGACAAGCAAGATATATGAGGAAGAACTGAGACTTCTTAATGTTGGGGGCAATCCTGCAAATGGAGATAGGGAACTAATACTGACTTTATCAACAAATATGTATTTTTAAGTTCCTATGGTGCAGCAGGTACAATTCTGGAAATAAAGAGAAGAACAGAAATCCTTGCTCTTATGCAGCTTACAGCTAAGAGGACAATGTCTGTGAGGCTCAGTTTAGATAAATTACATACTGTGCTCACTTATTCCTCATGTAGATCCCCTCACATATGTTTCATTCCCGAATGGAACTGGCAGCGTTCTTTACCTGTTCGCGTCTTCATTCCCTCATCTGTGGACAGATGGTTAATGTTTGCCTCACAAGGTCAGCATCAACAGAGAGCACTAATAATTGTTGAGCACCTACTGTGAGTCTGGCATTTTTGCTTGGTGCTCTATCAGCTTTTCTGCAATGACCTTAAGAAATGAGTTGTTTCGTCTCAGTTTTCTTTTTTTTTTTCCAGTACCGGGAAGCGAACTCATGACCTTGCGCTTGCCAGGCAGGCGCTTTGCCGCTGAGCTAAATCCCCAGCCCCTTTGCCTCAGTTTTCAGGTGAAGAATCTTCAGAACAGTAAAATAAACTGTCTAAAGTCACACCGTTTCTAAGCAGAACAATGGTAGAATAACAAGTCCCATGGCTTCTAAGTGACAGAGATTAACTAAATCCGCTCCTAATCTGATTCCAGCTGCCAGTTTAGAAATAAATTCAGGTGTGAATTATTGTTTATTGAGCATCTTTTATGTAAAACATAATTGGAAAGTGCAGACATATATTAAAATTAAAGAAAACTTTATGCTACACTTTATACACAGCTATCCAGTCCAGAGGGAGAGAGGAGATTGATCCTCACTGTTACAGTTAAAGCCAGTTATGAAATGATGGGAAGAAGGGGTACTCTCTCTGCTTAAGTTGACTCAAGGCACATGGAAAGTTGTCTTCTGTTCTGGGCCCCATGTATGTTGGTTTTGCAGGGTCTTTGGGGTATTTAAAATGGATGACATTTAAATCTGAGATAATTGAATAAGTGGTTGTGGATCTTAAACATGAGATCCAGCAAACCTGTGGTTATGGGCATTAGGGTTGAGGGGTGGGTACAATTGTCTTGAATGAGTTCATAGGGCTACAAGAAAAGAAGCTAGACTAGGTGTAAGACCCCATGGAACAACATTTAAGGCAAGACATCAAACTTGACTGTAAATGCATGTTGCCTAGGAAATTCCTTCTCAGTCTTTTTCAGATCATGGGACCCACAGAAGTGACCCTATTGGTGAGGCACTAGCAATAAAAACTGAGGCTGTTCGTGCAGAATAGCCAGCCAGGGCCTATAGCTCCCTTTGCCACCAGCCACTAGAAAGCCAAAAGCATCTATTTCTTGCTCAATTCATTTGTGGCACACTCATTGGAAAGCTCTGATCAAAAGTATATGCTAATCATTCAGATTCTCACGCCCTCTCCTCAGTGATTCTGGTTTGCAAGACCAGAAGCTACATCTTCCATAAGCTGCAGTGATTCTGGTGTAGGTGGGCTGAGGCTCTTCCTTTGAGGAACTCAGTTTTAATAGTTGTAAAATGAAGGTAAATTTAAGAAAGTATAAATTTCTTAAATTTATACTCAAACATTATAACTAAGTATCTGGTTGGTGGGCAGGACCATTCCAAGAGACTTCACAATGTAATATATCTGTTGTTCTCACCTCAGAAAATGGTTTCTATGGAACAATAGCACCTCTAAAGTAAGAAAATATAATCGTGTTTTTAGATGTTATAACGGTGTTGATGAGATTGTTTTTCTGAGACTCTTAGTGTTGGGTGGGATGATCAAGTGAGTAATTAGAGTGGTGTCACTGGAAAATGAGATTTCTGCCAACGCTGAAAGAAGATGCAGAGAGACTGATAAAGGTAATGAGAATCCTCAGCACCTGGAATGTTGGATCTAAACCCATTTCCCCTGAACTGGTTCTAAGGCTCTTTGGAAGACTGGCTGATTCTCAGGATGGGGCAGATATTATGATCTGGGAACAGTCTGTCACATCAGAAGTAAAGGAAACTACCAACAGCTACAAGAGTTAGGTCAAAATGACCCAGAAATCAATGTGAAAATTCTGCCACAAACCAGTCATGGTAATATGATTGATTATTACTCTGGAAGGGATTGAAACATGTCAACTATGATTAATTTTGGAGCTCATAACATTCTTAAAAATTTTTTCAATTTTATTTTTAATCTGTAGTGAATACTAGAAAATCACTTAACTATTCTGAATATTAATATGCAAGGGAAGATCAATGTTATCTTGTTTTTCTTTTTTCTTTCATTTTTTCTTTTTTAGTATTATCTTTTATTTTATTTTATCCTGTTTTTCTATACAATCATAACCCAGGGTAACCAAATACAAGATGAGAGAAAGTTCTCTTTTAAAAATAATTCCAGAGCACAAATGACAAAACAAAACCCAAAAAACAATTACAGTAGGTTACAAACTTCAGCAGCTGTTAGTATCACAAAGGGAGAGAAGACTGGACCTACTGTTTTGTTTCGGGACAAGATCTTGCTGTGTATTCTAAACTGGCCTTGAACTCATGATGTAGCTCAGGCTGGCCTTGAATTTGAGGCGATCCTCCTACCTCAGCCTTCCAAATGCTGGGATTACAGGCACCATGTCTGTAATCCCAGCACTTGACATAGAATCTGCCCTCCTTGCCCCACCTTGTGGGCCGGTTTTGGAATGCAGAAATCCTGCTTCCATTGGTCACGGCTGAGATCTTGATGGTCAATGAGGCTGTGACGCTCTCAGATCAGGATGAAATCTGCTGAGGACAACACAGGGAAAACCAGTACCCAGGTGTGGGGATGAATCTTAGCTTGTTTCCTTTATGATGTTAAACTTGCCGATTCAACCACTACTTCTATGCTGTTCCAGGAAAAGCATCGTACCTCTCCCCCTGCATGGGCTAAATAAAATGGTGCCTAGCTAGAGAAGCTTAGTCTTTGCTCCTAGAACACTGATCATCCCAGAGCCCTATTTCTTGCAATTCTTGTCTTCTTCTTTCCAGCTGTGCACCTTAACTCCAGGCACTGCAGGGCTCCCTGATAACTGGCACCTTGGAAAGGGTCTCTGATAGAACGCAATTCTAAGAGTCTGCTAGAAAAGGGCAGAGTGTGAATTCCCTGAGAAGCAGTATTTGGACAAGGGGAAAGAGCTGGAGGACTGTCGGGTGGTGAAAATCAAACCAATAATATCCTTGAAGGAAGAAGAGGGTGAGGGGCTGTGGCGCTGTCCAGAAGTCAGGCAGACAGGACTGAGAAGTGTGCCTTCAGCTGCCAACAAGGGGCTCAGACTCACCTGGAAGCAGGTGAGAGGGGCAGGCCGACACTTGGAAGAGGGAGCTAGGGAAAAGGCAGGCTCCTGGGGTCTGAACAAGATGGATCTGGACAGAAGGCTGGGTTCGAACGAAGAGATTTTGAAGCAAGAGGATTGGGAGTTTGAGTCCAGCCTGGGAAACGGTGACTTGCGAGACCCTGATTACCTGTTTCAATAGAATAAAGAGTTTAAAAAAGAGGTGGGGATGTAGCTCAGGCGGTCCTGGGTTCAATCCCGAGTATATTAAAAAAAAGATAGGAAAAATACTCGGTCATGTTAAATACTTGAGAAGAATCCAGAAACAGGACAAGGTCAGGGTGCATGAGGAAGACTGGACAGTCTGACTAGGAGACCTCTCCATGGAGACGCGGGGAAGGTGAGAGTCACTGGGTTGTCACTTGCTGAGAGTGTCAGAATTGCAGGTCCTGAATGGACATTCCAGAATCGCAGGAAGATTTGGAAAATCAAACTTCCCCTCTTCCTCTGACCACTGAAGATCTAATTTCATAAACATAGAGATTTTAATATAATAAAAATACAAGGGGCTGGGGATTTAGCTCAGCGGCAAAGCGCCTGCCTGGCAAGCGCAAGGTCGTGAGTTTGGTTCCCAGTACTGGAGAAAAACCAAAAAAAAACAAATACAGTAGCTTCTAATATTTTATACAGTAACTTCTAATATTTAAAAGCCCTCCAAGGGGCTTATGAATGTTATGAGTGTTATGAATGTTAAACTCACAAGGGGCTTATGAGTGTTATGAATGTTAAACTCACAGAAAATACTGTCTCTGAAAAACACTCAAGCACTTCCTTGGGGTGAAAATGATATTTGCCAGGTGTGAGAACCTAGGGGACAACAGCAGGCTCAGTTAATCTTTGTACAAACCATGCTCAAAGACCAAGACCAATCTATTTCCAAAACACAGCTACGACCTTCATTATCAGGTGACAATGACATTAAGTGTGCCTCTATTTTCTCATTATGTTTCAAGAGCACTGGGGTGGGGTTAGGAGTGGGGTCATCCTCTTTCTTTATAGGAGCACAAATAGGGCCTGGGGTCAGATAAAGAGAACAGGGAAATTCAAGGACAGCTTTTGCTTCTGGGCTGTGATGGTAGAGACCTGGGTCCGTCTCTAGCTCTGTACTACACAGGTCACCAGGAACCAGACCTCAGTTCTCTGATTTATGCTATTGTGGATAAATAGTTTCTACCCTAACTGTCTTTTGGGACGGTTACAGCATTAAAATACTTAACAGAGGCAGTGGCAATGATTGTGCTGGCCAATGGCCTCAGTGAAAAATTCATCACCCGAAATAGTCTGTGTAATTGGGCTGTAAATCTTGGAGGAACATGGCTTTCTAGGTGACGTGCCAGCTTCACCTCCTTCCTATCAGAATGAAAGGAGTGTACAAGCATTTTCTGGCATTTTAACAGTTTATTGACTGTGAGGACAGAGTATTTATATGACACAAAAATAGGTATAAGTCAGCAGAGTTAACCTTATTCAATTTGTGCAGCCACCAGTTTCAGAGATGCCAAGTTTTCTGATAGGTAAGGAACAAATACCTTTTCAGAAGCCTCGAGTTTCCAAAGAAGAGTAAGCTTCCTTTAAACCTGCCTTCTCTTAATTGCTGCTTAAAATGTGTAAAACATGTCAAAAATAGATGTTCAGGCCACTCTGATGTCTCCACCTCAGTGGATGGTATTGTTACCTCTTTTTGCCTACACTGAAACCCCAAGATTTATCCTTTTACTTCCTAAAACTTTTCACCTTTTTCTCCTTTCACTAGCTACAGACATAACAGATTCTTCTCAGCTGCTCGGATAAATCATCCTCCCCCATTGCTTCCTTCCTTTGTCCCATAATCAATGGCAATTAGAATAATAATTACAGTATTTTTAGAGATATAATAGTGGCATCTTAAACTCCGTGGAAGTAGAGAAAACCAAAACGGCTGTGCTGTGTGCTCTTTCCTGACCTTCTTGTGGCTGCTGGGTCCTGGTCTTCCTGGGCACCTCAGGTGCTCACCGTGAGCCTAGCTGGTGCGCTGTAGTTGCCTGGCCTGTGGTTCTCCTCCCCCATCTCATCCTACTGTTTGTTTCCCTCATGGCACTTTTGCCATTAAAAACATCTAGTTGTTTACTTGTTCCTTGTCTGTCTCCTCTGCAGAGTGGAAGCTCTGCAGAACAGGGGCTGTGTCTTATCCTCAGCTGTGTCACCAGATCTAGCGTGTGACCAGCCAGTCTTTGTTAAAAGCCTTGGAAGGTGAGGGCATTTCTCCCGCTGTGTATGTGGCCTGTTTCTATCAGCTCAGTGGCTGAAATCAGATCATCCTTACTGCAGTGTCCCTCCTCCATCACAGGCAAAGGTTTAAGTCTCTATCACCTGAAAGGGTTGGGCTTGGGTTTCCAGGTTAGATGGTGATGTGGTGACAGAATTCCTAAGGGGAAATGCATTTAGGAAAAACAACAACAACAACAAAAAAGTATTCGAAGTACAGCTCCTCTATCCTTAAATCCCTTGTTGGGAGGAAGAATAACAGAGTCTTCCTTATTCTGAGGCCTAAGTAGTGATAGTTAGAATAAATTTCCTCTTCTACTTTTATGGTATATTACTTGAACTTGATTAGTCTTAAAAATCCAATGACTTGTGTCCAAAGCGTGCAGATTACCCTAAAGAAGTATTCTATATTGGCAGCAACTGATCTAAAAAAAGATGGACACTCAAAAATTAGGATTCAGTCACCAGAAACTGCCTACCTCCCCAGGTGCCCCTCCCCTGACTCTGACCAAAAGAAATTTCAGAGATTACCAAATCTGCTAGGAGATAAAGTTGTGTCCAGAAGGCAGAAAACGAGGCCAACCTTATGCAGCTCAGCTGGAAAGTGACAGGATCTGGAGCTGAAAGGGAGGCCTTTTCCTCACTGTCTGCAGAGTCAGAGGGTATGAAGCAGGTGGGAATGGGGCCTCTTGCTTAAACCTGCCCAGCTTCCACTGTTTCAGGGTTCTGTGTGCACCCAGAACATGCATATGAGATGAGATGAGAGTTCTTACTACAAGAGCCATAAAGATTCTGTCTTCCTCAGAAGAAAAAATCAGTTGTCAAAATCCTTAGAATGGATGCTCCATGGAGACGAGACCTCGTTTGTGTCAGCTCTTGCGTTTTTTGTAAGTATGTGTGGATTCAGCTCTCAGCGTGCTCCAGATAGTGGGGGTCTGTTTCTGAGAAAGCAGCAAGACAACTTGAAGCACCCCTTGTCGCCCAGGCCCCAAGGGCAGCTCCTCTCCCAGAGATACACCCACAGGGCCAGCAGTGCCCTGTGTCCTCCCCTGGATACCTTATTCTCTGAGCCATCGTGGAGACCAGTGAAATGTGGACATATCTCACACTGGAAATGCACATGTCCTAGGTGGGTGGGGGTGTCTTGTGCTGTATGAAGACAGGCAAATGACACCTACTTGGGGCTGGGGATTTAGCTCAGCGGCACAGTGCCTGCCTGGCAAGCGCAAGGTTGTGAGTTCAATTCCCGGTACCGGAAAAAAATTCCAAAAAAAAAAAAAAAGGGAAATGACACCTACTTGTGCAATCTCCCCTAGGTTGGAGTGTTCACCAAAGCCCACACCCAAAGACCCAGAGGGCCAACGTGGAGAAGTGATAGCTCACACTCCCTGGTCTCTGCTCACAGCTTCCAGCTTCTGGGTGTTTTCCAGCTGCACCCCAGCTCTGTCTCCACAGAGGACACGTGGCAGCCAGTGATTGTCTTGTGTCAGAGGTGATGAATTGCTCCTCACCCCATGAGCTACTATGATTAGCTCTCCTGTGACATTTTAAGGTTGCTGTCAGGGCAAATCCAGGCCCAGAATGAAAAACCGAGGCAGTCATGTTGATGAAAGACTTTACTCGAGGGTGGACAGTGACATGGCAGATGCCAGGGCTCTGGTTATCCAACTGACCTGCCTTCTGTGCAACCAGAGGGTCCCTTCAGCTGATGGCTCTGAAGAGGTCAGCCAGCAACACTGCAGCCGTGTGGACCACCGAAAAGGGGCTAAAATACAGACTTTTGCACCCGATGGCCCCAGATCCTCGATGCCCCAGCACCTCAGAAGGCCTGTGCAGAGCTTGCTGGTGTGAGGACTGGGGGAAGGTTAGTGCATACTTCATGGCTCATTATGAGTCCAGTCTGAAGGAGCCCTTCCTCTGCCCCACTCCCCACCATCAAGGTGCAAGATGCCTGGCAGAGAAGGGCTGAATGCTGGCACAGATGTTACCACATGAAGGGTTTTTAGCTTAAGGAGAAAGGAAGATTTAGCTGTGTGCTCCTCCAAGGAACCCCTAAAATAGATCAAAAACCACTTCCCTTCCCTTTTTCCACAGACAGTCTGTAAAGGGTATATTTGACAGCTACTTCCAAGTGGGTACCTGATCCAGATGTCTTCCCTGAGGAGCCAGCTTAAATTTACAGCCCTGAATTTGGACCAACCAGCACCCTTAAGTTTGGACCAATTAGCAGCCTTGAATTTGGACCAGTCCCAGAAGACACTGCCCTCTCTGCTAGTCTCTGCAGCATTCCATACACACTTCTCAGGTTGCTCTGGGAGGGTTTCTCCTCAATCAAAGAGCTAGTCCTGTAAATCTATTCTTAATTCCTATGTCTGAATAGTGTGGGTAGAGTAGGTCTTTTTAAAAAGAGCTACCAACACAAAGGCTGCTAGCCCTAAAGAGTTCCAGAGACTGCCATTACGAAAATCTACACAGAGACCAGCTAAGAAGAGCTAAGGACTGCTGAGGAGCTAAGAGAAGTCAGCCAGCGTCAGACCCTGGTGCTAACTGGTGGTGACAGAAGACAGTGATCAGCAACAGTTAATGAAGATTGGGGGAGACTAGCTGAGAAACGTTTGGATAGCTGCCAAGATTTAGCTTTGCTACTGAGCTAATAGGGTGGTTGAAAGCTCAAAGCTGTAAGGTTAAGGGAAGAGGGCCCCTGGCACTCAAGGCATGGAGCCCCTAGCTGAACTACGTTTTGCCCAAATCAAGCAAAAGAAGCCTCTACTCATTGTCAATACCTCCTCCGGTAAGGCCCAGTGGGGCATCCTGGAAGGATGGGCAGTGTGGCGAGTGCTCTGCTGTTTTGGGCTGAGGTTGCTCTCCAGTGTCCTACCTCCCTGTGTGTGGAGGACGAGGGGAAGCCTGGCATAGACCAGCCAGCCAGCTCCCCTACCTGTTTGCTTTACTTTTGCTTTAAAATAGGATTTAAAGTCAGGAGAGGGAAGAGTTAGGTGTCTGAAAGGGAGTCTTGTCTTTGAGAGCTGTGCAAGTGATTCCAGGGCCTGATTGGCAGCTGAGATCATTGAGAGGGATACATAGAAAGGAGCACTGGGCCTGGGAGCCCATGGCTGGTGTTTCTAGAATGTGCCATGCACTGGCAGACCTGAACTCCACATCATGACCCCAATGCCCTCGGGGTCTATTACTGGGGATCCTGCTGGCCCTCTGGCAGGGGTCCTGTCTTCAGGTAGATGAGGACCCTCTCTTGATACCAGAGCCTCAATTCATTGTATAGATTCTCTGAGGCTGACCCCTAAGCCAGAAACCTCCTCAGAGTCTCCTGTCTGCCTGGGTCCAGTCCCCCTTGACTTCCTGCTCTTCTTTAAGAGGGCATTTGTTAGTTTGACAGCTCTGTAAAAATAATCTTATTAGAAAATAATCTTATAACTTTAAAACTAAATCACTTTTAATCAAGACGAAATTCCCTGACCAGCAGGCAAGATAAAACCACGGTTCCTTCTGCAACCCCAGGTTTCTCTGCTGTGTTCTTACTAAGTGTGTGAGTTTAAAGATTTTTAGAAAAAGAAAAAAAAAAAAAGAAAAAGAAAAAGAAATCATACCATAAGATTATAACCAACTTCTTGCTTTACCTGACTACACAATTTGTGGTGGTTATAAGTCTACAGGAATAGTTGTTGCTGCAATTATCTTATTGATATCTGCACCATGTCAAGAAACATGACCGAGTATGCAGTTCTGTAGAGAAAATAACTATGAAAGAGTCCAGTTAGGCACAGCATGCTTCACTCACGGGGTGTCTGCTGCACCTCCTCCCCCACCTTCCCTCCTCCTACTGACACAGGAGCTTAGGGTAAGGGGGCTCCAATGGACTAGATTCTGCCACCTGTCCCAAGATATCAGTCTAAAAGACGAGAAATGGTGAAGGCAGGAAAGGAAGTTTAACCAATACAGCTATACCAGGGGTCCAAGGGGGACTTGCACACTCAGCTCTGTCTTTGGGGTACTGACATGAGCCGCTAGATGAGTGATGGCTAACTTTTTAGAAACTACAACCCAAAACCCACTTATTTATCACAAAGTGCCAACACTGCAATTAGACCTGGGTGCTCGGCTGCTAGGGTGATGCTGGGGCAACTTGGCTCACGTGCCGACAGGGAGACCTCTGTGTGCCCGCTGAATCACACACGCCATAGGTTCGCCACCGCTGCCCTAGATTATATAGGGAAGGGGGAACAGACGGGTGCAGGGTCAGTCCCAGCCAAGCTGTGGTCTGGTTGATCATTATCTCAGAATTGGTCAGAAGTGGCTTTGTCATCTGCAGAAATAATATTATTGGTGCCTGGGGGAGGGGAGCTCAACTCTTGTCACAAGATGTTTATCCATCATACCTGTTGTTCTTGGAACCCAGGGTCATAGCAGGAAAGAATGACTTAGAGTGCAGGAGACCGAAACAAAATGGAAGCAAAGATGTCAATTTTCTGTCCCTGTTTAGTTATCCATCAGACATCCGCATATATCTTCAGGCCCAGGTGGAGTCAGGACTTGCAGCAAAAGTAGCCTCTAAGTCCTTATTATGTTACCTCTCTTCCTTGCCCCTCCCCTATTCCTCCTCCATCTTCTTTGTGATGGGCTTTTTTCTTCCTGCTGCTAAAATAAAAATTTTAGACAAATTAACTTTAACCGAGTTTAAATGAACAAAGAATGATTCTCAATTGGCAGCCCCTAGAACCAGGACAGGTTCTGTATGACTCCACATCCCCACATGGCTGGATAACACGTAGACAGAAAAAGGCCATGTGACTGACAGAAAACGAAGTGTGGAGCAGAAACCATTTCCCAGGTTAAAACTTGGCAAGGTAAATCCTGCCTTGTAGCTGAAGCCTAGCTGTGATTGGCTGAGACTCAGCTATTACAAAGACAAACTCTAAAGTTTAGCTTCCTGTTCTTTAACCTACTGAGTTAGGTTGCAGTTTGCCAAGCAAGCACTGAAACTTTCTTCAGGCCAAATTTAGCTCTATACTACTTTTGATTGTGCAATATGATGTCACCAAGCCCATTTAAGATCCACAAACTAAGCAAGGTAAATTTTTTCCACCTCATAATTTTGCCTACTTCTTGCCACTGACCAACAGAAAACTTTCTAAGGCGCATTTGCATAAATATTAAAAACCCAATCTATAGAAGGGCAAACAGTGGACAAACAAGTCTTTTTCCATACCTTTGGCTCTCCCAATGTATTACTTACCAGAAACAACTACTATGTTATTAACTTTAAAATATGCAATAGTTATGTGTTTTATGCATTCACACGTGCAGCCTCTGTGTGACTACTTACACAAAGCGACATGTCCTAATACCTGAGTTCCAGACCTCTGCTGTTGACAAACCTGGTGATCTGCATGAGTCACTCCCCGTGCTCTGCTGTTTTTCTCCTTCAGAGTAAAGGAGGTCCACCCAGCAAAAACCAAAGAGCAAAATGAGGGCCTGTTAAGGTTTTGAAATGTTCAAAAGTCTTTATCACTCACCCTCAGTATTCAGATTAAAATAGTACTTATTCACCGTGATGAATTCTAGAACACTATGACTCTTTGTATTTGTATTAATTTCTCTCTGAACTTGCATATAGCTAAGATTATTGAGCACTTACTCTGCACTAGCTGATTTGTGGTGGAAATTCTTTTTTTTTTTTTTTTTTGAACCGGGAATCAAACTCAGGATCTTGTTCTTGCCGGGCAGGCACTTGTGCCTCTGAGCTATACCCTCAGCACAATGGAAATTCTTTAATATTTTTTTCTTACTCATGTTTCACAAGAAATCTAGAAAGTAGATACTCTTATGTCCTCATTTTCTAGGTGAGACAAATGAAGTTTAGCAAGGAGAGATGTCCACTTGTTAAGCAGGTGGTAAGACATCAGGGGGCCTGAGGGCTCTATAAGGGCATGCTTTGCCAATGATAGTTAAATGAAAAAAACCAAAGCCATCAGCATATAATACTTTTATAATTACTTACTGGGTCTCAAACCCAAAGACACAGGGCCTGTGTTTCTAGAACAGGGCGTACCGCATTCCTGATTGCATAGCCTATGGTCCACTGATTCTGGAAATACCCTCCCACATCAGACTGAGACCCAAGGGAAGAGAACCAAGAGATGGAGGGAGAAGGGAGGGGAGCCAGCGAAGAAAGAATGAAGATGTGTTAGTTGCGGGTACCAACTCCCCACGAGGAATGCAATCATTATGCAGGGCAAATATGTGTTAATAAAAAAGGAAAGCTACAGTAAAAAGCAAAAGTAGATTTGACTTTTCTTTTATAAATTTCATAAGTTTCTTACCTGATTAAGGGTTTTGAGAAAACATTGACCACCTGAAAAGGACGAAGAAAACCTTTTGCAATTCCAAAGTAACTTCTAAGAAAAAAATGTTGATAAGCATTGTAGCCATCATAATAAAACCCAGGAGTAACTCACGTGCATAAAAAGATACCCAGATTCCCAGTGGAGGAAGGTGCCTGTGTGGCACTTCCCTCCTCAAAGCATCGAGACCTAAGTCTCCATGTCTTAGAGCTACAGCGAACTCTTCCTGGACTTCTGCAGGGCCACCTATCTGGGGTGTCTTGGGTGAATTCTTTCATCGAAGGCATAAAAAGCTGAGGATCTGGCTTCCCAGTGACACACTTCTCAGGGCTCTATGGGGAAGGATGGCAAGCAGACAGCCTGCAGGGTCTTTGACCTGGCTCACAGGCCCCACCCCTTTCCACCTGATATACCAGCATGCCAGATCCCTGACCCTATAAAGTGCTCAAAGGAAAAGAGGCTGCTGGTCACTCACTCTATTCTCACGTTCACTTTCTGGGTCTGCCCCAGCAATAATATATTATTAATAACATTATTACTTTATTTGGCTCAAGTACTCAGAATCTTATTTTTTTAGGAGAATAACAATAGTTAATACACTGTATGTTGTCATCTTTAATATAGTTATTCAGAGTACAAGATATGGGCATTAAAATTTCTCCAATCAATATTGATTTGCATCTTTTCCCCTTTCCCTCTGTCCTTTCCCCTTTCCCCCACTCTAGTTCCTTCATCCTTTTGAACAATTTCTTCCCATTTCACAGTATCTATTGTATATTTTAGACCTTATTTTCTCTTTCAGTTTCTCACACCAGGGAGACAGTATGATGCTTGCCCATGTGAGTCTGGTTTATTTCATTTATAAGTATTGTCTCAAGTTGCATCTATTTACCTATAAAAGTTTCAAATTTATTCTTCTTTATGGCTGAATAGTACTCCATTGTATAAAGATACCACATCTTTTTTTCTAATCCATTCCTCAGTTGATGGGCATTTGGGTTGTTTCCAAGAATTAGCTAATACAAATTGTGCTGCTGTAGACATGGGTGCACCTATATCTCTGTGGTATAATGTTTTCAATTCTTCTGGGAAGATACCCAGAAAGGGAATACCTGGGTCAAATGGACCTCTAATCCTAGCTTTTTGAGAAATGTCCATACTGATTTCCACAGTGGTTGCACCAGTGTAAACTCTTACCAACAGCAGAGAAGGGCTCCTTTTCCCCCACAACCTCTCCAGCATTTGTTATTGGTTGATTTCTTGATGACAATAATTCTTTCTGGGTAGAGATGGAATCTCGGTGTTGTTTTAATTTGCATTTCTCAAATAACCAACGATGTTGAACATTTCTTCATATATTTATTTGCTGTTTGTATGTCTTCATCTGAGAAGTGCGTATTCATCTCGGATACCCATTTTTGAACTGGGTCTTTAAATTTGATTTTTTTTCAATTTTTTCTATGTTCTAGATAGAAGTCCTTTGTCTGAGGGAGAATTGGCTAAAATGTTTCCCCATTCTATGGGTTGTCTTTTCACTCTGTTGTTGATTTCTTTTGATGTATATAGGCATTTTATTTCATTTTTCTTAAAGCTTTTTAATAAGATGAGATCCTGGGCCAGGGATATAGCTCAGTGGCACAGTGCTTGCCTGGCAAGCATGAAGTCCTGAGTTTGATTTCTGGTACCAAAAAAAGGACCACCCCCCACCCGCAAATAAGATGAGATCCCAGTTGTTGATTCCTTGAAGTATTTCCCCTGCAGCCTGGGTTTTGTCCATGAATTGTCTGCCGATGCCTATGTCTTCAAGATTTCTACTTACTTTCTCTTCTAGTACATTTAGTGTTTCTGTTTTAATATTTAGATCTTTGATCCATTTTGACTTGTTTATGGTGACAGATATGGGTCTAGCTTTAGTCTTCAGCATGTAGAGAACCAGTTCTTCCAGCTCCATTTATTAAAGAGGCTATCTTTCTTCTAGTGAACATGCTTGGCTCCTTTGTCAAAGATAAGGTGGCTGAATGTGTTTGTAGTTGTGTCTGTATCTTCAGAAGCTTATTTTTAAGGAGCTTTTCTTTAAGACTCATTATTACCCATGTTAGTTATTGTTATGGTTTATGTCTAGATGTCCCCCAAAGCCTCATGTACTCATGGGGTGGGCTTTTGAGTTTATGATTGATTCATGGCCCAGTGCTAGGATAATGGGTGTGAGTGTTACACCTTGGAGTGGGTAGTTTGCATACAATGTAAGGGAGGGAAAGAAGCTTGCTTTTTGTTGCTCCCCCCTTTTGCTCTTGTTGCTTTTGCTGTTTTCCACCACCGTGAACTGTTGCCCGCTGCCATGTGCTGCCTTGCCTTCGAGCCAGCTCTGTATGGACTGAAACCTCCACAGACTGTGAGCTAAATAAACCTTTCCTTCCTTAATTTTGGACATTGGGTATTTTGTCTCAGCAATGAGAGAAAAGTAATCAAGAGAGTTATCAAATACTTTTCTCTCAAAACATTAAAATTATGCTTGAGTGCATTCATTTTAATTTATTATATAGGGTTTTTTTTTAATAGTTAAATACCTCCTACCATTTCTAAATTCTCACAGAGTTTACTCTGTTATTTTCATGCTATGGACTGTATTGAAAAGACATTCTATCATCTGCTTAGTAAATAATTCATATACTACCATCAAAATAAAATTTACAAATCTGATCTCTGTCTTCAGAAATTACCCTTCATTTAGGAAGGATCTTGTATGGGTTGAAATTGTTCAGCATAAACATTCCTTGACTTGTAGGCCCATGTGCACTCAAGTGTAATGGATGAGTTTTGAGAAAGTGCTGCATTTCCATGTGCTGGCTGTTCTTCATGCATAATATTTGTATTATGTATTATCTATGTATATATTTGTAGTAGTGTCATTGGAAATAATAGAACATTTTTATTTTCCCCATGTCCCACCAACCTTTCCACCCTAATTATCCAAAGTAGGAAAGAGAAGTAAAAAGTCATTAATTTTTTTTTCTTTTTTCTTTTTGTTTTTTTTTCTGGTACCGGAAATCGAACTCATGACCTTGCGCTTGCCAGGCAGGCGCTGTGCCGCTGAGCTAAATCCCCAGCCCCAAGGTCATTAATTTTAAAGTGAAAGAGTTGGTAGAGTCCTGTTCTAGATTAGCTGTCCCAATTTTTGTTTTCCAGTACTGGGAATCGAACTCACGACCTTACACTTACCAGGCAGGCACTGTGCCGCTGAGCTAAATCCCCAGACCCAGCTCTCCCAGATTTTTGTATCCCCCTCTCCCCAGAGCCACGGGTTTGTTACAATGAAGTTCAGTTTTCACTGTTGTAGCAGTTTAGGGTGAACTGAGTGGGTGGATTTCCACATGATGATTAAAATCTAAGCTCAGTCCATCCTGTGGCTGCACTGGCTCTCAAGGCCGTGGAGCCCTTCATTTCCAGTTGGAACATGTCATTAGAATCTCAAAGATTACCTTTTGTTTTAATATCAATAGAAGATGAATAAGCAGCAGGCTGCCTGGAGAAGAGAGAATGAAATCAAGGGTCATTGTTTATACGATAGGAATATTCGATGTCCTTGGACTCTGGAATTCTGATATGCCCACCTTCACCTGTGATACAAGCAGCGAGAGGAGGTTTCCTTCTGGGTGGTGAAGGTTAGTTTTATGGGTCAACTTGACCGGGCTGAGCTGGTAAAATGTTATTTTTGGATGTGTCTGTGATGATGTCTCTGGAAGGGATTAGCATTTAAATAAGTAGACATAGAAGATCCCCCTAACCAAGTGTGATTGGGGATCATCTAACCCTCTGCGAGCCTAAGTAGAACAAAAAAGCAGAGGACTGGAGAATTCTTTCTCTTTTCTTGAGCTGGGACATTCATCTTCTGCATTCAGCCTTAGGACTCAGGCTGAATTATTCCACCAAATTCCTTGGGTTCGCAGCTCACAGATGGCACACTGTGGGACTTTCTAGCGTTTGTAATAACACGAAGCAGTTCTCATAATGAATCTCTTCATATCTTCTGTAGATGTATCCTACTGGTATCCTTCTGTAACTTTGGAGAACGCTAACTGATAGACAGTAGTTGAACAAACTACTGCTAACTCAGTGATTCTCCAGATCACTAAGGCTCCCGTTTCCAGAACCATTGACCACACCTCTGTGGTTATGTCAGGAGATTCCTATTACTTTGTGTGGGATCCATCAGCTTACAGTTGAGAGCTCTGTCTCCTTAGCAGGAACACTGCCATGGTGCAGAAGATTTATTTCTAAGTATCTGAGGCACCCCGCTGCTGCCTACTCCTTTCTCTGCCATCAGCTGACAACAGGAGATTTTCCGAAATTATTAGCTGTCATCATTTATGGTGATTTATTGAAGTATTTAGTAAGATACTCAATGCCCCCAATACTACCCTATTAATGCTCCTAGTGAGAAAGCAAGCAGTTGTGTGAGAAATTGCTGGATTAAGAGAGTAATTTTCATATTTCAGGATGACTTCTGCATCAGTGGGGCTCAGTGTCCAGAGTGCCCTCCCCTGAGCTCAGCCCTGACCCACCTGAGTGTGGCATGTGAGTGCTCTGTCTCCCGGGTAGTGACTGGCTGCTCTAATTCATCCTTGGGGCCAGTAGAGGGAAGGGAGGAGGTCCCAGGAAGAATCATTGTGGGGGTAACAGGTCCAGAGAGGAAGAAGGTGCTGGATTGTTAGGAGCTGACACAGTCCATTTGGGTACTTGAGCTGGCAGGTCCCTGGGGTAAATGTGGCCACCCGCTAGTGGTAAGAAAGACAGGGCTTAAGTATCCCTTCCCTGGTAACACTGTTTTCAGAAGAAAGTTATAATGGAAGAAAATATTTAATCAAATTTTACAAAGTACCGACCTTTTTTAACAACCAGTCACAGAAAACTCAGATAACCTCCCTTGCAAATGAAAATAGCCTTGCTCTGTTTTGAGGCCCCCGCTTGCGCTAGACATGAAAGCAACAGTCTGTTGAGGAGAGGATATCCCGCCTTGGACTCAGCAGGTGACAGAGTCTGCTAAGGACTGCAGACATAAGGGGCACCAAGCAACAGGACCAGGTGGAACTGGGGTGTCCTGTTTTGCTCTATATGCATCAGGCTGCAGGCTCAGCTTTTAGGTTAGATTTTTCTCTTACGGATAAGCAGTGGCTGGAGAATCTTTTCAGCCTATCACATGTGTCCAGCACCATGTATTTATCAATAGAAAATTTTCTTCTAAAATCCTTTTTAATTACCAAGGCTCCACATATACTTTCTGTTTTGTTTTGTTTTGACACAGGGTCTCACTGTGTAGACCAAGCTGGTCTCAATCTCACTGCCATCTTCCTGCCTCAACCTTCTGAGTGCTGGGATTACAGACATACGTCACCATGTCTGACTCCACATATGCTTTCAATAGCCATATTGGAGGTCTTTGTGTAAGATATTTGAGTCATTGCTAACTGTGACAAGACTGTGAGCTTCTCAGGGCAGGTGTCTCAAAATATTCTGTCTCTAAAGACAGAACCCTTCAAAGGACTTTGTGCACTGGATATATGATATTTAGATGAATGAACTAGGAAAGGTCAGTTGACTGTTAGATCCTTTGTGTGCTATATAAGCACCCTTTATGTCCATCTTGGAGCTAATTAGCATGCACACCTTGTGTTCAGTCTCAGGATTTTAAAAGGAATGACCTCAACATCCACGTGTAAGAAAATGATATCTGAGGTGAGAGAAAGAGTTCCACACATTTGCACTGATATTAAATTTTAAAATTGCTGGATTTTTTTCCTTTTTTCTTCCTTGGCAGGTCTTTTTGTCATCAAAACACAGGCAACTTTGAAAGAAACCAAATCTCTCTAGAATCATTATTATCCTAAGAATCTCAGTGCCATGCCTGTCACTTTTCCATAAAGCCTTTAGATTCTGATTAGTATGATTAGAATAATAAAGTCCTGCCAGGAAGGATTTTAGTTAGGTTAGTGGGGTGTCATGATAAGTATGTTTCTGAGTATTGCTATTGATGCATATAGAATGCTCCCATGTATTTCATTATTAGTGTATTTTAAAACATCTTGTCATGTATTGTTCATTACAATTTCCAACACTGACTCGCATTGCTGGCATTCTGTCCAATAGCTTTCACCCATGCAAGAACCTAATAACATTTCCTGACCTAGTTCTAACACTGGATCATTCAGGTATAATGACCATTTTGTAGCATTTTGACTAGTGAAATATTTATCCACATTACTGTTTTCTTCCTCGTCTGAATCAAGGTCTTTGTTCTGTACTTCTCTATCCGCCATATCTCCATCTGTCATATCTTGCTAACTTCTTTGGCTTACATGATCCAAGCCATCACTGGTAGCCGAGTCACCTGATGATTCACTTTTTACCTCCTCCCAAAGTTGTAAAAGGTGATTTGCATGCAACAGTATTCTGAATTGGGCTAATATTATGAGAAAAATCAGAGGAAAATATTTAATAAAAACATTTTAAGGCTGGGGATATAGTTCAGTGACACAGTGCCTGCCTGGTAGGGACAAGGTCCTGAGTTTGAGTCCCGGTACAAAACAAAGTTATGAAATACACAGAAATGTGACAAGGTGCATAATGTGGGTAAAATTCACCAATTTATGCTTTGACAAATGTGTATACACCTTGGTCTTCATCGTACTGAGTGAGTGAACACAAAGATTCTTTCCTGTATTCCTCCAGTGCAGTTACTGAGACACACAGCAGATTCACATTATACTAAAGCATATATTTCCATTAGAAAAGTATGGCTGTGGCTTATTTTACCCATCATGATGCCCTTCAGGATCACCTTCCCGGTCTCACTTCTTAATACTATCACCTTGGGGATCAAGTTTCAACATATGAATGGTGGGGCGGGGCGCGCAAGCATTCAGATGCCATAGTGGTATCCAAAGAACACCCAGTGCCTCCTTTGAAGGTGGTAGAAACTTCAATAGAGGCTGGGTGGGCAGACAGACATGCTGAGCCCTTACCTTCCTTAGAATTTATATTTTTATTGTTTCCTGGGGAGGGTGTGTGTAAATATAGCAGAGCTACCATTTTAATCTGAAACTGTGTCCCTCTTTGGACACAGACATGTCAGATAGATCTAAAAGACTGGAAGCTCTAAAGAAATTTATTGAATTGACACCTTAAACCACTTGAGAAAATGAGTAATCCCTTTTTTAATACTAGGGCTTTAGTCTAGGGTTGCTCTAACACTGAGCTACATCTTAAACCCTCTTTTTTTTTATTTTTTGGGGTTTTTTTGATCAGGGTCTTGCTATGTAGTCCGTGCTGGCCTTGAACTCACAGTGTTCCTCCTGTCTCAGCCTGAGTCCTGGGATTACAGGCATGTGCCATGCCTGGCACCTCTTTGTTTATTTTATTTTATTTCATTTTAAAACAAGATTTTGCTGAATTGCCCAGGCTGGCTTGACCTCAAAATCCTACCTCAACCTCCCAAGAGATTACAGACATAGCTGGAGTTACATGCATGCACCACCATGACTAGCTGAATTAGTTTAATATACGAGAGCACTAAAAACTGAAGCTTACTCCAGGGTAAAGGAAGCAAAAGAATGCGAAATGATTTTGATAACTGGGTAATGTTTTCTGTCTGAATTTTGGATAAAAATAATTTTAGAAGAGACAGCTATCTAAAGAAAATGTTACTCAACAACAAAAGAAAAAACATTAAAAATGAGCAAAAGACCTGAACAGACATTTCTTCAACAACAGCATGAACTGTCAGCAAGCATGTGAAAAAAAGTTCAGCCTCACTAATCACTAGGGAAACGCAAATCAAAACCTCAGTGAGATGTCACCTCCCACCCATTAGGTTGCTATCAAAAAAGCTAAGCAATTTCTTTGTTGGTGATACAGAGCTACTGGAACCCTTGTGCACCGCTAAGGAGGATGGAAAGCCATGCAGCAGCTATGGGAAACAGGATTCATGTTGCTCAAAAAATTAAAAATATTATTTCCATATGATTCAGCAATTCCATGTCTGGGTATTTAGCCAAGAGAAGTGAAGGCAGGGTCTGAAGGAGATAGCTCCACATCCATGTTCTCACAGCATCATTCACAAGGACCAACAGGTGGAAACAAACCAGACTGGGCACTGATGACTGAATGGGTAAGTGAAACATGTTGTACCCATACAATGAAACGTTATGTGACCTTAAAAAAGGAAATTCTCAGGTGGGCATGGTGGTGCCTGCCTGTAAGCTCAGCATTTGGGAGGCTGAGGCAGGGGGATCGCTGGAAATTCGAGGCCAGCCTGGGCTACATAGTGAGTTCAAGGCTAGAGTGAAGTACATAGGGAGACCCTGTCCCGAATGAACAAAAAACAAGAACAACAAAAAAGGCAATTCTGACATGCCACAAAATGCCACTTTGAGGGCATTAAGCTACGTGAAATAAGCCAGTCACAGAGGAATAAGATTTGCTGTAGCAGAGGCTGTTACGACTGCATAGCATCATAACTCTTAAACTTCCCCATGCTGAGTTCCTTAAAGGTTTTGTCTCTAGAACACTCTGCACACAAACCTCCCCCTGAGGGTTTGTTTCCTGGGGAAGCAGACCTCAGAAGTTCTTTCTTCCTTTTTTTATTGTCAATTAGATGGTCTCATTTTTTCATTACTTATTCTTCAGTAAGTATTTCTGGAGCCCTCACACTGTGCTGGACGCCCTTTGAGGACTGAATATGCAACTGTGAACGCAGAGTCCCAGCCCTAATGGAGATTATCCTGCAGTGAGGGGAGATCAATGGCAAATGCTCAAGTACTGACAATTCCCAGGAGAGGGGAAGGCAAGGCGGAGGCTCAGGTCAGGAACAAGCTGTTGTACTGAAGGGGCACAAGCTAGGCAGCATAGAGACCTCAGCTCACTGTTCTTATTGTCAGTGTGGTTCCAAAGTCCACACTGTCACACCTGCATCGTTCCAACTCTACCAGAAGTACACCTTCCTGCCCATGACTTCCCTGGGAGCCCTAGAGATCTGGATGGCTCGGTGGGTGTCTGAGAAGGGACCGGAAAAATTTAAACATAGAGTTCATGTCTAAGGTGAATTCCACGAGCGAGGAGTTCAATCAAGGGAAACTGCAATGTTTATTGGTTGAAAGATGGTATTTTAGAGCACTTTGTGAAAAAAAATGACTACAGAATTTGGAAGCTGTGTGTCTTAAATATTAAATGGTCTTTAAATTCAACACACTCTTAATCTGAGTCTGGAAAGCAAATGTCTCCGTGTAATGTTTCCCATCCTGCAGTGGTTGGCTCAGGACCATGGGCCATAGGGTTTCTCTGTCACCTGAGCTGATCATGGTTTGCTCAGCCTGCGATAGGAAATTCTTTTAAAGTGAAAGTCTTAAAAATGTATTAGTTCAGCAGACACTACAGATTAGGTCAGGATAGGAGCTATTATTTTTGTTTTATTAGGAAATATCCTCAAAAATAACGAGACTAAGTTATGGTAAAGTAATATGAAATAAATATGTGACTGTTTTTGGATGCTCTGTGTCTGGCCAAAGAAAATCTGAGCCCCCTGAGTACCTAAGGCAGTGCCTCTGAGCGCTCAGCTCTGAATAAACGTTTGTTGAGTGGATGAATGGGCAGCCTGTGGGCCTGTGCATTTGTGACTCTGCTCAGGTTTCTGTGCAATGTTCCTTATCATGTCTTTGCAGACAATGCTGAGTGAATATCGGGTGCCTTCCGTCAGGAGGGCCCATCACCTCCCTTGCTGATAAAATCTTTGTTCTGGAAAGCACAGAGCTAAGGACAACCTTATAGCTCCATTTTGTATGGAATTCAGCACTATCTGTCTCACAGAGCCTGCACTAACACTGCACTGCTCAAAGGGCTCCTCCGTATGAACGGACTGCACCTCCTGAGGTACCTCTGACCCCCAGCACTGCTGTCACCTGGCAGCTGCAGGCCCCAGGGGAAGCACTTGGGACAGGCTTATAAAACCTATTCACATATTTGGACACTTGGTCCACAGTCTGAAATCTGGTGTCATCTATCCCTGTCCTTTCTGGACATTCACTGGGCCCCTAAGGACCTACACTTTTCATCCCCTGGCCCACCCACTGACTGTTTCTTTAGTTCTCTGGAGGTGGGAACCGAGCAGTAGCAAGTTATGGTTCACTACACAAGGTAGCCCATTCTGTTCTTGTCAAGAAGTACATTTTATCAAGTATACGCAGTACATTGTGCACCACAGAAGCTGGCCATGCTTATCTATGGGAAGCCAGGGCTTTCCTGGATAGTTGAACATAGCCTTGCACATGGGTGAACGCAAGAAATGCAATTTCCCTCTGGGCCTGTCCCTGTCTGTTCAATGTTGCACAACTAAGTTCTGCAAATTGTTCTCTGCTGCCTCCATCCAGAACAACAGCTGATTGTTCACCAGCGACCACATGCCAGTTCTGTTTCTGAGCACTCTGTGTTGTAGGAAGTCGCTTGACCTTGACAATGACACCATGAATGTGTGTTAGTACTATGTTCCTCTTTCAGAAGAGGCATAGATTCATAGACCTTGAGCAATGTGCCCTAATATGAGTGAGAGGGATGGATTTGGATCTGAACACCTAGACACCGAAACTCAAACCACGATGAAGTCCTGCCTCTCATATCTCCTCTCAGACCCAATTATCTTAGAAGGACTGTGCCTGCATAAATTTCTATGTACACAATTTAGTGATGCAAACACAGAAGCGTGTAACATAAGTTCTTGTTTTGATGATAAGCAAGTGTTTTTATCATGATAAAGACATTGTGTTGCAATACAATTCCATATCAAGTTGCTCTTTATCCTTGTGCCCAGCTCTGCTATGGACACGTCGAGGTAACCCCTTGGCTTCGGTATGGAGTCACATACCGGGCCAGGAAGTAAAAGCTGTGGATTGTGGAGAAATAACATCCTGTCAATTTCTATTTTCACCCATTGCCTAAATGAACCAGACCAAGTGATACTTCATGGGCCAGCGCATCCTAGCAAGTAAGGAATTCACTTTTCTGCTTCTAAGCAATTTAGTGCCATTGAGAACAGTCTGTCCTTTCATTGTAATGCCTCATGGTTTTGTGACCAAGTCTTAACCTCAAGTGACTCTTCTCATAGACACATCCTTTCCCCAGGATGCTTGCCAAAAGTAGCACTGTTGCCTGGGATGGTGACACCAGCTCTCCTTCCTCAGTGTCCTAGTGTATAAAGCAGAATAGCCACTCTGCCCTCAGGATGGCTGTGATGGTTACAGAAACAGTTCTGTGGTCACCTGCATGGAATTGTGATTAAAGCAATGTGCGCAGAATTCACCAAAGTAATTTTCCACAAGTCAGTACAAATGGCTGTTTAAGTTCCATGTAGGTCCTTGCGCGCTGACACCATTGAGAAGCAGTGACTTTTTGCCCTTGCCTGTGACCTGCAGTTTCACCTCAGACTCAGGGCAGCCACGACAGCATTTTCAAAAGCACACTCTATATTTAGCAGGCACATCGCCTGGGGCTCCGCTCTGCCGGTGTGCTGCCATCACCTGAGAGGCTGTCTTTTCTGCAAGGTCAACGGGACCCTGCAGGCATCGACCGCTGCTATCTCTGGGGCCCAGAGTGGCTTTGTGTGGGCCACATAGCCCCAGGGGAATTGAAGGGTGGAGATGTTGCTCAGCTCAGTTTTGGCAAAGAGCTAGAAGCAGGGGCGAAATTCAGCAAGGTGTCTGCAGAGGTCACAGGTTCTCATTCAGAGAATTCCAAGTTCCTGTCACCTTTTATCTTTGATTATTTTTCTCTTCTTTTGTTCTTCTTTCCCTCTTTTTCTCTTTTCCACCTTCCTTTCCTTCCCCCTTGCTTTTCTCCCTCACTCCCTCTCCCCTTTCCTATCTTTCTTCAACTCCTTCATTAAACTCTTGCTATATTCTGTTTAATGTGCAAGGGGCCAGGATTCTCCCAAAAAGTTATAAAATTAAAAGAGTTCTCTTATCTTAGGCTAGAAAAGAAACATCTGGAACATCTTAATACAGCATTGTCAAGGATGGCACAGAAGGAGGGAGGGAGCACCACCCAAGGAGGGTGACATCAGAGTGAGCTCCTCTTCCCCCGCTAGACAAAGCCTTGTCTGTGGGGAGCTCAGCCCCCACGTCTCCTCTTTTGCATTTACACAGTAAATAAGAAAGCCACGTCAGTGATGTCATCCTGCTGTACCAGGCAGTGGCTGGTATACTGGCTCCCTTTCACTTTGTGTTCTCATCCCTCAGTCCTGTGGCCAGAGTCCACACTTCTCAGAGGTTGAGAGAAAGCCAAGATACTCAAAAAAAAAACCACAAGCAAAAGAGTCACATTCCATTACCTGGGACAGATAGTTTAAAACTTAATTATCTGCATTTTCAAGGAACAAGAGCCTTGGGAATTGATAGTATGCGTGGCAGTTGCATCAAATATAAGCTACTTAATGAGTGAACAGAGTTTATTTTTTCTTTTCAGTGCAAAATAAGCTTTGTTTATCAGGAGAAAAAGTTCTAAGTAAGAGATTTCACACTAGGTAGGTGTTTTTGGGTATCTGTACCCAGTCATAGATTAGATCTGATGTTGGTGAGCCAATGACATGGCTTGAGAACTCCTGTAAGTGACACTTGTGTTAGTGGGTCCCTGAGTGGACCCTTAATGTGTAGTCATGTGACTCCCTTTTCTGAAGAAGAGCTTTGCTTAGCTCTGAAGTCTACATTTAATTCGCCCCATTCCAGTGCACTTAGTTTCTTTTGGTTTTGAAGTCCTTTTCCTTTGGGATAATTACTTGGTGGATCCAGGCTTTGAAATCAAACATATTAAAATGTGGATTCTCCATGGGCTCTGTTACACTGCTCCCCATCTCCTAGATGACATCTTGGGATTGAGTCATGTCTTGGTGTTATCCTTTGGGTTCTATCACCCTTGAACTATGTAAATTCTGTGTCATAGTTTGGGTCTGTTCTGTTCTCCAAAGGCCCATTGTTGAAGGTCTGGCCCCCAGCCTGAAGTGCTTCTGGTAGGTAGTAAGACTTGCAAGAGGGGTGGTTTAGCAGAGGATCTTCAGGTCATAGGAACCTGCCCTTGAAGGGGATAATAGGGGCTCACTTTCTCTTTTTATTTTTTGTTTTTTCTTTCTGGTCAAAAAGAAGGTAATTCTTTGTTTGTTTGTTTGTTTGTTTTCCGGTACCAGGAATCAAACTCACGACTTTGTGCTTGCCAGGCAGGCACTGTACCGCTGAGCTAAATCCCCAGCCCCAAGAAGGTAATTCTTTTGTCCCTTACTCCCATCTTGATGTGCTAGACCACAGGTCTAAAAGTCATGGGCCAACCAATCATGTACCAGAACTTACAAAACTGTGAGCTGAAATACACCTTTTGTCTTTGTAAGTCAGTTAGCTCAGACATTTGTTACAGTGACAGAAGCTGACTAATGTACCCTTATTTTTGTAATGTGGTCTTTAGATCTCCTGTGTCCACAGGCCTCTGGGTGAATCGTGTTGTATAGGTTTGGTTGGGGCTCTGTCAGGGTAGGTCTATTCCTTCCGTGCCTTTTCTGCTAAGATAGTGAAAACACCTTCTTCCTAAGATGTGATCTTCACTAATTAGGCTGGTGTCTAATGAAAAGTGAGATGTGTTTTCCAAGTTTCTCTAGCTGGGCTGGAGACAAATCCAAATTCAAATTTCTAGAAATCACTATTCAACTTTCTCAGCCTTTCAGGATAAATACTTTGATTTACAGATGGACAATTTAGGGGTGAGCTGACGATTTGGGCCTCTCATTCCCATAGTTTTTTTTTCCTATTCTAGTATTTTCTTCACAGATTTCCATCTCTTGACTCCTCAGGCCAATACAAGTGGCTCATCTTGCCTCAGCTCTGTCTTTTTCAGGGTGTACAGACCTGGATGTGAAAGGGGATAAACATACGTGCATGTCAGAGGTATGGTTGCTGTCTCTGATCACATCCTCTGCGTTGTTGCCTGCTTTTCTTCAAATGTTAGCGGCCTCTAGCTCTTGTTTTCAGCATTACACCCAGAGCAGGCAAATGTCACTGGAGGATAATCTAACACAAGCTCTTCCATTGTTATTGAAAGTTGGAGCCTCTGATTTAATTCAAAAGGGAGAGAGAAGGTAAATTCTGTACTTGGAGTTTTGACTTAGACTTTCTTAGTTTGCACTGTGGCCCTGTTGCCTTGGCTATGGGATCTTGGCCCATCTTACTGGGTTCTAATATTCTCATTGGCAAAATGGGAAGGGATGATAATTTCTAAGCCACAAATTTTCTCTGATAATGAAATAAATGAATACACAGAAAGCTCTCAGAACAGCACCTGCCTCTGATCTTAATGAATATCAGTCTATAGCTGTTGGATGATTCCTTCTTTTTCCATTTTAAACAGAAAACACTGCATTTTGGTTTGCAGTGTTATATCCTATACCCTAGGGTATAATTCTGGGTCTTCAGAGTCATACTGAATTAGATGATTTTTGCTAGTTCCTATTCCAGTATATTGTATTTGAGATAAATTATATATATATAATATATATAATTATATAGTTATATATAATATATAAAAACATATACATTAGATATAATTATTTAAATAGTTTTATAAAATAGAATTATATATCATTATATAGTTATAATGTATAAATACAGAATTACATAATTATATAACTAGTTATGCATGATTATATATACATATAATTTATCTCAAATACAATACACTAGAATAGAAACTAGCAAAAATCATATATAATATATTATATGTATGGAGAGGGGGGCAATTTATGCCAAAGGAAATCTTATTAATAATGCAGATAGTTCAATGATTTCTTTTATAGATTTTTCACCATGAAAACTTCAGGTTTATTTTTCAATTAGGGGCATACTGAATGTGTTTCTCTCTTTAGAACACACATTAAAAACTCTTCAAAGCTGACAGTTTATAAACAACTTGCCAGAGATAAAGGAATCATCCTATTTTTGCTGCCTCATTTACCTTTAAAAATAGAACCAAGGTAATGCTTTTGAATTCTGTTATCTCACTCCGATATTGAGAATCTTTATTATATTTAAAATCTCCCAACCAGCACCATTTTCTTTTGGGCTGAACTTGAAGTAGTGATGAATTGCCACATTAGTCTCAGCAGCTTCCACATCCAGTCCAACGTGACGACAGAACGTAGCAGTGTGGTGGGATGTGAACCATGTTCGCCTAAAAATCAGCATGAAATGCCTTGTGTAAGGTTTGACTGTATAAAAAGCAAACTGATAGAATAGGTTACTCATTGCTTAACTCTGGGGGTATCTTCTGAGAAATGCATCATTAGCTGATTCTGTCATTGTGTAAACATCAAGTATGCTGACACAAACTGAAACAGCTAAACATTGTGGTATATGAGGTCCATCCTTGCCCAAGACACACAATGTAACACGTGACTGTGTTTGCCTTCTTACTGTTCACGTTGGGGGGAGGGTAGCAGGAAGGAGAGAAAAGAGCAGTCCAATCTGTAGTGTCTTTAGTTGTACTATCTTGGCTGCCTTAATGTTCTGAATTGATTCAAATCATTTACCTTTCATGGGCATTTTGACTTGCAGGGAGAGGTACAAGTCACACTGGGTCAGATTCTGAGAATAAAGTGAATGAGGACACACCAGGATATTTTTACATGCCTGCCTCCCTGTTGGCTGGCACTCAGCAGTAGCATTTGATCACACTTGTAAAGACACTCATGAAAGAGACTTCCAGAACTGTTTCAGAAAGTGAAAAGAATGATCAGATAAGTGTGTCTGAAGGAAACAGAAGTATTTTAAGAGGGATTCATGGCAACATATCTTTTACTGTAATAATTTTTAAAAATTTAAACATTCACCATGTATTTCAATCATATCTCATAGAAATTAATAGATATAATTAATTTGTCCTTTGTGAGAAAAAATGAAACAGATGTAACAGGAACTGGGGAAAAAAGGTAAAGCCCAGGATAACCATAAGTCAGTGTAACTATCTGTCTGTATAAAAAGGGAGTTTGGAACATAGGAATTAGTCTTATTTATCATCATTAGTGCTCTCTTCCCCTATAAAGTGTGTATTCCAATGTCTTACTATCTGAAAAAAATGTTAATTTTCCTGAGACACATAAAAATTAATAGTAGCAATAAAACTACCAGAAGACCTCTCTTTTCAATGTCTAATACATAAAGCTGAATTTTTTTTCAGAATGGTCTGTTCTTTTGATGATATTATTATACAATCCAGATTCAGGCCAATTGCCTCTTATTGTTATATTCCCTGAATTCAGTGCTACTTTCTGGTCTGCATTTTGATCAACTCTGACTTTCCCTGCTCATGTATAAGACTGCCAGATCCAATGTAGAATGCTCAGTTAAATTTAAGCTCAGATAAGGAGCAGATAACTGTTCAGTATAAGTCTATTTCATGCAACTTTTGGTCTTGTATTTTCTTTCCTAAATCTTGCAGCTCTAATTTAGAAGCTTTACTGATCCAGGACAGATAACAGAGGAGAACTTAAATAGTCAGGACCCACTACATACACGGGTTGAATTTTGCCTTACGGCCAACATTTACTGTAATTTTTCAAGTTGGAAAGGACAAGCAAGCTTTGATAATAACAAATTATGGAGAATGAATGTACACAAAGCTTAATGTTTAAAGTGCAATTGAGTGAACCTGGCAAAGATACTGGTATTCCACAATCCAGTCTGCTGATACATTATTCATTATAAGTGGAAATTATTAATTTTGCATTGATATAGTGATATAAAGCATTTCTGCAGATGACTGGAGAGATCATTTTTGAGAGAAGAGAGCATCCCTGGCTTCCAGACTCTCAGTAGACCTCTTCTCTGCCACTTCCTGGAGTCTGAACTTAATGAAGATATGTATCTGCTTTTCACGAAGCCACGCAGACGCTAAAATGTCAGTGATTAACATGTTATGGTTCCTAATACTTGGAAATGAGAGATATCCTAAAGTAAATTCTCTTCGCATAAACTAGGTCTCTGGGAAACTGGCTTCAGTTGTTCTTTTTCTGGATTCATATCACATCGTCATGTGACTCAGCAGTCTTTTGGATCCGGTGCTTATCTTCCCACCTATGACTGCACTGGAATTGTCTCCAATTCTGAGGTTAGTCCCAAAAGGCCTGAAGTCCTTCTTCTCTGCATCTCGACTCTGTCCAGTTGCCATGTGAATATGTCTGTGTTAGAGCAGAAGCCACGTGGAGCATACAGGAATTTTTCCTACTGAAGCCCACCAGGACCGCCTATCCGCTGCTGAGACAGGAACTGACCGCAGACACGTGAAATTGTATGTGGATTTGGGAATTAAAGAAATTATCATTGCTCTCCTCATTTTGGTGGTGGTTAGTTACGTAGACTTTACTAGCTGTTATGGTTTGTGTCTAGCCATCCCCACAAAGCTTCATACAGCCATGGGGCAGACTTCTAGAGTTTTGACTGATTCATGATCCAGTGCTGGCATTACGAGCATGAGTGCTACACCCACCCTACAGTGGGTAGCCTGTGTACAATTTAAGGGAAAGAAAGAGGCTTGCTCTCTACCACACCTCCCTTTTTCCTTTTGTTGCTTTTGTTGTTTTCCACCGCCATGAACTATTGTCCTCTGCCATGTGCCACCCTGCCCTGGAGCCAGCCAAGTACGGACTGAAAACTCCACAGACTGTGAGCTAAATAAACCTTTCCTTCCTTAATTCTGGATGTCAGGTATTTTGCCTCAGCAATGAGAGAAAAGTAACCAAGACACTAGCTGATACAAACTTCTAACCTGACATAAGATATCACCATAATAAAAATCCAAGCCATGAAGCACTGGTTTGGAGATCACATGATGAGCCAGTGAACATCTCACTATGATCCTCAGTACTGTGAAATAGAAAAAACCAGTCAGGGAAATTGGGAAAATAAATCACTTTCTCTCTATCCCCAATCTCTCCAAAAAAATCCTTCTTGAACTTATTATCTTCAAGTTACTCAAAGCTGGGAGGACGTGCAAGAAAGGAGAGGTCTTCTGGAGGAACAAAGTTTAAAAACTATGTTTTCACAATGAAAGTCAGAGTTTAATTAGATGTTTTAGATGGTATCCTCACATGCAAGCAGCTGTGTCCAGTCCAATCTTGGGTGGAAACCAAGAGTGGAAGATGATAATCAGCAAAACTGTGTTGACTACGCAGTAGAAGGGAAAGGGTCCAGGTTAGCAGGGAATTATACACACCCATGCATGCACACATGCACGTGTTATAGGAGGTAGGGTGCGGCAAAGCTGGCTGGGAAAGTAAGCAGGACCTGTCAATTATAAGATCCTAGAACAGCACTGAATAATTCCCAGGACCCCACATGCAGAACTTCTCATGGGCTCCCATGAGATGTGCATGACACATAAGGACACAGATGCCACGAAGAGCCTGCTATCATGACTTTTCACAGTAGCCCATGCTGTGCCTCCCATGCTCTTTTTATCCTTTTTTTCTCTTGTTCAGCCCTAGTTCACTTTACAGAGCCAGAGCTGGTTTTTCTCTCACTCCTTCACCCCTCACTTTTCTTTCTTTCTTTTTTTTTTAACTCTTCACTTTTCAAATAAACTTCTGGCAACTTTGGCTTGTCTCATCCTATTTTGGAATATATTTAGTTGGCGAGCCATTCCTAAAGGAGCTACCCAACAGCACACACATGCACACATACACCCTCTAGTACAGACAAGTCATATGCTTAGATATTTTTGGATCCCTCCTCCTAAGTCCTATCATGACTTATGCTTTTTGGAATGGGCAGGTGCCCATGTGGGCAGTACTGGGCAGCTGGCTGCAGAGACTTTGACTGAGGCACTCTTCCTGCTCCTCTGCACTCACAGGGACCAGCAGAACCTGCATGATAGGGGTTCACTTTAAGATGATGTCCCCAGCCTAGCACAGTGGTGCACGCCTGTAATCCTAGAATTCTGGGAGGCTGAGGTAGGAAGATTGCAAATTTGATCATAGCCTGGGCAACTTAGTGGATCCTGTCTCAAAATATATTTAAAAATTAATAGCTGGAGATGGAAACCATTATGAACGCCCTGGGTTTGATCTCCAGTACCACCACCACCAAAAAAAAAAAAAAAAAAAAAAAAAAAAAAAAAAAAAAAAAAAAAAAAAAAAAAAAAAAAAGGGATGAGGTCTTCTGAAATTCATTTCCCTTAATGGCAAGTGTTGCCTAGCTTTTCTAAAAATAATAACCTGGGAATCACTCTCTAGACTTCTTATTAGCTCTTCCTTGAGGCTCTCATGGAAAAATTAGATTTATCTTTATAATGTAGAAAAAAATTATGCAACAGTTTCATGCAGTGTGACCTGAATTGTGCATCTATGGCATCTATTACTGCAGGAGACCCAGAAAGAGTCACAAAAGGTGAGTTCTGAGTATGTAGTGACAAAGTCTGTCCATGTGCACCAAAGCCCTGCCAGACAGGGAAGAATGAAGACCTTTGACGGAGGCATCATCAGCTCAGGAAAAATCTTTCTCTCTCAGTCTTACACTTTGTGTTTCTTGCCTCTGGGTATGGTTTTGGGCACTGATTATTGCTTACGGAAATGAAATTGGCCTCCTCCAAAACAGTGTCAGGCCCTCCTGCCTACCCCGTGTTTTAAGAATGAACCTGCATCAGGGCACCAGGCAAGCCGCAGGAAATGAGAGGCTCCCGCTGCTGTTTTTCAGACTGCTTTTAAATTGCTTCCATTTTGCATCTAGCGTAAGTGGGGAAGAGATGAAATGAAATGTAAATGGCACCATAATAGCTTTTGGAATTAGAAGAAGTAGAAGCATGCATCTGATCACAGTTCTGTGCCAGGGGGAAAGGCGAATTCTCCCCAAGCAGAAAACTGTGATGTCAATGACTCCGTGAAATAATAAATGATGATCGCCTGGTCAAGAACTTAAAGGAGAAGCTCAGGTAGGTTTGTGCTTGTTAGAGGATCAATGTGTTAGAGCAGAAGCTATGAAATGGATTTAAAACCATAAAAAGTCATGTGAAGAAATGCAGCTCAGTGTCATTAATTTAAATACATTACCTCCTATGAATTTCTATGTACCTCAGAGCTAAATTCACAAACACAAGTTACTGTTTATAGAAAGCAATTGTGTTCACACATCTGCTTTCATTCTAGTGGCATCTGGCTTTTGACATTTTTGCACATGGGGTATTTGATACAGGTTTACTCTAAATAATTTGTTACTCATAATAGGAATAAATAGAAACTAAATTTATTATGTTCATACTATCAGATAATACCATCTTACTTTTTAGGAGCTTTATTGAGATATAGTTAACAACTATCTTAGTCTATTTGGTGCCGCCATCACAGAATACTTGAAGCTGAGTAATTTATGAAGAACAGAAATTTCTTTCTTATAGTACTAGAGGCAGGGAACTCAAGATCAGTGTGCTAGCATGTGGCAAAGGCCTTCTTTTTGTGACATGACATGGCCAAGTGACAAGTAGACTTTTTTTTTGGCCTCTGCCTCTGGACGCTATTTTATTTAGCTATATCACAGCACCAAGCCACTTGTCCATCTCTATTGTAGTAGAGTTAGGAAACTCTACAATTTAAGTGTGAAAAGTATGTCAACTCACTAGATTTACAACCCCTTTGTTGGTACTATGGTGAATAAAAACAGCTCTATTATTCTAGAGTCACACCTCCCTGGCATCTCCAAAATATTCTATGTCAATTCTGTATGACTTCTTCAAAATATCGTCAGTGCAACGACACAGATTTATGAATTGTTACACTGTAGGCAGTGTGTAGGCCTGTAGGATGCCAGGATGCTTAAACAATCAGCCCCACTCTCCAAAGGTAGAAAAAACAGACACAGTAACAGACAATTTAGATGCTAAGCAGCAAGTTCTTAAAATTCATTAGTAGACTGAAATCTTTGAGGGCCCAGGGGATTAAAATGGGAATGCCTGGGTATGGCAACTCTTCTTAAATGAAAAGGCCACTACTTCTCCCTTCCTTTGCTTTCACAGGAAATTTGGATCCAGTATCTCAAATTTCAGCAGTTATACTTTAACAACAATTTTACAGCTTTAATTTCTAAAGCTAATATGTTAGTTACTTTTCTTATTGCCAAACCCAAAGTTAAAATAGCCAACACCCAAAGTTAAGGGAGGAAGGATTTATTGTAGCTCACAGTTTGTAGAGGCTTCAGTTCGTAGTTGGCTGGCTCCAAAGCAGAGGGGCATCACAGAGGAGAAACAGTTCACAGTGGGCAGAAGGCAGCAAAGCAGCAAAGTAGTGAAGCAACAGCAGCAGCAGCAGCAGCGGCAAGAAAGCAAACCTACCTTTGTATTTCATCTAGGCTACCCACCCTTTGTGTGAAGCCACCTACATCCAGGGTGGGGCATACTCAATCACAGCATCATACCAGTAGTCCCAGCATCACACACCCTAGACCCAGCTACCTCCAAAAATCTTCATCTATGATGGCATGAAGCTTGGGGGGGGGACATCTCAATACAAGCCATAACAGCTCATTTTAAATTATTATTGAAAATTGATGGAGACCACATATCACTATGGCATTACTGGCAGCATGCACCAGACCTGAGCAACTCATCTCTGAACTTCCTGCTGTTCTAGAAAATCAGCTCTAATCTTGTGAGGCTCATGGTAGAGCTGCTTTTACATAGCATTTTTCTGTCAACACAGTTGTTAAACCTCAGGAAAGTCAGTGAATCCCTCTGGATCTGTCATAGTTACTTTTTTCATTGCTGAGACAAAATACTCAACACCCACAAATTGAAGGAGTAAAAGTTTATTTCTGCTTATAGTTTGTAGAGGTTTCAGTTCATAATTGGCTGGTTCCAAGGCAGAGTAGCATGGCAGAAGGGATCAGAGAGGAGAAACTGTTCATGGCACTGTAGGCAGAAGGCAGAGAAGCAGCAAAGCATCCTGTCTTTCCCCTTTTGTCTCATCCAAGCTACAAGCCTTTTGGGAGGTGCCACCCACACCCAGATGGGTCTTCTCTCTTCAGTAAATCCATTCAGCCACACCCAGAATTACCTATGCTAATTCCAACCAGTGAACTAATTTAGTACCATACACCTTGGATCCTGCCAGCTCCAAAAAGTTGCATCTATGAAAACATGAGGCTTTGGGGGAACATATAGATATAAGCCATAACAGGACCTCAGTCTCCTTGCTTTCAAGTTAAGAACAATATTTACTTCATAAGTTTACTGCAAAGATGTGATTGAAATTTGTAGTTGTGCTTTAAGTTTTAAAAATGTATTACAGTAAAAGACACATTGCTATGAATACCCCTCAGAATACTCCCACTCATTTCAAACATACCTTTCTCATCATTCTTGCCACCTTCAGAAGCCAGAATGGAAGTCCTCTTTCACAAATGTTTCTTTGAGGTGTGAGGAAAAATATGGTGAATGTCATGGCTGTGCGACATCCAATAGAAAGGCAGGCTCATAAAAACATTGCAATATGTCCTCACCCATCTTATGCACTGGATCTGGCTTTGTGAAACTTCTGGCTCTTCCCCAAAGTCAAAATGATCACAAAATGTAAATGTTTTGAATCAGTTCAGGACATTGAGGCAGCCATGACAGCTCAACTAAAAACATTCATAAAAGATGACTTCTAGAACTGCTTCAGAAAGTGGTAAGAATAATGGGATAAATATGTTCAAAGTGAGAGGGAGTAGTTTGAGGTGGATTAATGGCAATGTGTCTTTTAGTGTAATAAATTTTTTAAAAAGTAAACATTCATTGTATTATTTCTTATGATAAAGATAATCATTAGTGGTGGCTATTATGAAATTTTATATACAATATCAAAAGTTAAAGTTGATCAAAGAGAAGAAGTTCTCTAGTTGTCTGAGTCAGTAGAGACATGGACCTTATTTTGGAATTTGAGTGATTATATAAACACACAGTCAGTGCTTAGTTATTCTGACTGCTTTACTCCACAGAAAGCATATAGTATTTTTAGATATTCTGAAACTAATTTTGGGTAGTATGCTATAAATTTTACTTCCCCTAAGCCATAAACAAAGCTAATTTGACAAATTCTCATCTTCTTTTGATGTAAAAGCATACTCTGTAAAAGACAATTGGGAAAATTTACAGTGCTTAGTATTAACTTTTATGTATTTTGCATCTTCACAAAGGGATAGAAGCAAGCAATAGTGACTTATAATTACTGTAAATTTTTCTTTATTGTAAATTACAGTGGTGACTATAATTACTGGATTTGGTCACCTCTGGAGGAACTTATCCGACCTTTCCTCCAATTCAGCTTTAAAGGTCTTACATAGTGTCTCCACTAAATCTTTTTTTTTTTTTCTCCACTAAATCTTTATTTACCATTGCATGCTTTTTCCAAATCCACAACCACTGCACACGATACCCTCATTCTTCAAATTCATTCCTATCTCCTCTGCTAGACTGTAAGAGCATGAATATTTAACATGTTACAGCAAAAATTGGGCTGTATTCCACAAGAGACCAAAGAGAACAGACAAAGTTTTAATTTAGACTGGTCACCTTTCATCCCAACTTGCAAGTCAGGGAAGTGGGTGTGGATCTGCCTTTGTTCCCAGCTTATATACCTTTTGGTTTCTATGGTAACAGATTGGAATGTTGTAGTCCTGGCCACATGTTGTTTTCCTTGTGCCACCTAATCCGGTCAGGCTCCGGTCATGAGCCCAACCACAATGATATATACTTTCTGTGCTCTGTTCTATATGTCCCCCTTTAGATAACCATGCATTTCCTTTATGGTTACAGTGTTTATCTAGGGCCAGGGAAGGGATGAAACAACCCAGGCAGGGTCATAGGTGGTTATCTAGGCCCTGGTGTTCTTTGTCTTTGCAGGAGCATTCCAGGGCTAAGTGAGGACTGCAAAGTTAACTCTTTGCAACCCTCCGGGATGTTTCTCAAGACACATTTTGAGGCTTGCATTAAGAGTAGAATTATTCTGTCTTAAAATGATATGCTAAGAGTCATAGTCCCCTACAAACATCTATCCTAAAATACCTAATAGAATACACTGTATAAATATATAAATAACAAAATCTGTTATTCGTATAAATATATGAATAACAAACATCTGTATAAATATATGAATAACAAACATCTGTCAAATAAAATGAATGAGAGGTATATTTTATATCTCTTCATATACTGTCTCTATATCTTGATAGGAATAATATTTTAAATCAAATAGAACCAATTTCATTTTGGTGACTTGCATAGCAATTTATCTTACAGTTAAATGTAGACTGAACAGTTTCATTAATCAAAACTCTTTTACCTTCTTATGTCTCTAAAAGGGAGACTACCCTCAAAATGGAAACATAAGTTTTGGTTTGATGATGACACAAAAGTAAGAATTCTGCATGTCAGAAAAGGCTCTAGATTCAAAGATTTCTCTTTTTTAGAGATATATTATGGAGAGGGAAATGAAATCATTTGAAGTTCCACATGAAGAAGTTAGAGAAGAACAATTTAAACACAAAGTATCTACAAGGAGAGCAACAATAAAGAGAACAGAAATTAATGTAATATAAAATGAAAAATTAACAGGGGTAAAAGATGATTCTTTGAAAAGATTTTTAAAATTTATAAACACAGGGCAAGATTAAATGGAAAGAGAGAGACAGAGAGGGAGAAGGAGAGAGAAACACAAGGCATTCATATCAGGAATGAAAAATCAGTTATCGCTTTAGACCCGATGAACATTGAAAAGGTATTAAAGGTGTCTTACAAAGAATTTGAAGTTCACAGTTTGGCACACAAACTCTTTGAAAACTAATATTTATCAAGATGAAAAATCTAAATACCACATACCTACTGGAGAAATTGAATCAACAGAAACATTACTACAAAGGAAACTACATCAAGAGACTTTGAGTGGGAAGTTCTAACTTTCAAGAAGCAAATAATACCAACTTTATAAGACTTCCTTCAACAAATAGAGGAAGTAACATTACTCAACTCATTTTATGAGATAGCACAACCAAAATGCCAGGCCCTCACAGAATCACAAGGAAAAGTAGAAAAGGAAAAGAAAATCAGATCCATGTCATTTGTGAACAGAGCTGCAAAATTCTCTAAGGGAAAAAAATGAGCAAGTCAAAGCTCGTAGTATGCAAAAGGGACAATATATCATGACCATATACAGTTTATCTGAGGAACAGCAAGTTGGATTAGCATTCAGATTTAACCAATGTAATTCATCATGTTAATAGAATAAAAGTGAAAAATGCACATGATCATTTCAATAGATGCAGTAAAAATAATTAGCAAAGTTTGATACTTTTCCATGATTTAAGTGTCCCACAGGCTGAATTGCAGGATACAAGGTTAAATGTATTTTTATATATTAACAGTGAACAACTGAAAAATAAAATTGAAAATATCTTCTATTTTCAAAAATATGAAAATGAAATTACTTGGGAATATGCTTAGCAAAAGATGTGTAAATTCTCTGTACTGAAGATGTTAAAGAATTATTGAAAGAAATGACAGCATAATGATGGAGAAATGCTATGTTTATGAATGAGAAGACTTAATATTGTTAATATCATAGTAGACAACAGCTCTGCCTAAATTGATTCTATAGAATCAGTGCAAATTCCAAAACAAAAATTGGAAGGAATGGTGTGGAGAGTCACTTCTCCAAATGAAGATAATCTACTCTATTTTGAGAGTTGGGCTTTGAGATTCAAGGGATGCACACTTAAAATATTTCTGGATTTTATTGATATTGATATTTTATTTTTAACTTGAAAGAAAAAAATCTGCAAAAAATACTAGCTTCTAATTAATAATTCAGATATTAGAGTTTTTGGAAAAATATCTGATGTCTTTCACCTTGTTTAAAAATAAGATGGTTTAATGGTTGGATAGGATGATGGAGGGATATAGTAAGTCAAGAATAAGAATTTTAATTGTCGAATATAGGTGGTGGGTGTTCAGTGCAAAATTATTTTGTCTTTTCTGTATGTTTAAAATTTTTTATAATAAAATAGAAGAAGTGGGGAGACGGCACCAAACCAGTTGGTATTTAGGCTCCATGGGCTATAAATGTAACAATTGTCTTTTAAAATCACATATGAACATTACTTTAAAAACTATATTCCTTGCAGTTATATATAATATAAAATTTTGGTGTCAAATGAACATTATTCTAAGTGGTACAGTCTGCAAATCTTTTAGCTACATGGGCAAAGAAATTTGAAGCCAAACACGCTAATAACATTCACTGTGTCCTGTCCTGGGCACTGAGCCACGGACCCAGATCTGCTTCCTCTCTTCAAAGCATGGGCGCCTATGGGATCACAACAGAGGGACTCTTAAGAAAAGCAGATTTGCCTCTGTAGCTTCTTGATATATGCAGTGATGGCTGTAGGGGAGTGAGGAGGTAAGAAAGGAATGGGCGGATGACCTGTAAAAGTGTGCTGTTAAACCAATGACCACGCTGGGCTGTAGGGCTTAATCCTGAGGGAGAAACTCTGGAAGTGGCATAAAACAGGCATCTCAGAGTTATCACATTTGAGGGGTGAGAGAACTGGAGTATTTGTGCACCAGCTCCCGAGGATCCCTGGCTGAGGGCTGCATCCGGGGAAGGTGCATGCCCTGGTACTGTGGGCTTGCTATGCACGTCTTCATGTGTTTCCAGAAGGGCCCAGTGGGCACAGCCAGCTGCTCATCATTGCCTGGAGGACATAGAAACATCAGAGTCTGAGGAGGAGGGCACAGACAGGGCTGCAGTGGCTGGGCTCCTCAGGTGTTGTCTGGAAAGTGCCGTAGGCATCAGGTAGTGACAGGGAGGGCAGGGCTGAGCTGGACGTGTCTGTACAGCCCTCAGCTCCTCACTTCCTCTCCCAGCTTGGCCTCTCCCAAAAGGAATTATCAAATGTCTTCATCCAGAATTGCACAAATCTTTTGAGGGTTTGATGAACTGACTCGCATAGACAGACTGTTTTGAAGACGATTGCAGAGATCTCCCCAGAGGTCATCTCTGGACCCCTGGGAGTCCTTCGGAGCTCTTTGTCTGGATCTACCTTCTGGCTCAGCACGGCTGCCTGCCTCTCTGGTAGCCATGAGGCTCCTTATCCTCGTTCCCAGTTGTCAGGCAGTCCTGAGGTCTTGGTAGGAAATCGATGAACAAATGAATTGAGTTGCCAGATAATAACTTTTTAAAGTTTTTTTTGGATTTCATAATATGACTTTCTCTTTCCAAAGTTTCGTTAGGAGAAATCAAGAGCAATTATGTAAAACTTCAGCTAGGAAATACATTACAGATTGTAATAAGATGTAGTTCTAGAAATCAAAGACTGAATTTAATTAGCATTGCCTGTTATGAATTTTTATAATATTCATTTGGACATCTTTTAATAACATCTAAACTTCAATTTTGTGCTACTTGTATTGAGTTCCATTTCTGTTATTGTGTATGTTAGTAGCATTATTAATGAAGGCACAAGAGAATTTATGACAGAATTTATGACTGGCATAAAATCGTAACACAGGACCATTGTATGTGAAATATTATTAGATTGCCAAGATGTCCTCACCATGCACCTTGATTTCTCCATTTGTAACTTAAGAGTAATGTTGACCTAACTCTTAGGGGAATTGATCAAATCACTATTTCATTTCCAAAGGGCTCTTTCTGTGCAAAGCAAAGAAAGCCTAAATTAGAGAAAAGATCTGATCAATGTCAAGTAAAACATTAATCATTTTTTAGATTATGAATCCCTTCTGAAAGTCATCTCTGTTTTTTTGCTGCCACTATATTTGGAAGTGCAGAGAAAGCAGAAACTAAATAAATTCTGTCTGGAAAAAAAAAATAAGGCCAGGCAAAGTCAAATAATGCTCAGATTTAAAATTTGGGTATGGCTTGGTGTTACAGGCTAAAGAATCATTTGAAGTGAGGCTGGACTTCCAAGTTTGGCAGAAACCGGGAAAGGACAGGGCGGGCACTGGGGCACCCAGAGTTAAAGCCCTGGCCAAGCAGCCAAGACAGAGCGGCCAGTTCCACTCTTCCCCATCTGTCCCAGGAGGAGGAAGAGCTCCTGTACCATTGGAATACTTACTTTTGAAATACAGAATCCTAACATTTTTCCATAACTTATATACTCCTTTTTAACTCTATCTTTTCTCATGCTGCACGGAAGCTGTCAATTTTGTTTTTTCACTTCTTTAAGTAGTCTAATAATACCAGAACAATCATATAATAAAAAGCAGAATTTATACCTTCTAACATGAGGTATATTAACATTGATATATCACTAAAAATATAATTAGCATAATTTGCCCAGGTTTTGAATGACTTCCACTTCATCTAAGTTTTTATATTGACATACAAGGTGTGGCTGAGAAATATGGTGATTAAACTAAAAATGTGTTACAGTAAAAGACACATTGCCATTATTCATCCTCAGATCACTACCCCTGGCTCTGAGCACACCCATTATTATCCCCACTTTCTGAGGCAGTTCTGGAAGTTCTCTTTTGTGTCTTCAGTTGTGCTGCTGTGGCTGCCTGGTGTTCTGAATTGATTCAAAATATTTACTTTTCATGTTCATCTTGATTTTGGGGAAGAGCCAGAAATCCCACAGGGCCAGATCCTATGAACTGATGGAGAAGGACACATCTTAATGGTTTTATGAGCTGCCTTCGCATCGGATGGCCCTCAGCAGCAGCACTCGCAGTATTTTTGACATTCCTCATGAAGACATCCATGAGAAAGACTTCCAGAACTGCTTCAGCAAGTGGCAAGAGTGATGGGATTAGTGTGTTTGAAGGAAAGGGGAGTATTTTGAGAGGGAATTAATAGCAATGTGTCTTTTACTGTAATAAATGGCTTATACATTGATGGTATTTTTCAATCGCCCCTTACACGGTTGTCCATAGTATTCCTTTAGAAGTGTTTCTAATGTTTTATGGTCTGTAATGATGTACCTCTTTCTACAAATATTGGTAATCTGTGTTGGTCATTCTGGCTAGAGGCTTATAGATTGAATTGGATCTCAGAGAATCAACTCTCAGTTTCACTGATTTTCTGTATTGCTTTTTCTGTTTTTAAGTTTATTGATTTCTGCTCTTTAATTCTTTTGAGATCATTTTCCTTTTCTGAAAAATTGTATTTCTATAATGTCTCTTGTAACTTTTTCAGCTACATTACAGGTTTTGAAATGCTATGTTTCAATTTTCATTAGATCAAGATGTTTTCTGATTTTCCTTAGCAATGTATCTTTGACTATGGATTATTTAGGAATTCATTATTTAATTTAAAAATATTTAGAGATTATTCAGAATTTTTCTGAATATATACATTATACAATATATACATACATTTCTAGTTTAATTTCATTGTGACCAGAAAACATACTTTGTATTATTTTAGTTCTTTTACATTTATTAATAAGTCAGACACAGAAAGTTAATATTGCCTGATTTCTCTCATATGAGAAACTGAATTTTACATAAATTAAGCAATAAAATAAAAGCAGACTTTTGGAGTAGGCAAGGAGACCAAGGTAAGGAGGAAGGGTAGAATGGGGATCAAAATAAAAATTTAAAATGTTAGATGTATGCACCAATTCCCAAAACAAATATAAATTTCATGTATTGCAAATGTATTCTAATAAAAAAAAAGTTTAAGAAGGTTTATTTTATCGCTTCAGTATGGTCTATTTTGTGAATGGTCCATGTGTACTTAAAGTAGGTGTGTATGTGTGTGTGTGTGCATGTGTGTATCCTGCTATTGTTGGATTCAATGTTCTGAAACTGTCATTTATATCCAGAAAGTAGATACCGATGTCCATATTTCCTGTATCCTTGCCAAATTTCTGCTCCCTTCTTCTCTGAATTGCTTAAGCAGAAATATATTAGGCAAAATTAGATAAAAATTCCAATTATCACTATTTGTATTAAGCAGTACAATAAAACATTATAATAGTAGATTTGTATTACAGTAATATTTGGAATAGAAAGACCACAGCTATCAATACTCATAAATAAAATGATATTTTTCATATAGAAGTATGAAGGAATATATAGATTAATAATGGGCTAAAGAAAAGATTCATGCAACGTTGCTTAAACTATATCAATACACAAACTCATTGTGTTATACATTGTTACCAAAGATAATCTGAAAAAGTTACTTTTCAAAAGTTATAATTTACAGAATAAATAAAATTATATAGTATTAAAGAATGAATTTCACAGAAAACATACAAGACATTATTAATTCTGTTTTTTTTTTTTTTTTTTGGTTTTTCTCCGGCACCGGGAACCGAACTCACGACCTTGCGTTTGCCAGGCAGGCGCTTTGCCGCTGAGCTAAATCCCCAGTCCCAAGACATTATTAATAAAATGATAAAGCTTTATTAAGAGGTCCAGAAGAAGCCTAGATATATTATGTTCATGGTGAGGAGCAGAAACCAAAGAGGCAGGCCAGGGATACAGCTCAGGAGCACAAGTGTTTGCCGGGCAAGTGTAAGGTCCTGAGTTTGATTCCCAGTGCCAAAAAAAGAGTTCTGTTACCCAAGCTAATTTATAAATTCCGTGGAATTCCAGCCTCATTTTTTTAGAGACTCTGTGTGTGTTTATCCTTCTGTTTAAAATGAAGTTGCCTTAGTTACTTTCTTGTTGCTGAGACACAGCATCTGAGCTCCACAACTCTAAAGAGAAAAGGTTTAGTTCGACTCACAGTTGTAGAGGTGTCAGTTCATAGTCCACTGGCTCCGAGATATGGCGGCATGGCAGAGGGGCCTCTCCGAGGAGAGAGACCTCGTGACTTGAGAGCAGGAAGCTGAGCGAAATCAAGGGTGGAGGGAGATAGACCCGTCCAGAGCACATCCCCAGTGACCAACTCCTCCAGACAAGCTTCATCTCCCAATATCACGTTTAGCGATGAACTCATCAGTAAACAAATCCACTGATGAGTATGAAGCCCCCACAATCCAACCACCTCCCCAAAACCCCACCTATGAGAGCATGAGGCTTTGGGGCACATTTAAATATAAATCATAACAGAAGTTTTCTCAGCTTTACACCAAGAAAAGAAAATCATTCTTGAAAGACTAAAGCTCAGAATATGAACAGCAGGACATTAATGTTTTAGCCAAAATATCATAGAAGTATTTCTATTTCTATGTAGAAAATTATCTTTTCATTTAGTCTCCAAAATAAGCAAAGAATTCCTATAAATAAATAATAAAGGGGCTGGGGATTTAGCTCAGCGGCAAAGCGCCTGCCTGGCAAGTGCAAGGTCGTGAGTACGGTTCCCGGTACCGGAGAAAAACCAAAAAAAAAAAAAGGGCAAACAATTTGATAAATTAAAAGGGAAAAGTTTGATAAATTAATAGGAAAAACAACACAGTGTGTACTAGAATGGCTAATAAAATATCTGAAATATAGCTAGGTGTAGTGGCACATGCCTGTAATTCTAGCATTCTGGAAGGCTGAGGCAGGAGTATTATAAGTTGTGGCCCATGTTGGGAAACAACAACTTAGTGAGAACCTGTCTCAAAAATAAAAAATAAAAAAGGATCTGGGACTAGTTCAGCACAAAGGTCCTAATTTCAATCCCCAGTACTGCAAAACAAACAAACTCAAATCTGTGCCCAAATTTTCTAGCAATCAGTATGATGCTAATTACAACATTAAATGTTAAGCGTAAGCACAAAGTAATGTTTGGGGAAGCAGAGCTATCAGCAGGGAGAGATCTTGGACATGTAGTTGAGGCCTGACAAAGGCCATACCCAGCCCTACAGTAACAGTTAGGAGAGACTAGTGGTGGCAAACCTATTGCACGAGTGCCGCAATAGATTGTATCATTGAAAGCTCTAAAAGGTTCGCCATCACTGGTACTGGTAGAACTTCCTTACAAAAAACAAAAGAAAAGATAAAAAGTGTCTGAAAATCTTGACACTTTTTACAAGAAAAGAACAAGATTTAAGTCCTCAAAAAAAATAGCATTCACAATAAGAAAAGTAGCATACAATAAAAAATTATTAGCACTAAAGCAAGAAAATGAGGCTAATAACCAAGATAAAGAAGCAACAAGAACACACACACAAAGGGCACACTTGTTGGAGTTAGCAATGAGGATACTGAAGTAGTTGCTATGAATATGTTCCATTTTGGGGACTCATTCACTAGGTAAATTGTTGAAAATGGATGAAGAGCCGGGCATGGTGGTGCATGCCTGTATTCCCAGCACTTGGGAGGCTGAGGCAGGAGGATTGTTGGGAGGTAGACGCCAGCCTGGGCTACAAAGTGAGCTCAAGGCCAGCCTGAACTGCATAGAGACACCCTGTCTCAAAAAGACCAAAAAAA
>NW_004955492.1:5648348-5741234 GCF_000276665.1 Chinchilla lanigera | reverse complement strand
GTACCAGGAACCGAACTCACGACCTTGCGCTTGCCAGGCAGGCGCTTTTGCTGCTGAGCTAAATCCCCAGCCCCCACACTGAATTTTTCAACAATACATGTGGCAACTTCTCATCACCTCTGTGCTATTGCCCTAGGCCACATCCCTTTGCATTATTGTGATAGCCTCTGACCAGGATTCCTTCCCCTCCTTATCCTCTACAATCCATCCTCTCTGTTTCTCTTGAAACAGAAGCCATGCTATGTCACTCCTCTGCTCAAAATCTGCACTGATCCATAACTCACTTAGAATAAAATCCCACACTCAAGGTCTGATCCTCTGCTATCCTTTTTCTTGATCTCTCACTTCTCTCTCCCTTAATCATTCCACCTCAACCAACTGTAATTTTAAAAGTTGTTCCTTCACTATTACAGCCACACTGGTACAGGGCTTTGCAGTGTTTGAGTATCCTATTCTCCTTCTCTTTGGCTGTTCAAGAACTTCAAAAGTCATAGTAATAATGTGCTTTCAAGGATATGGAATGGATAATGGTAACATATTAGGAATTTGGGTTTCATTAGGAAGAAAGGAAAGGACTCCTTTGTACAGCATGTAAGATGTTCAAAGTATTTGCTATCTGCTGTGGTTTCAGTGTTTTGTTTCCTCAAAAGTTTCTAGGCTAGAAACTATCTTAGTCACTTTCTCGTCTCTGAGACACAATACCCAACACCCACAACTTAAAAGAGGAGAGGTTTCTTTTGACTCATGTTTCAGTCCATTGGCTGGCTCCACGGTAGCGCAGTGTGGCCAAGGTGCATGGTGGAGGAGAGCTGCTTATGGTCTGGCCACCAGGAAGCTGAGAGAGTTTCAAGGGCAGAGCTGGGAAAGGAGACAAACTCATCCATGCCACCCTCCTCCTCTTCCCACCAGACCTCACCTCCTAAATGCAAGTCAGCTGTAATGTATCACCTTCCAAAAGTCCCACCTGGGCTGGAGATTTGGTTCAGTGGTGCAGTGCCTGCCTGGCAAGCGTGAGGTCCTGAGTTTAATTCCCAGTACCAAAAGCAAAACAAAGACAAAACCCCACCGAAGAGTGCATGAAGCTCTTAGAGGTTATCTAGACAGGAACCATAACAGAAACCTAAACTCCAGTGTAACAGTATGGAGAGGGGCCTGAAAGGAGATGTGTAGCTCACAGGGGCTCTGCCTTCAGTGATCTCAGAACTGGGTTAATGCTGCTCTGAAAAGGGTTTGTGAAGTGGGTTTGCTCTCTCTTCTGCCATGTGAGTGCAGAGTGTTCCTCCTCTGTGGAGTGCCCAGCAACAAGGTGTCATCTTGAAACGAGACATCAAACTTTCCAGTGCCTTGATTTTAAACTTCTTGGCCTTGGGAACTGTGAGAAATAAATTTCTGTTCTTTAAAAATTATCTAGTTGCTATAATTATCTAGTTGTTATAACAGAAACCAAACCAAACCAAACCAAAAAATAGACCAAGACAGTATCCTGAAGAATTCAATGAGTAATATCAGTAAAATGCTGTTAGACTAGAATGCATCAGTAGAAATGCAGTTACAGATAGTAGTTGCTGGAAGTATCCCTCTCAGGATGCACTGAGCATTTAAAAATAAGCTTTGGTTCTCATTCACTTTCAGAAGAACTTCACTTCTGGAAGGCTGAGGCAGGAGGATTATAAGTTTCCACAAAATTGATAAATAGGAAAACATGCTAAACTTGATTAATTAATTAATTCATTAATTTTGATACCAGGAATCGAACTTAAGACCTAGCACTTGCCAGGCAGGTACTTATGTCACTGAGCTATATCGCCAGTGCTTTATTGGTTTTAGTTTGGTAAATGGTGTTGAGTATGTCCTTCATGTGCCAGAGTCTGAGGGGAATAGTAAGGAAATGAATGTTAGTCTACACAGGAGCACTTGCACAAACTCTGAGTATTCTAAGACTTGTGTACCAGTTTATTTATCCATTCACCTATGGAGGGACATTTTCATTCCTTCAAAATTTTGACAGTTATGAATAAAGTTACAGTCAGCATCTATGTGCAGGTTTTTTGTGTGGATCTAAGTTTTCAGATCCTTTAGGTTAATGCTAAGAAGAGTGATCCCTGCACTGGATAGTAAACCTATGTTTAGATTTGTAAGAAGCTGCCTAATATTTTGCCTAGAGTCTGTACTGTTATGCATTGTCCCTCGCAATGAGCAAGAGTTCCTGGTGCTCCACATCTTTAGCAGCATTTAGTGCTGTCAATGTCCTGGATTTCAATCATTCTAATCAGTGTACATCTATCTCACTGTTGTTTTAACTTGCACTTCTCTATAACGCAAAGCATGTGCTTATATGCTTATTTGCTATCTATATATCTTTACTGGTAAGGTCTTTGGCCCATTCTTTTATTTTTTTTTTTTCTATTTTGGTCCTGGGAATTGAAATCAGGACCTTGCACTTGCCAGGCAGGCACTTATGCCACTGAGCTATATCCCTGGCTTTGGCCCATTTCTTAATTGGACTCTTTGTTTTCTTGTTCTGGAGTTTTTAGAACGCTGTATATTTTAGATAGCAGTTCTTTACCAGGTATGTGTTTTGCTAGTACTTTCTTCCAGTCTACATCCTTTTATCTCATTCTCTCCATGATGTCTTTTGAAGAAGAGAACATTTTAATTTTAATGAAATCCAGCTTGTGAATTCTCCTTTCTCATGGTCTATGCCTTTGGCAGTGTAAGCACTATACGCTTTTCCTCCTCTTTTTTATTCTGCACAGGTGGCTTAGCATTTCCTCTTGTACTTTTTACATTTTACTTATGTAAAATAATATTTATTTAAACTTTCATCCATTTTGACAATTTAGAAGACTTTCTTTTTGTGAAACATTTCCTTATTATCACTTTCTCAGCCTTTTATTGTCATTTTCTCAGCAGAAACTAAGGTTTGCTGTTCTTCCCTGTATCTCAACCTTGGAAAGGACACAGACAAAATAACTGCAGGATCCTGCAGACCTGACACAGATACAGAGGCAATGCAATTCTGGGACCCTGAGGAGGCAGTATCAGCTGGAGGTGCAGAAGAAAGGAGGAGGAAAGTGAGGCGAAGGGAGACTTTCAGCCCAGGATAGGCAGAAGGGAGAAGGGGCAGGGAGAGAGAGCAGACAGGTGAGGAGGACAGAGTCAAACAGACGCCAGGTGCTCTTACAGAGAGACGTGCTGGGGAAAGCAACCTGAGGACATACTCAGCTTAACTCAAGATTGAGAAAACTGCAAGAGAAAATTATCAGCTTAGAGGGAACGTTGGTGGCTTAAAGCGGGAAGGGGGGGATCTTTTGAAGTAACCACTGCAGTAACTCCTATATAAACAAGGAATAAAGCTCAGCGAACTGAATGGAATGAGAGACAAAAAAGTTAAAGATGGACTGAGACCGTGACCTCATGCATACCGGTGGCAGCAGGTGCCACTCTTCCACCTTTTGGCTGTGTCTGATCTCTGGGTCTGCTTCCCAGCCTAGCAGCAGGACTGAGAAGCTTTCCATGGGCTCTACCTCCAGCAGCCCCTGCCTCCTTTATGACCCCTCACCTGAATCACCTTGGAATCTCAGGTTTGCTGATATCTCCAGGCCCTTTATTTACACATCACCTCTGGCCACAGGCCCCCACTCCCTTTGACTCCCTCGTGACCCCACCTTTGCTCTCAGCCATCCTCAACTCGCCTGCCTTCTTCTAGCACTTAGTCTGGCAGATTCTGGACAGACTTCACAGATGCTTCCTTGAGAGGCGCTCCTATTTAGGAGGATGGAAAGAAGCCGAATGCTTTCGCCAGATCCAGATGGACTTCCTAGCCATTGTCAGGCTTGGTCCCAATTAGCGCAAAGGGGTGATGGTGCTGTAAATGAAGAAACAAACCCTTACGGAGCCAAAGCCACCTGACCATGTAGCAACAGACCAGAACTTAGCAGTACCACTTGTTCTGGTTGCTTGTGTTATGCCTCTTGCTGTTGGCTTTGTTTTATTTTATTGTGATGAAAAGAACTATGTGATTTGGAGGTAAAATAACATATTCTTCAAAATTGTTGCTCTGAGAGGCAATATTTAACATTTTTGAGAGAGTAAGCTGGAGAGGGATTGTGTGTTCCCACGCTGACTAGAAAGTGCAGACTCCTAGGAGCCCAACTGAGCCTTGAGATTTGTTTCCTTCAGAGCTAATAAGAATTGTACCAGAGAACACAGCACCAAATTGCATTAACACGGCTGCCCTATTTTCTGAGGACCTCAGAGCTTACAACAAACACCCACTTATCTTTCTCCAAGTTGAGATAATGCTCTGTTCACGGCGCCCACGGTGCTTTGCATGTGTGCATCAAGCCAGTGAGCCGTCATGGCATTCGTGGGGGTGACCAGGAGTCGAAAGAAAAGCAGACTTCCAGGCAGCTCACGCTCAGGGGCTCCTGATCCCTCCGTATGAGCACACGGCTGTGCCAAGGATAGGGCAGGTTTTCCTGGAGGTGTCCTCAAGATGAGGTCATCATCCAGCTGGAAGTCATTCAGAGTGAGTGCAGTGGCCCAACCATGCTGGGGTATCCGGGCGCTTGGCAGAGGCGTGGTTTCCTGGCCCTGAGTCAGGCAGGCACTTTGTTCCTGTGAACTAAGCGTTGACGACAGCCTTCATGTTTCCTGTGGTCATCATCAGTATTTGTCCCCTGAGGGCCACAGTGACAGAGAGGTGTGCCACATCCTCAACTGCTTTTACTTCCCCAGGAAGCTGAGCCCCACCACAATCCATATGGAGGGAAAAATTCTTGGTTCTGAGCAGAGTTTTTATCTGAGTGTACCCACCTTCTTTTTATACATAAAATCAATTTTATTTATTTCCAATTTGAAAAAATTAGTTTCATATTCAAATATATGGAAATTACAGAGAAAACACATGTCAAGTTGCTTATTATGTTAAATCCCAAAGGAAGCACTGTGGAAAGTTTAGTGATCTTTTTTGTTTTCTCTGGATACTATTTTTTCTGGAGTTCTTTTCAAAATTTAAAAGCGTTCTGAGCCCTGTTTAAGTAAGCGTGGTGGCCCGTGGAGTGAGTGGATGTCTCTCCAAGGCCTGAGCTGGCTGCAAGGGTCCTTGCAGGGAGGCTTTGAACAAGGTGAGGGAGAGAGGCACTGACACGGCCCAAGATAAGCAGGGTGTGACAGGAGCCCTAGAGCCAGCAAGGGCACAGGGATGGGGATATTCATTACAGACCGGTGACCAGCTGAGGAAGTTGAGTAAAGCTATGGAGGAGGTGACATCTGAGTAGAATCTTAAAGGTTAGGTAGAATTTCACCAGCACATGATAGCAGTGAGGACGATGTGTCAGGAACGTAGAGGGACAGATGGAACGGAGGTGCCTGAAATGGTAGGGCAGCCTGGGCTCAGGGAGTCGGCATCTTCGGCTAGGGTTAGAGCGGAGGGGGGTGGGGGTCAAAGCTGTCACACAGAGCCAAGGGAAGAGCACGGTAGGCAGTGACGCCTGGCAGCGTGTGGCCACCTGGCAGACAGGACTGTGAGCACGATCTCCACCCAGATGTCACCTTCACTTTCCCACCCTCTCCTTGCTCTTCTATTGACTTTTTCTCATTTTCATTCTCATTTTTCATTTTTGTGCCTTTAAAGAGGAAAAATTAAGGAAACTTAAACTTTATTTACATTCATTAACACATTTAAATAGAAAGTTAAATTAATTAAAATCATTTGCATTTAAATTAAGCTTCTCTAGAATGAGAAAAATTCAATATAAAGAATTGAGACTTTGTTGGGTGAGGCTAAGCTGTCCTGGTATACGGTCCAACTTTTTTTTTATTATTATTTTAAAGAGTAAAAGAAGGATAACATAGTAATAGGGGGGTTAAAAGTCTTTCTAAGAAATCTTTTTTTGTTTGTTTGTTTGTTTTGTTTTTTTCCGGTACCAGAAGTGGAATTTACAACCTCACGCTTGCCAGGCAGGCGCTGTGCTGCTGAGCTAAATCCCCAGCCCCCTTTGATGATATTTTAGATCGAAACCATAACACTGACACTTCCCATTTGCTTTCTCCTCTGCTCTGTGCAGGAGCACTACGCCCCTCACCCATAGAAACCAATTTTCATCCCATCTGTGGGGTATCCCACTAAGAATGCATGTCTTATCGGGGTAGCCATGGATAACTAAGTACACACACATTTTATCAGAAGCTATAACCTCCTAAATTTTTCTAGTTAAAGCTTCAGAGTGAGTTATAAATACCACCCCTTCAGGACATAGACACAGTCAGCTTTCAAAAAGCAAAGGCAGAATCTTAGATATTACACTTGGACTCATTTACAAGGGAAACATTAGTCTGTGAGTGATTTATTACTCAAAGGGGAATATAAGCCTTTACTCTTTCATTGCTCTTGTACAAAATGTTCTGGGACTTTCCAAACAGCATAACAGAAAATGGTAGCGCAGTTTTATGGGAAGTCTGGCGAGCAGTACAGTGGGCAAGTAATATGGCCATAGGAGGAGCTGACTCAAGATGTTGACCTGGAATTCAGTGAAGCCAATAAGATGAGAAATTATTACTCAAAGGGACATTGAAGGTGGTTATGACACAGGACATTTAAGTTAAAATTGTTTAACCTCAAGTAAAAGCAAGCACAGCTTTCACACTCTGAGACTCGAGCTGGTCCCAGAGTTCTCGCTGACTTCCAACTGGAAAAGCTGTTTCCTTCTCTGCGGACTAAAGGAAACTGGTATCACTCATTTTCTTTTTCATAATCAATCTTTAGTTTGCTTAGCAAATTAGAAAAGAGTGCATGACCTCTCTTGTGTTATGAAAAAAGAAAAACAAACAGAAGAAACGTGTAAGTCCTCTAGTTCTGCACTGGCCTCCTACAGGCAACTTTCCCAAGCCATCACGATCCTTTGGGGATCATACAGCACTCTGCATCTAATTCACGCCTCAGGAAGGAAGGTGCTCCTTCCCAGAAAGTAGATGAAGAAGTAATAGTGTAACTTGGACAGTGTTTTCTTTCTGGGAGAAATACATTACTTATTGTCTTATTGACAAAATATTTGACACCCAGAGTTAAAGGGGGAAAGGTTTATTTAGCTCTCAGTTTGTAGAGGTTTCAGGCCATAATCAGCTGGCTCCGAGGTAGGGTGGCTTCACAGAGAATAGCTCATGGCAGGCAGAAGGCAGCAAAGCAACAAGGGACAGCTCTAGCTCTTTGCAACCCTTATATTTTAACCAGGCTGCTTAGGGCAGGCAGCACTCGCACTTGTAATCCTAGTGCCCTGGAGCCTACCGTTGCACCATGAGTCAATCCTAGTGTCACACGCTCTAGATCCAGCCACCTCTGGAAAAGCCCCACCTACGACCACAGGAGGCTTTGGGAGACACGTCTAGACACGAGCCATAACACTTACCAACTTTACCACGAGTGTAGACAGTATTTCTCATGCAGCTCCTTAGAAAATAAAAAGGACTCCCTTGTAGGAAGCTCTTCCTGTGTGTTAGGATTCAGGAACTGTTTCTCATCCTGGATCTGATGAGACCCCAGAGAGAACTGGACAGCTACGGAGTTTGTGTCCTTCCCTGGACACTCTGCACACCTGTCCCTTTGCGCACCACCCCCTCTCAGCTCCTGCTTGCCTGGATGCCACAGCAGCACCCTCACCTCTCCCTGAGCCGCGGGGAGGGAGAGAGAAGCGGGCTGTTCTTCTTGAGACCTGGCTTAGGATGCTCTTGCCCTCAACGTTTTCAACCAGCACCAAGCCGCGTCTCACTGTCTGCCCTGCGGGTGCTGAATCGCCAGGAACGGAGCATACTCTGACAGTGGACGCTGCTCTTCTGCAGTCATGACCTAGTTCTTTCCAGGCTCACTCTGCGTGTTTCCAGAACAGCTGCCGAGACAGGCGCCTGTTATGCCCTCCTGGATGGAACTGCGGGCCTCCTAGGGCGCTCGCTCTGAAGTCCAGGCATGTCAGTTACCCGTGCTCCCTCTAGTGGCACTGGGAGAGCACAACACATGTTCCGACAACCGGTGCAGACGACAGAGTTAGCATACTGCACCTGTTCGCCTTAAGAATCAGGCTGAACATCTTCTCCAGTCACTATTTCCCCCAAATTTTAAAGACAGCACAGCATCAGGAAAACCCTACCTGTCACTTAATGTTAAACTATAATCCAATCTGGAGTTGGATCTTCTTGGATCTTTTTGAAAATCTATTTCACTTTTTAGAAACAAAAAGTTATAACTCAGACGTAATGTACACAGGAATGCAAGAATTCTAATTCCTACCCCGTGTGAGAAGTTTCAGAGTAGAATACGCCACGCTTGGAAGTGGTGGTTTTCAGCGTGGCACACAGCATGGGCGCATCAGGCGCGTGGATGGAGACCTGGGGTCTGTGCTCTGTGCAGGAGCACTACGCCCTGGACCAGGCTGTCGGTGTTCTGTGTTTCGGCCTCAGCTAGGCAGATGCTGCAGGGTCCGCATTGCCTGCACCCCCATGCATGCACAGGGCCTTGCGGCGGGGACAGTCACAAAGCAAGGGGGCCAGCAGCAGTTCCCGTGCTAGGGGCTTGGTGAGGGAGGTGGCACTGCCCGCCTCACTGCAGTGCTATTTGTTCTGCTCCTGCTTGCTCCTTTGCTGCTTAGCAAAGGTTTGTACATAACCCCCCTACCCCCAGGCCGTTTGCACTGCCACAGATGGCCAAGGGAGTCTGTGTCCCTTGGCAGGGTTTCAGCAGGGTTCACACTGCCTTGACAACATCCGTATTTCCCTTATGGCCAGGGTCCTTCCTTCAGACTTTAACCTACTTTCTAGGGAACTGAGTCATGTCCTGGGGAGAAGGAATTGGGCTTTATGATCTTGTTAAAATCAAAGGGGGGGAAAACAGTAATAGAAACAAATGAGGTTTTGAAAAGTTGGACCTAGGTCAGGGAGAGACCATATAGGGCAGTTCAAGGGGCATTGATGGCCGCAGAGAAGACCCGTCTCTGCAAGTTGTGAGGTGCTGGGGCACTGCCGCTTGGGCATTGCCCCTTTCTTGCCTGATGGTGACCTTGGTGCTGTGTCTCAGCCCCTCTCCTCAACAGGGTCTGACCCAAGAGTTACTCTGTCCAATTATTATCACCCTCCTTTCCTGCTCCGCCGGCTTCTCCTCTCCCCAGCGCTCACCTCCAATGCAGTTTCTGCTTTCCTGTGGACTGGGCACATTCTGCACTAGGGGAGCCCAGACACAACCAGGAGTCTGATGCACATGGAAGAATTAAAGGTTGTGAGAAAAGCTGCCCCGCTTCCTCTCTTCTTTCTTCCCTCCTTCCCTCCCCCTTCCCTTCTTTCCTTCTTTCTTTCTTTCCTTCTTTCTTTCTTTCTTTCTTTCTTTCTTTCTTTCTTTCTTTCTCTTTCTTTTATGTACTTTGTGGTACTAGGGATGGAACTCATGGCCTTTGTACTGAGCTATATCCTCATTCCCAGCCCTTTTTTACTTTTTTATTTTGAGATAGGGTCTTGCTAAGTGGACTAGGCAGGGCCTGAACTTGCAGTCCCCTTGCCTCAGCCTCCAAAAGTGCTGAGATGACAGGCATGCACCACCACACCCAGCTAAACAGCTTCTCTTTACAAACCAGTAGTGACCATGCTAATATCACTAAACCTTTTGGCAGTACCCCCCCTCCCCCGCCACAACTGGTGTGGTTTTGCAGAGAACAAAGCTGTGGGTTCACTTGGTTGTGTCCTGGTGCCCATGGTGCCAGTGCTGTTGGATCTAAATCCTTACAGGGTTTAATTAGGCCAGAGACCACCCTTGTGGTCATGCTGTCCATAGAGCTTACTGAGGGCTTTCTGTCACCTGACGCATCTCAGAGCTTGGGCTGCACCCACTTGCTCAGACTATGAGGGCAACGATTCTGCTGCCTGACTTGCCCCTGGCCAGCCCCAGGCAAGTCTACAAAGGCCAGGATCCTGGGTTTTGAGCGCAGGCTGTAGGTCCCACAGCCTGCTCCTCACGACTCTGCCTCATAGGACCGGGCAGTGGTCACCCACCTTTGTGCTAGGAGGGTGCCAGATCACCTTTTCAGACCAGGTGGTAGTGTCGGTTGGAGCTTGTTTCCAAATATCAGAACTGGCTTTCCTGACCTTCTCATGAGGGCTTCTGCCATTCCTCTTTTTCATGTTGGTATTTGAGTCATCGTAAAGCATCCTGTCGCCAGCATGTATGTGCATGTGCATGTGCATGTGCATATGTGTATGTGTAGAAGACAGTCAGTCATAGCTGTGCAATGGGAAAAGTGGCAATTGAAATACTTCTCAAGGTCAAGTTACTCAAGAGACAAATACATATCATCTCAGAGCACAGCCCTAACCCCCAGAAGAGTGGGTCCCTACCCCAGCAATTTCTCTACAGGGAAAGGAACTACTGTGGATGTGCTGTCTGAGCGGGGCAGGCTGAGAGAGCGCAGAGGACTTGGAAGCCTGTCAGCCTTCGGTCCACATTCCGACTCCTCCATTAACCTAACTAAGTGACAACAACAAAGAATGAGTTTCCTGGAACCTCAGCCTTCCGGTGGCCTTGCCTGTTGCCTCACCTGCTTTGACTGTCTTGTTTCATCTCCATCCCATAGTCCCACTTTCTCTATGTGACATTCTCCCCTACACCTTCCTCTGTTTTCCTAGTTTCCTTAACCACATCAAAGGGCAAGCCTGGCTTGTGTTGAGGTGTTGCTTTGCCAGGGCAGGTGCCTTTAGTTTAGGGATAAAGGCATAAAGGCCTACAGTGGGAGTTGGTGTCCCATCCAGTGACCTGGAGAGGGGCTCAGAGAGGCAGAATCCCACTGAGGGTCCACACCTGGGCTCCTACTGCTGGGCTGCACTCCATAGGAGGAAGCTGACTCGAAGGTCTGGCCTTCTCTTGCGATGTGCTTCCCACGGTGTGTGGTATCGCGGAGCTTGTGATGGTGGATCCCAAGACCGACGACTTCACATTAATGTTTCTTATTATCACCTGTGGCAATTTAAAGCCATACCGTCCTTGGGCTAAAAAGAAGTAGCAGCTCTACGTAGTTAGGAGACATCAGGTGAAACAAGGCTGTGATTAAACCTTCAGTGAAGAAAGACTCAGGGAGCAGGGCAGTAAATAAAGTGCCTCTTAGTCATGCTCAGTGTGCTGGTGAGGCATGGCTGTCTTAGTTACTTTCTTGTGGGTGGGACAAATACTTGATACCCAGAAGGAGAAAGAAGAATGGTTCATTTGGCTCACAGTTTGAGAGGTTTCTGGCCATAGTTGGCTGGCTGCAAGGCAGGGCAGCGTGTCAGAGGGTCACGGCGGAGAAGAAAGAGTTCGTGGCATGGCAGTGAGAAGTGGAGTGGAGCTGAAGGGAGGAAAGAGGATATATACAGCTCCAGGAGTGCCCACAGTGACCGACCCCTTCACCTCCCAGCATCACACCCAGCTATGAACCCATCAGGAGACTAATCCAGTATCACGCACCCAGGACCCACTATCATATGCCCATGGTCCATTCACTCCCAAAAGCCTCACCGAGGAGTGCACTGGCTTTGGGGGAACATCTAGATATAAGCCTGAACACTGACTGCCTGGCTTAGGATGTGGACCAAGGCCCATTGGAACCACAAGGCGCAGAGCCCTTAATACAGAGTCAGATCTGAAGGGAATGGTTTTGCACTGTTGATCATTCTAGAAAAAGATTACTATTGTGGCAGAAAATGAGTGGTCAGGAGGCGGGTCTTAAGCTAATGACAAGAAGAGCATCCTCCTTTCCTTGGTAAATAGGCTCCACTTTGCAAGAGACACAGGTCCAGGAGCCTTTCCAGCCATGAAGGTAGGAGCTGCCTCATTCATGTGAAGGCAGGTAAAAGCAGAGCAGAGATTGGTTGCGGGGAGCCTTGAGATAGCCTTGATAGGCCCTCTGTGGACATCTCTGCACTGAACTGCCTTCCTTTTTTAGTGGTAAAACCTGGTGTCGCATGCTGCAGTGGATGAAAGAGGCAGTTTCCATGCTGTACTGACATGCGGTGGATGCTCTCTTGATTCGGCCTCACCCACCTCTATGGGGTACCTGCTTCTACCATGGCCAGTTTCAAGCTACCAGTGGTTTAATATCTGACTTCAAAAGTCCCCATTACTAAAAAATGTGTCCTGTGAGCCACCTCTACCTGACTACCCGTCCAATCAGAGTGGACATGGCAGAGACGTAAGGAGGGGAGGGGAGCAGCACTGCACGAGGGCCTTCCCAAGGGGGTGGCAGAGTTGGCCTGGGAGGAGGGAGTCAGATTAGGTCCAGGTTCTGGCATAGAACTGTTGAGTGCTCATGACCTTCAGCCTGGGCCATGTCCAGTGATGAGCTGGAGTTGTGCGTTCAGATTCCTGAGTGCTGGTTGCTAAATGTTTTCAGGAATTGAGCCAGCCTGGGCGCCTCACATTGCTATTTTAAAGAAGACCAAGGCAGGAATATATGGTTTGATTGAACAATACAGGGAATGTTTAAGTTAAAAATTTCAGTGAAAGATACATCATCATTAATCTCTCTTGTTTTAAATACACTTATCCCGGGCTGGGGATTTAGCTCAGCGGCCAAAGCGCCTGCCTGACATGCGCGAGGTTGTGAGTTCGGTTCCCGGTACCGGAGAAAAACCAAAAAAAAAAAAAAAAAAAAAAGAAATACACTTATCCCATCCTTCTTGCTCTTTATGGAGCAGTCCTGGAAGTCCGCTTTCGTGAATGCCTTCAGGTGCACTGTAGTGGATGTCTCAAGATCCTCAAATGATTCACATTTGCCTTCCGTGGTCATTTTGACTTTGGGGAGGAGCCAGAGGTGCGTAGTGCCAGATGTGGTGGATAAGTCAGATAAGGGGATACCATAATATTTTTATGACCCTGCCTTTTCGATGATGGCACGCAGCATCTGCATGCACTGTGTTTTTTTATCACATTTGTAAAGATATTCATAAAAGCGGTTTTCAGATTTGCTTTAGGAAGTAGCAAGAGCAATGGGTTAAGTGTGTTCAAAACATAATGCCAAAGTGTCTTTTACTGTAATAAATTTTTAATTAAACATACACCATGTGTTTTGACCACACCTCCTATGTATTTCTATCAGGAAATGAGCCAAAGCCACAAACGAAGGCCTTTCTTAGAAACAAAGCTCTTCCTTGCACCCACAGTCTGTTAGGCCTGTGCAGGAGCGGGAAAGCTTGACTTCACAAGTATTGGTGTGAGGTCGACACAGGGTGAATGGAAAACATTCCTTGCAAACAGAACCAACACACTTCTGTGATCTCACTTAATCCTTGCAACAATCTTGTCAGGTGTGAAGCACATACCATTTCTCCCATTCACAAAACAAATTACTAAGGAACACGGAGGGGGACAAGAGGAAGGAGACCATTTCCACTCATCTCTGTAAAGAAGAGCTAGTGGTCAGCTCCAGTGAAGGGAAGTGGTTCCCACAGAACCAGAGGTGGGCAATGAGGATGTGGTGCTTGGCGATGGGAAAGGTAGAATGAGTACTAACTTAGCACACAGCGTATCAGCCTGAAAGCTCAGAAACAGAAATGCCACAGTCTTGTACATGAAGCAGGTGGCTGGATGTAAGCTCTGCATTTTAAAGATGTAGCGAAAGTCATATTTCATAAGGCCCACAGCCTGGAAGCTTTGTGCCATGTCCCCTAAGTCTGAAGAGTGAGCTGACGTCCAGCAGCTTCCTGCCATAGTTGCTGGTCAAAGAGAGCCCTGCCTTGATTTTCTAGGGGTGACCCCCTGTCCTCCACAGAGCTCTGCAGGGGCCTAAGGGCTGCCAGAAAAAGGCTGGGAGGGGGATGTGACTGCTCTCCCAGCGGGGCCAAGACAAGGTGAAAGATAGTTCAGCCGCATTCACGGGGTGGCCTTTGTGCTGGGTGACTCCAAGGAAGTGAGATTGTGGTGGGAAAACTTAAAGGGAAAGTAGAACTTAAAGGATGTCAGCAATTCACATTCCCATAAAAACAAAGCTGTGCTAACAACCCCTTCATTACAACAGGCTCAGAAATCTATATTGTGGGAAGAAAACCACTTATATCATGGCTACATGAGGAAGTGAAATTTCTGTTGAAAGTGGTTCACGGGTATATCACATTTTCCCTAATATGTGAATCTAAAACAGCAACAGCAACAAAGATGGCATGCAAGTAGAAGAATGACTGCTGTTAGATAAGAGGAAGGGAATCGGGGGAGGGGGAGGGACAGTAGGGAAGGTAATATGAGAATTGTTATGATCAAAATATATTCTATGCAGGTATGAGAATGCCATAATTAACCTAATTTTTGTAAAATTAATATGCTCCAATAAAAATGTACAGAGAATGGTCTGCAGTTCTTCCCCTTTCAGCTGGATCCTGTTAAGACTTCATTTGATGTGACACCTAGATCCTACACACACACACACACACACACACACACACAGAAACTAGCACTAATCATTTGAACTCTTTGCCTCCATTGATCATGAGCAGTCTTAAAAATCTTCTCAGATTTTGAGGTGGGATGTGTGTTTTCCCACAAGTATCTTTAACTCTTCATTTGTAAAATAGAAAAAAACCCTACAATTTGTCCTAGTTACAATTGTGCTATTTCTTTTTTCTTTTCTTTTCTTTTTTTTTTTTTTTTTTTGTTGTTGTTGTTGGTTTTTCTCCGGTACCGGGAACCGAACTCACGACCTTGCGCTTGCCAGGTAGGCGCTTTGCCGCTGAGCTAAATCCCCAGCCCCACAATTGTGCTACTTCAGAGAAAGTTGCAAAGTGTATCTGTTGTTTGAAGAGTAGTTTAATCTATGAACATCTGAGTAATTATGGATAATGGTTGGGAAAACAAACAGCTCTCTCTCTTAAAAGATGTCTCCTGACACTGATGTACCTGACTGGGCTCTGATGTCTTGTGAGTTCCTCAGGGAACTGAGAGAAAAGAGAATTTAATCTTTATTCATGAACTTCTGTCTTTCTCTGAGGAAAGTAAAATTTGTGATGAACTACAATGGCTTCTGTCTTTTGGGAACGTGCCAGGGAACTGAGGATAACAACTCTTGTTTTGTTTTGAAGGCAGAGGCTCCGCACCGTCATCTTCCCTGGGAAAGGACTGGGGGAAGATGGCTCAAATGTTTAGTGAAGCAGCCTATGGTAATTTTCCTTCACAGAAATTCAGAGCAGCAGTTGGTAAATGGCATCTCAGTACTAAAGACAGAAGAGGCCACAGTCTGGCTGCAATCCTCAGGGTCTACGTCCCATCCCATCCTTCACACAGGTATCCACCTGGATGGTTCAGCAGCCGTGAAGAATGTGCTGTCTACCTGCAGCAGAGTCTTCCTGGTCTCATCACGCTCACAGGTATCACCAAAGGGACCAGCATTTTCCATCCCATTCAAGACTCAGATAAAGCAGTGCTCATTTCCCCAGGCTCCATCCTCATCACGAAATACTCTAAGGGTGCAGGTACTGGCTGCCTCTTTGCTCAGTCATTTCCCGCAGAATTTCTTAGGATTCCAGCTTCCTGGCTCACACACACCCTGTGGGAATTCACGCTCTATCAGAGTTTCTTCCCTTCTCCCAGAATATACTGTATTTCTCTCTCAAAGATATCCAGTGAGATTTTCATTTTCTAATTTAAGTAACAAACCTGAGATATAGCACCAGGGTTGGCAATAAGGGCTGCATAGCTCTATTTGAGATCTACTTCTCTCTCTCTCTCTCTTTCTCTCTCTCTCTCTCTTTTTCTTTTTGAGACCCACCTCTTCTAACACTCACCACACACTTGGTATCTAAGCCAGGATCTCCTGTCACTTTGTGACAAACTATTCTTTCTAAGATCATCCACGTGATTCTGGAAATGTTTGACCTGGGCGCTTGGGCAGGAGCCCCACTTCCTAGGTCTAGCCAATCCCCAGCCATGGATGAAGATGATGCTGAATGCTGAGTTTCTCTCGTAGATAGAAAATAAAGAGCATAAAGCAGAAGCCATAGAAATGCAGTGTCCCACCACCATCTTGTGGCTAGGTACATTCAGTCCCCGTGGAAGAGGAAGAAGACCAGAGGTGCACCACCTGAGACCAAGCTGGAGAGACCCCTGCTCAGAATCATAGACTGAATTAAGTTGGTGAACCAAAGTACCGCTGCACCAAAACCAGACAAAGACAGTATACTGTAAGAGCAAAAACTAAAGACTAAGTATTACATGGGTATAAATTTAGAGTCTTCATTAAAATATTAGCAAGTCAAATCCAACAACATGTACAAAGTATTATACACCATAAACAATTAAAATTTGTTCCCGGAATTCAAAATTGGTTCAACATTTGAAAAAAGCAATAGATGTTATCTACCACATCAATTAGCTGAAGAGGAAAAATCTTACGCTGTTAGTAAATTAGAAATAGAAAGGAACTTGCTCAACTTGACAAAGAATAGCTACAAAAAAAACTATAAGTAACATAACTTTTATACTGAAAAACTCCATTTTCCCACTAACTTTGGAGCCAAGGAAAGCACTAGCCGATGCAATAAGACAAGAAAAGAAAATGTATAATGATTGAAAGGGAACAAATAAATGATCTTTGTTCAGATGGTATGGTTGTTTACATAAAATGTCCCAAAGAATCTATGAACTAATTAAGTTATAGCAACTTCTCAGTCTTAAAAGTTAGTATTGAAGTATTTCTTTCCCATATATCCATAACAACGATTGGAATTTGAAATTAAAAATATATCACTTATGTTAGCACACAAAATGTAATACTTAAGTATATAAATCTAACAAAATATGTATCAGATATATATGAGGAAAATTATAAATCTCTGATGAAAGACATCAAAGAATTAAATATATATATTTCATGTACATGGATTGGAATAGTTAACATGGTCAAATGTCAGTTCTTTTAAACTCGATATAAAGATTCAATGCAATCCTAATTAGGATCTGGGAAAATTATTTTATAGATAGGAATTAACTGATTTTAAATTATGAAAAGGCAAAAGGCTCAAAATAGCCAACACAATACTGAAGAGGATAAATAAAGTTGGAAGACTGACATTACTTTGGGCATTACTATAAAGCTACAATAATCAAGACCATATGCAATGGCAAAAGAATAGTGAAATAGATCACTAGAGCAGAATAATGAACACACAAATAGACCCACACTTATATAAGCAACTTATTTTGGCAAAGGAGCATAGAAAATGCAGTGGAGAAAGAATAGTGCCCCCCCTCAACAAATGGCACTGGAACAGGACACCCATAAGCAAAAAATTAACTTATATCCTTCACAAAATTAAGTTAAATGCAAAATGTAAACACATAAATCTCCTATGAGATAAAATAGGAGGGGGCTGGGGATTTAGCTCAGAGGCACAGCATCTGCCTGGCAAGCTCAAGGTCATGAGTTTGATTTCCTGTACTGGAAAAAAAAAAAAAAAGATAAAATAGGATAAAAGAGATAATCTTTTGTTTGGGCAGTGACGGTTATAGGTGTAACACCAACATTATGATCTATAAACTATAATTAATAAATTGAAATAATTAAAAGATTTTGTATTATGAAAGGTAATAAGACAATGAAAAGACAACCATTTTCTCCAGAAAATATTTGCAAGACTTATGTCTGATAGTACAATATACAAAGAACTTTAAAAACTCAACAGTAAGAAAAAAAACACTTTAAAACAAACAAAATAATTGGGTAGACACCTCATCAAAGAAGATATAGAGATGCAAATAAACATTTGACCAGATGTTTGACAATGCATGTCACTAAGGAATTGCAAATTAAAACAAGATTGCACTACAAACCTAAAAACCTAGCCAAAAGCCAAAGCACTGACAGCATCACTGCAGGTGGGAATGTAGCAAGATAAAAGCCACTTCAGGTGAGAATTTATACTTTTATTATAAAACTAAACTTACTCTTACTATATGAACTAACAGTTATGCCCCATGATATTTACCCAAGTAAGCTGAAAATTTATGTCCACACAAAAACCTGCCCAAAAATATCTACAGCAGCCTGTTTACCATTGCCAAAGTGTGGAAGCAATCAAGATGCCCTATGGTAAGTTATTAGACAAATAAACTGGGATATATTTGGACAAAGGAATAATATAGGAATAAAAAAGAAATGACCTATAATGCTAAGTGAAAGAAGTTCACCTGGAAAAAGTGCTGTAGCCTACATAATCTCCACTGTATGACACTGCAAAAGAAGCATCAGTGGTTTCAGGGATTAAGGTGGAGGTGGGTGAGTAGATGGAATACAGATTATTAGAACCCCGAGACTATTCTATGTGACATTATAATGTTGGATACATGTCCTTATATGTTTGTCAAGACTCACAGAGTGTACAACACATAAAGTGAAGCCTAATGTAAGCAGTAGACTTTCATTAAAAATAATGTGTTCATACAGATTCATCAATTGTAACAAATGTACCATGCTCGTATACTATTAGAGAAAATTTGATGGTGTGAAGCCAGAAGTGACATAGAGGAACTCTATGTACTGTCCACTAATTTTTTCTGGAACCCTAAAACTGCTCAAAACATAGAAATTAGAGAGAGGGAGGGAAGGGATGGTAAGGAAAGAAGAAGGGAGAAGGAGGAAGAGAGAGAAACAGAGAGATAGCGAGACAGAAACAGAGACAGAGAGACAGAGATCTGGTATCCAGTCTATAGAGTCACACCTTTCCTGGAATCCTTGAACACTTTCTTTTTTAAAAAATCTTTTCTGCAGATATAGGCATGCTTCTCCTTGCTGAAATTGTGTTGCAGCTGACATTTTCACTGATCCTGATGGTATTTCCAAAATAAAACAAGTCAAGTAAGCCAGCAGAAATAATTTCCTGTGCTATGTCAGGCGTTGACTGATCTCTCTGTACCCACCACCATACATGTTTTCTAATAATCACTGTAAGTGTTTCCACATGTCTAAAAGAGGGAGTTTCTGGGTTGATGGTTCTAAATGCTCTGGTCTCCTAGCTGTAGAAAGAAACATGAATGCTATTATTCTCTCTCCTTATAGGCTCTTATGTTTTTGGACTACAAACTGATAGGACTGTGATCGTCAATCCATTCTTCGTCAAAGTGATCTATTTCTGACTTACTGTCTAAATGTTTGCATGATTATTTTATCTGTCTGTAGGTGGTTTTTAACCCTTGTTAGCTAATTCACACTTAATTTCCTTTTCTTCTTTGCTAAAGATCCTTTATTAAAGATCACTCTCAAAATGAATAGATCTTAAAACTCTGTTGCTGGAGATTTTTATACAAAGTCTCACAAAGTCTCTCAAATGCTGGGACTCATTTTTGTTTATGTTTTCTGTTTGCTTGGCCTTTGTCTCTCTTTCCTGTGGAGTTGAGAATAAAGGGCTGAGTGGCTCCCTCAGCACCATGGAAATATAAATCTGGAGAAATTTGATGTCTAGAATGGCAAGGTGAGAGGCCAGTCAGCAACACAATACATATTATACAAAACTTTGCCCACTACTACAAATAGAAATATTAAGAGAAAACCTTATCTTTTAACACATCAAACCTAAATGGCAATAGATAACAGAAAACACTGGGTGAAATCAGATGCACAATGGAAAAAATAAAATATAACCTGTTCAGGGTAGCTATAGGATTCTATCTTTTTCTAAAATTGTACCAAACTTGGAACCAAACATGTACTCTCATTCAGTGACTGTGTAATACATGAAAGACACAAATAGTACAGTTCTTGAATGAGAATCTTGTTCCAGCTGCAAGTGGGTTCTGAAGGGAACCTAGCAGAATGCGAAGCACATATAGACAAACTCTAGATAGGTGAACACAGTCTTGGAAAGACAAGTCAGGAACACCTTCTTTAAAGGGGAGATGATTGCAACAAGGAATAAGGACCACTGAGAGTTGGGAGGTAGTCTAAGATATTCCTCCTTTCTTTTCTTCTTAAGGAACTCTCACTCCTGGTCTTCAAAATACATCCTACTCTCTCTTCTGTAAAACCCTGTGAGATCATCAGACGAAGAATTTGTTTACACCTCCTTTTTCACATGCAGCTCTCTCTTAGCAAGTTTAGCATTGAAATTATTCATATTCAAGGTGTTTCTCTTCAAAAACAAAGACAGTGCACTGCTCATCTTTATGGCTCTGCCAGCTTGGCACCAGAACCTTACTAGAAGTTGGGTAGATTATGGACTAAAATAATACAAATTATGATTAGGGCAAGGGTAATAGAATTTATTCCTTCCTATGGGCCAATTTACTTTCCTCTAATCCTGTGACAGACCCTGTCTCTAATCCTAGGCACCTTCCTAACCTGAGCCAAGTGCCCAATATGTTACGAATGTTACCATTCATAAGGGATTTCTGGCCTTTTGCTGATCATCTCTCACTACTGCTAAATAACAACAGCAACAAACAGAAAGCAACCACCAGAAAGAGCCAGTAACATTGACAAAACGCCAGATGAATGTCCTCCCATCATCAGATGGATAGTGCCATCCTTATGAAAGCAGAGCAAGTTGTATTATTTATTCAAATCGTCAAGTGCTATTTCAAATCTGAGTGAACCTTCACTTCCTCAGGGCTCCCCAGCCTATGGGAATATTACTTATTAAAATTTTACTACCTCCTGCTCCAGCCCACACACCCTAGACATCCCATCTCTCCTCAGAGTCCCAAAGAATTACTTGGGGTCTCTGAATGTACATCTCCTTCAGGTCGCTTGCTCATAACCCCTCAGGGAGAGCCATACCCACTCTCCTTTGCTATAGGACTGGTCATATCCATTGCCCCAAGACTTGAACAAGGCTGGTTTCTTACTGAGTGTGTTCGCCAAGCTGTCAGGCACACAAAGCACCAGGAGCTCGGTGTTGAGGTACACTGTCCCCTCCACCTTCTGAAAGTGAATTGGAGGCATGCTGTACCCAGACCAGATGGCTCAGGGGCAGAGGGCTCTGATTAGGCCTGGAAAATGCACTTACCACCATCTGTTAAATGCTTGTTTGTCAAAATTTTGCCTTCAACCGGCTTAATCACATACGTGACATGTTCTACATCCCAGGTTTACACTGTCAACTTGGGTCCCAGTGTTGTTGCTTGTTCTTGTTTTCTGAACACAGACATTATGGTCCTCATCTAAATTGGCTTTGCAAGCATCTAGAATTTACACAGCTTTCAAAAAAGGACAACTTTTCTAAATACTGTAACTCCCTACAGTAAATGGCTCCTACAGTGATCGGCTGCAGCTCTATTGAAGCTTTATGAACTTATTCCAACAAAGGCCACCTGTATAGCCCAAGGCTTCCAGGGCAGCCTGGCAGGGGTCTTGGTCATGACACTGGGTGATGGTCTCAGGGGTAACCTAACACTTCCCAGCTTTCTGTGAAGTATCCAGATTCTACAGAATTATGTACCACTATCTCCTTTATATATTAATATCTTACCTGAAGACTATCAGAGGCATTTTCACAGATTTTCCCTGCCTCAGATCACACATCTGTACAAAGGTTTGGCTCAACCAAAGTCCCCTATGTGGGGAGGCCCAGTAGACCTTCTCAGAAAGCTAACCTTCTGGACACAGAGCTGATTCCTTGCTTTTTTCCACTTTGAGGAGATGCTCCCCACCTTGGGCCATCACAGCTGGAGATTGTTAACTCCAAAAGCCTTTCAAAACATGAGTCCAGCAGCTGGCTGTGGTGACATGACCTCTTGACCAGTTCTAGTTCAACTATTTCAGTTGAAGTGTAGTGGGGGACTGAGGCCCCATGTCCTGGCTGCTAGTCTACCAGAAAACAAGGAGGAGGGGGTCTTTTCTCTAGCCAGGAAGCCATCCCCAGAAGGATTCTGCATCTGTGAGGGAGAATCCAACCTTAAGAAAACATTGGCAAACAATTTGAAGAGTGTGTGAAGTGGGCCTGGCATGGAACTTATCACCACACAGGAGACACTTCTAGAAAATCTGTTGCAGCTAGTGCTCTCCCCAAGCTGTTGCTTACCTTGTGGACTATGGCCAGCACCTGCTGCCCGTGCCCAGTGAAGTCCCCGGCCTTCCTGGTTTCTCTACACCTGCTCACGCTGGCCAGTTCCTCAGCCTTCCCACAGCCTGCAAGGAGCTGTGGCTGTGATTTGTTCCAGATCTGTCTTGATGGCCTTCCTCACGTAGACTGACTCAGTCTTTCCCATTTGCTCCTCCTGTGTCTCCCACTCTCATTCCATTCAGGGAAAGCATACCTGACAAGTAAGTGGCAAGGCAGTGTGTTTCCTTGGAAAGACCAGCTGGGGACAGGATGAGGCCACAAAACCTTCAGCCTATCTGTCCCTGTCACACTTAGCTAAACTGTACTTTAAGGTCACATTGAGGACTTGTGAAGATGCCTGGTTGTTTTCCTTTCCTCCAGACCTTCAAACTTTTGCTCCACCTAGCAGACAGAAATAGCTCCCCGCCACAATGGAAGCCCCAAGCGTCCCTTGGTGCCCTGGCTGACTCTCAACTTGCTTCCTGCTTTTTGCATTCCTTGCAGATACAGGTTATGAGTTCATGTTCTGGCTGGAAGACAGTCTTAAAACTCTTCCTACTTCTCTCAGGGCTCTAAACACGAACAAGATAACTGCAATCATGTTCCTTGAGGGCTGGATTTGACAGTGTCACTCATCAGTTCACAGCGGCATCTGCAATCACTAGTCTAGAGAGGAGAGAGAGCTTGTTAGGATGGGAAGCACTGCATGTATAGGGTTGAGAGACCCTTTACTGAGGGTGTTATCTGGGGGAGCTGAGTGGAGATGTGTTTGACTGGATTTCAAAGGAAGTGAGGTCACAGTTTGAAGGAAAGAGGCAAAGAGCAGACTTCAGAGACCAATATTTGATGGAATACTTGATGGAGGATCGCCGCACTGAGTGACTGACATGTAGCAGGCATGGGGGTGTCATTATGTAAAATGACCTGGACTGAGTCGCACTAAGTGATTCTTCCTGGTGTTCACACCTGTGGTGCAGCAGAGACTCACTGAGACCCACCAGTAAGAACCAACGGAGAGGTGTGTGAGGAGGGACTCAGGGAACTGTCCAGAGGTTTGTGCTGACATCCAGGGAACATCCACATCAAACACAAGAGCAGTGATTTTACCTCAGAGGGATTTAAGCACTCTCTTGCCCCCCTTATATGTAACCACTGATTCTTCATTTTCTGGATTTCAGAACAAGACTTTAAACATAAATAATGCTACAGATGTAAATAACAGACACAGAACTGGTTGGAAGATCACTGAGGGTGGTGGAGCTGGGCGGGGCAGTGCTGTAGTTTGGATCTGGACTGTCTGCCAAAGGCCCATGTGTCAGAGCTTAGTGCTGCTGGGGTGTGATGGAGCCTTTAAGAGGCGGGGCCTATGGCAACAGCGCTGGGGGTGCTGACTCTGAGCCCCTCCCACACAGGAGCCCTGCGACCTTCCAAGACCTTCCGGGACAGCATGCTCAGCAAGGTAGGGGGAGCACTCCCTCTGTGAGGATGTAGTTGCTCTGTAATTTATTCAGAAAAAGGGAACTGTGGGCTTACAGCGACAGGCGGTGGCATCTGGAAAACATTGGCAGGCCAACCCAAGCATGTGCCACACTGCTCCCGGCCTCGCTGCCAACCGCAAGCAGTTGGCCTGGAGGTCTGACTCCATCGGAAGGAACATGGCAAGCTATGGAAGCTGCTTTTCTTCTTAATTTGCTCTGACCTGCATTGTCTCCCTTCAGTGTCAAACTCTGGAATTTCAAGGTTTTGAATAATAACGGAAAGGTTTTGTTGGCACTGGGGATTTTGTATCTGAGCAGATGGCTGATAAAAGAACAGTTAATTGTGAAGCAGTCATTTTAACAAAGCATTTTATAAGTGATTGGACGACAAATGAAGTGAATACATGATAGAATTCAGAACCCATCTTAGACCTTCCAGCCTCTGTGGTCCGTGTGCTGTCCATGGCCCCCCAGCCCACCAGCTCCCAGGCCTCACTGCTGTAAGGCTCCTCTGAGGACAGGCCATGCGGCTCCTGTTCCGCTCCTCTTTTCTCTGGCTGCAGGTTTGGGGCAAAGATGACCCTTACTTCTGTACCCTCAGCACTCATCACCGACCCTGCCTAGAGTTGGGATAATATTGATGCTCATAGAAGGAATACATTAGTGAATACAAGATGCCACAATAAAAGAGGTTTGGTGATTTGGGAATACTGCAGAAAATGTTTTCAGTATCATTATCTCTTCTTTCCTCATTTCCTGAAAGGATTCACCAGATGCTTTTTTAAAGTTTGGTCCATAGTGCATGATTCATGCATTAAAAAATTATGAGATAATTGGATCTGAGTAAGGGAACTGCTTATGTGGGATTCAGGTCAACAGAATTAGTGGCAAGTGGAATTCCTCCATGAAGAAACCATTGCGGAGAGAGAGGAGGTGGGACAAACAGGTGAGAGCAAGAGTTTCCGGTGGGCCCTCTTGATTCTCCTCCAAGGGAGTAGTGGTCAGAAGTTGCAGAAAAAGGCAGGCTAAGCCAACGGAACATGATGCACGGGAGGCATCTACTGGCCCTCCCAGAGAGGCTCAGGAGATAGACTCAGGCTGGAGCTATGGATCTGCAAGTTGGTAGCACCAAAAAGTCATTGGAAACTCAGAGTGAGTGTTTTTTGTCCAGCCACATGAAGAGCAGTAGAGGAAAAAAAGGACAGGAAGCCCAGACTGTGCTCTGAGAAACAGATCTGAAAGGGACAGAAACTGTCAGGACAAGGACAGAGAAGTATCCAGAGAGGCAGGAAGAGCCAGCAGAGACCGTGAACAAAAGATGTGGCACTGCAATTGGCCTAAAGAGAAAGACGGGAGTTTCAGCCTGACCTTTATGAAAAGTCCTCTCATGGATAGCTGTTTTATGCAGGAATGAGAAACACATGACTGTGTTCTGCTTCCAACCCTGACTATTCTTCCAAAAGATCAGCAGACTGAACAGCATAAGGACTAGCTGAAAGCATGCAAATAGGCATATGCAAGATTTCTTTCATGGCAGAATAATAATAAATGGCAGTCAACTACTCCCAGATAACCTGTCAATGAAATAAGATGCTGCTGTTTGAAAAGATCTTGGGCTTTTCTTTGTTGGGAGGTTTTCAATTACTGATTCAATTTGCTTATTAGTTATAGGTCTTTTCAGCCTTTCTAATTCTGCATAATTCTGTCTCAGTAAGTTGTATGTTTCTAGGAATTTATTCCTTATAGATCATCCAATTTGTTTAAGTATAATTGTTCATATTAGTCTCTTCTGATACTTTTCATATCTGTTCTACATGTTGCACTGTCTTTTGTTTATGATTTTATTTATTTAAGCCTTCTCTTTTACCTCTTAACTATTTTATCTAAAAGTTTGTCAAAACCTCCCAACTTAGTGTTGATACTTTTTTTTTAGTTCAGCTGTATTCTTTATTATTTTTTTCCTTATGTTAATTTTGGGCTGGCTTATTCTTTTTTTCTAGTTCTTTGAAGTATGAAATTAAGTTGTTTATTGGAAATCTTCCTTTTTAATGCAGGGGTTTCTTGCTATAAACTTTTCTATTATAATTGCATTTGCTTTATTCCATATTACTTGCTATGTTGGATTTCATTTGTTTAAAGATATTTTCTAATTTCCCTTTTGATTTCTTTTTGACACACCAATTGTTCAAGAATACATTAATTTCCACATACTTGAGGATTTTACAGTTTTTCTGTAGTTATTAATATCCACTTTTATCCCATTAGAGTAGGAAAAGAGACTTGGTATGATTGCAGTCTTCTTAAATTTGTTTCAAACACCAAAAACTTCACAAACTGAGTATATTTTTCCCATAAGAAACAATGGAAAACCAACTAACTGGTTCTAAGCCCCCAAATTAAAGTCATAAATTCATTTTTCCAGGACTTTAACAAATTTTGCAATAATTTTTTTTAACTCTATCGTGATTCTAACAGTTTTCTTCTTAGCTTTACTGCTGGTAGCATTAACTTTCTTCAGAGCCATGGTTACAACATTTTATGCAAATAAAGTGAAAAAGAAAGCACAATGACAAATGTTTTAACACACTAACACAAGCACTGCATGTTGTCTGGGTGACAGCAGTGCTTAGACTGAAGCGTCACCCCTTTGTGACCATGGGGAGATGCAATATGTTGCTCACTTAGCCCATACAGTGTTTTTCAAGTGAGACGTTTGGTTTGACCATAGAGCAAAGTTGCAAATACTGAGCAGATTTTTGTCTAACTTTGCTGTTAGAGGAGTGGAAAGTTAGAGCTTGGAGCTGTTTGACAACTGAGGCATCACTGTATAGCATAAAATCATACAACCACATGAAGGCAAGTCCAGCCCAGGAGTCAGAGTCTCTCCTACAGATTGAAATTTCACAAGACAAGCTAAATGACTGTTAGATATGTTTCATGCTTCTGTATTGACAACTCTTTCTAATGAACTGAAAATTCAAAAAGAGCTCCTGGACTGCTCATACTCCACATTGGAGCACATCCAAGTGGAAAGGTCAGTCCCTCACCCATCTCCCACTGGAACTCTGTCCTGCACCACAAAGAAACTCACAAGTGTCACCCACACTCCTCAAGGCATGCCTAGCCCTAGGGTGCTTAACTAGTGGACAGGACCTGTCCTCAAGAGTGCAGACCAGGGAAGACCTATACAGCTTCTGAAAATGTTCTGGGAGCCAACTAAGCAGGATTTCCTGGGTCCGAGGAATTACATAGAGTATACCTAGGCTTGAGTGTCCCTTTCCTCTACAGCTGGAGGGACAAGAGGGGAGCAGTCAGAGGTGGAAGGCAAGAACACAGCCCATCTAGTGCATAGAGAGCAGGACTTGGCAGCAAGTTAACAACTCTGAATGTTTTTCTTTCCAATGTCTTTGCATTTCTAAGAAATGCTTGATGAAGTTTGAGTTATGGTTTTAATGCAAAGACATTTATCACAATTATGTCATACTTTTAATCAAAATGACAGGGTTTTCTAGTCAGGGTTCTCCAGAGAAAAGGAACCAAGAAGAAATAGAGATATATAGATATGGATATGGATATAACTATAGACATCTGAGGAGGGATTTATTACAGGAATTGGCTCATGTGGTCAGAGAAGCTGAGAAGTTCCATGACTAGTCATCTGCAGGCTGGAGACCAGGGGATCTCAGGAATGGTGGCTCAATCCAAGTTGAAAGGCTTCAGAACACAGAGACCCTGCTTGGAAGATGACTGTCCAGTTGGGGCCAAGGCCTGAGAACCCAGGGCCACTGGCGTGAGTCCTAGAGTTCAAGGTTGAGGAGGCTAGAGGTCTCATGTTCAAGGGAGGGGGAAAGAGAGTGTGGCTTAGCTCCAGGAGACAGAAAAAAATCCCTTTCCCTCCATCTAGCTCTGTTTAGGCCCCACCATGAGTTGGTGCCTAGTCACACTGAAGGCAAATCTTCCCACTCAAACCACCACTCCAGGCCAGTGTCCTCAGGAAACACCCTCACAAATATACCCGGAAGTGAGTGTTCACCAGTCCTCTAGATGTGCCTCAGTCCTGTAAGGTTGACCCTAAAATTAACCATCACACAGGGCTTTCTGTTTCATGATGAAGAACAAGAGTAAGTACATTGGTTTTGAAATCCCAAGTATGAAACTGTATATGTGGGGAGAGAGGAGGACTGGTAAGTTATTCAGCTTTTCATCACTGTGATAGAACACCTGAGATAAACACCCTAGAGGAGGACAGATTTATTTTGGCTCCTAGGTGCAGAGGTGTCAGTCCATGGCCAGCTGGCTCCATTGTTTCTGGGCCTGTGGTGAGGCAGAAACCTCATGGGGGAAGAATGTTGTGGAGCAAAGCTGCTCACCTCATGGTATCTGGAAAGCAGAGAGAGAGAGAGAGAGAGAGAGAGAGAGAGAGAGAGAGAGAGACGGTGCCAGAAAGGAAGGGGTCAGGGGCAAAATACCTTCCCCACGGTCACAATCTCATCATCTACTCCCTTCAGCTAGTCCTCATCTCCTTCCATCACTACCTAATAGTGAATTAAATTATGATCTCATCAATAGATTAATCCATTGACAATGTTGGATTAGAAGAACTCTCATGATCCATTCATATTTTAGAAGATCTTTCTCCGAATACAGAGAATTTTGGGTTTCATTTTCATTCTAAACCAAACCACTTGACTATCTAGTATGATGTAAAAGCCATGTATTTTAGTTTATTCATAATAAACTAATGCTAATTATTATTTTTTTTGGCTAGGTTAATGTGAAATAATATTGTATCTTTGTCATTTCAGTTGTGGAAGAGATGGAGAGATGATTTCCTGTATGAGACCTGGAGCTATCACATATATGCTTTTTATTTTTCTTTCTCACAGAAAAGATATGGGATTAGAACTCCTGTTTGCTTTAAGTTTTTCTATACAAAATAAAAAGGGAGCCAGAGATATATAGCTCAGGGGTTCAGTACCTGCCTGGTAAGCAAAAGGTTCAATTTCCAGTACCCAAAATAAAAAGAGAAGAGGTGGAGTATGTAATGCAGTGTAGAGTGCTTACCTAGAATACGCAAGGCCCTCAGTACTATTTCCAGAACACCCCCAAATAAAATGAAATGAAATTAATTAAATTAAAATAAGCTAAAAGGGAGAGTTGGAGAAACATGCTTCTTCATTTCCCCGTGGGGATCATAGCAGTAACTGCATGTCACACAGGTCTACAGTGTTTGCCTCAAGAAAAGGAGAGTGGTACAAAGGGTAGAATGTGGCCTCTTCTCTCTAAGACCACTGAAATTGCTCCCTTTTGCTCCCAGGGTGTTACCTCAATGCCCTGATGGAAATTGCCTCGGTCATCCATGTCAGCCAGTCATCAGAGGACCGCATGGTTTGAGTTCTGATCTCTCAGGAGGCTAAAGAATCCCCCACCTGGTAGGGCCAGGGGCAGTGCCAGTGGCACTTCCATCTTCCTTATCCTACATTTGATAAGAACATGTGACTACGGGGAAATTTTGACCTATCTCCACATTTTAATCTCCTTTAATTTTCACTCACTGCTGTTTAGAAAACATTACAACACTGTCTAAAAACTTAACTTGCTCCTGGGAAATGGAGTAGAAGTAACTTTCCCTTGTCTCTCTACTAAGTTATTATTTATAAAACACATCATGAGATGCACCAGTCTTGGAAAACTATAAAAACATGAAAAGGCAAGTAACAGAATAATAGAAAATGGTTGAAAATCATATAGCTGATAAAGGTCTCCTTTCCCAAATACGTAAAGAAGACACCATTTAACAATAAAAAGACAACCTAATTTAAAAATGGGCAAAGAGTTTTAATGAATCTTTTCCCAAAGAAAATATAGTCAAATGAGTCAATGAGCATATAAAAAATTTCAACATCATCAGTCTTAAGAGAAATGCAAAACAAACAAAGATTAAAATTTAAGAGACAGGTGATCACAAGTGTTGAAAAGGAGGTGGAATGCCTGGAGCCCTCATGCTGGTAAGAGTGTAAAGTGGAGTCATAGCCTTAGAACATACTTTGGCATTATCTCAGAAATTTAAAAATAGAGTTACCATATAAAGCAGGAATTTTGTTGTTATTAGTAGAATAAAAAGAACAGAAACATATGTTCACATAAAAACTTGTACATGAATGTTTTTAACAGGATGATTCATATTAGCAAAAGAGTGAAATGTCCAACTGATGAATAAAGTATGGTATATTTCTACAGTGCAACATTATTTAGTTATAAAAAGAACAAAATACTGATTCATAGCCAGGCATGGTGGCACACTTCTGTAATCCCAGCACTCTGGGAGGCTGAGGCAAGAGGACTATAAATTTAAACCCAGCCTGGGGCAAAAACCTGTCTCAGAAAAAGGATAGAGGCTGGTGGTGTAGTTTAGTACTAAGGCCTGGAGTTGAAGTCTCATTACCATGAAAGACAAAAAACCTGATTCGTGCTACAACATTGAAACATTGAAAAATTACATTAAATGAAAACAAAGCAGACACAGAAGTCAACACATTGTATTTTTCTATTCCCATAAAATGTCCAGAATAATGCTTGTGATACAGAGAGGAGTAATAGGAACTGATTACTGAAGTTACAGGGTTTCTTTATGGGGTGCAAAAATGTTCTGAGATTAGGTAGTGGTGATGGTTGCACCTTGTGGATATTCTAATGCAATGACAAGCAGAAACATCGAAACGATATCCAGGGATTTGGAGGCAGATATATTTAAGTAGATGGATACAGATTTGGATTATTTCCAGAACATCAGGCCCTGATCTCTGGTGGTTTAGGGCTTATACTGGATAAGCAAGCAGGAAGTATAGAGGTGGAATGGCTTGTCAATTGGGGACTGGTTTTATAATGTGCATTACAGTGACCAGCAATGCATTATAGTGACCAGCCATTTCTAAGAGACAAGAGCAACCGGATTTGGAGTAGGAACTATTACCTGGACAGCTGACAAATTGAAGTATACTGGTTGGTGAGAGCATTTTTTGCTATATTTCCCTCCTCTTTTAGTTTTGTTTTTTTGCTGGGCATATAATATGTGATTTTTGAGATAAGGCCAAATTAGAATTTCGGTTTGTCTGTTTGTAATATTATTTTGGCAAGGTAGTGAGGGAGTTAATTTCATTCAGGAGAGTGTTTAATGTATTTTGGATGCTCATTAAATTTTAGTTCAGTGTTTGATTGTTTTATTTGGGGGGGCAATTGTTTATATAGTTTAAGGCAAAAAACATACCTAGCAGAGGGCAGGGAAGCAAGGACTGGGCTAAGCAGAATCCAGGTTAATTAATAAAAACCATAGCAAATGGGGGTAGGGAAGCAAAGACTGGAATAAGCAGCCTGAAAAGACATAAAAATTAAGGGGACTAGGCATATAGCAATCCTGCAAACAATATTTTTAGGCTTTAGTTATGTATGCATTGTCTCTTCAGAGTGACCCTTGCAAGAGCTGTTCAGGTAAATTTTTTTAGGCTGGGTATTTGAAACTTATAGAGGTAATTAATGTGTACCTGGGTTGTATGTGTGTGTAGGAATATTTATAGATATAGCTGTTTTATTCATTGGTTATAAGCTGTTTTTTTAAAACTTTTTTGGGGAGCTTTGTGGCCTATATGCTGTAGTTTTTATTTAATTTAGTTTTTAAATTATTTTTGCTATAAATGCAGGCCTGTTATTGCTGCCAGTGATTAAGGGTAGGCCAGACCTAGGGATGATTTTTTTTATAGTAGGACCCTACAAACTATTATTCTTTTTTAGTACAGGTAGGGAATGGGAGGTCAGGGCTGGTGACACAGATGCTGAAGTTGAGCTGGCTGCAGGAGTATGGATGCCAGCACAGTGGCTTGAGCTTGCAGAACAAACAGGGGGGGCAGGTCCGGCTTTGATTTTCTGGGAACACTGGGTTTTAGTTAATTGGATTCCTGGAGGGGGCTTAGGTTTTCAACCAGATTATTCTGTGTTGTTGGTGACAGGTTTTTAAACAGTAGTTTGCAATGTAGATTATTTTTGTAGGAGAGTTTTGGTCAAAATAGTTTTGTCTAAGGTGACCATAAAATATTTAAACTATTGGACTTCATTTTTAACAGAGCTATTTTTATTTGTAAACAGGGTGTATCTAGCATCTGTTAAGGAGTTTGTCTTTTAGAACAGTTTATTCCAGTACAGCATGTGGCACTAGGACAGTTAGGTTTGGGCCTAAGGTGAGCATGTTAGCTTTTTGGATTAGAAGGACAGTGTCTGATAGAGCTTGGAATCAGTTTTTGCTGAATATTGTAGCAGAGCTTTTGTGTGTGTGTGTGTATTTTTTTTAGCAGGCAGCTTGGGTGTTATTAATTAGAAATGTAATGATGAGGAAACAAGTTTTTGAACCTCTGGGAGGTTGAGTCCATGTAGCTCGGAACTGGGGATTTTTATTTAAATGTGAAGAGGGGCTGGCTGACAAGAGCCAGTTGAAGGCAGAAGAAGGCATTTTTTTGGTTCAGGAAGGTGTATTAGCAGGCTGTGGGTGGCAGAAGACTGAGGGAACTTATACACAGGGAAATTTTGAACTGGCTTTACAGGCAGGAGAGATGTACTGTTTGATGCAGGTGGGGGTTGCCTTGAGACAGAGCTCAATTACCAAAGGGGCGTGATTGATAGGAAACTCTGGGGGTGAGTTCTTTGTTTATATTTCTGGAAACGAATTGAGTTTTTTTTTAAATTTTAGGGCTATGATTATTAGGCATTTTAGACCGATGGAGGTGTTCTTTTTTATCTGGGGTACCAGTTAGAGTTAATATTAAGTCCAGCACAGTGGACCTGAGTGTCATAGGAGATGTATAGGGCATTTAAGCATATACAGGAATTTATTAATGTGTTTATTAATTTATTAGTGTTTATTAATTTTATAGGATTTGCTTTGGCAAATGAAGTGTTTATTAATTTTATAGGATTTGCTTTGGCAGAATTTCTTTTTAGTGGGTAGATTTAGTAACTGTAGGTATGTTTATTGGCTTTTTGCCTCCCTCTCTGAGGTCTGCCAGGAGAGCAGTGCATTAAGGCTTTATGGTCCTCTGTTGCATTATAGTTGCAGTTTGGACACGCTTACGGGAGGACTGTGTTTACCCAAGCATCAGGGTCAATCTTAGTGGCAGGGACTTGATTTTAACCAGGCTTGGACCTCATTTAAAATATGGTGGTGTTCTTTAATATTAGCAGGAGGCTGTGGTGCAGGAGACAGAACTGGCCATGATAGTGTAACAGCTGGTAGCTTGGGGTTGATGAATGTAAAGAGGAGGCAGGTTGGATTTGGGGTCCTCGGGCAGAATAGGATAAAGCTTTTTCGGCCTGGGTTGAATCTAAGAGCCTTTTAGACATCCCTGTGGGTTTGTTTTGATGGCTAGGATGGCTCTTTTGTCTGCAGGAGCCAGGTGTGGAGCCAAGGTGGGGGAGTTTTTAGTCCCTTATGGCAATTGAGTCCAAATGAGCTGGCCTTTTATTTCAGGATTTTCCCAATTGAAGGGGCTTATGGGAACAACTCACAAGCAGAGGAAGGCATCTTTTTGGGTCCTTGACAGCACAGAGATCTTGCCTCAGGTGGTTAACAATCTATTAGGCTGATGTGTGGCTGGATGCCTGTTTGTGCTTTTCGTTACATTTGATAGCAACAGGGGTTGCAGTGGGGCAACGTGGTTGACATTCAGGCCCAGAGGTGAGTTTTTAGTTATATCTTTGGGAGGTGAGGTTTTAGAATTTTAGGATTGTGATTGTGTGCTTCAAGCTGATGCAGGTGTTATATTTTTGGTCGGGGAAGACAGTTAAAGTTGAATGTTCAGGGTTCAATGAGAGCAAGCAAGACTGGCTTGGTACAAAGGAGATGTTCTTCTAGGCTATAAGTTTTTCCTGGCAGAAGAGGCAAGAGGCAAGAGTCCAAGATGTACTGGTGATGGTAACTTTTTGACAGAGGGAACTTTTGAAGGCAGAGAGTTTTGTTTTATTATTTACCAGGAAAGTCACAGGTTTGTCCCTGATTTTTGCAATGACCACTGGCTTTCAGGGGCCCAATTTGATAGGGCTTGATTTGTCCTATTTATTTAGGTCCAACAAGGTAAACTCATTTGTAAGGGCTGACAGTCCAATTTTTTCTTAGTTAAAAGGTGGAACTTAGAAGGAATAGTTGTCAGTTATCTTGGGTGGGCATTAGATGACACCATCTGACCAGGATAGGCATGTAAGCAGAAGGCCCTGGAGGGAGGGCCTCTGTGGCCAAATGCAAGCAATGGCTGGCTGGAACCAATTTAATTGTCTGGAAGTAGACGAGTCAGGAGCAGGGGGTGAAGCTATAGATGTTGGCAGCAGCCGTGGTGGCTGACAAAGATGCCAAGGCAGAATTTTTAGGAAGAATGGGCCTTTTTCTCTTTTTTTTTTTTGAGATTCAGGAAGTGGTTTGTTTTTATTTTTAACTTTGTAAAAACCTCTTTTCCTGTGAACAAGAACTGTGGGTTTTAACTAATTAGTTCCCATTCTATCTCCTTATGGTGTATGTTGTATAGTCTTGAACAATGGCACAACAAAGGGAGGGTGTCCTTCAGAAAGAGACCATTTAGATGCCCACCTGGCCACACCCCTTGCAGGGACTTAGGTGCAGCTTAACTAAGGAAGGTGTGAGGCCTCTGTTATGCCACATGTCAATTGCCACGGAACCACAGGTGATAGCCCATCAACCACTGTGACCGGGGCTTTCCAGTCTTGGTGCACAGAGCAGCGTATTGCTTACACTGTCCATTGTACTTAGTTATATATTTATTTAGCAGGCTTTCCTTGACTGCGGCCTTAACTAATAAGAGCTGATCAAGTTCTTCTGCCTGAACTGAGCTGGACTGACAGACTAACTAACTGAGGTGCTCTTGGGGGTCTTACAGGAATCAGACAGGCAGGCAGACAGATTGTGCTCTCCTCTCTTTGGGGTCCAATGTGAGCCACTTGAGCAGGGAGCCAGTAATCCTCCTCCAGACCTTCAAGGGGACTTGAGAAATCTTGAGGGCATACCTTCCCATCAGGACCTGGAAGGGTCCTTGCTTTGTTCACAAGGGCCAAAACCGATGAGCAAAGAGGTCAGCATGGTTGGTCTTGCCAGCCAATGCACCTTGTGCTGCAGCAAGCAGAAACACCGAAATGACACCCAGGATTTGAAGGCAGATTTATTTATGTTGATGGGCACTGATTAGGATCATTCCCAGAATATCAGGCTCTGATCTCTGATGGTCTAAAGCTCATATCAGATAAGCAAGCAGAGAGTATAGAGGCAGACTGGCTTGTCAATTGGGGATTGACTTATTCAATATGCATCATAGGGATCAGCTATGCATCATAGTGACCAGCCATTTCTAAGAGACCAGAGCAACTGGATCTGGAGCAGGAACTATTACCTGGGCAATGACAAACTAAAGTATACTGGCTGGGTGGGCATTTTCTGCTACACTGAAACCACTGAGTTGTACACTTTTAAAAGGCAAGTTTTATGCTGTGTTAATTACACCTGAAATAAAAGCAGTAACACAGAAAACTCTGAAAGGTAAAGAGAAGAAAGCAGCCTGGCCAGCCTTGGGTCAAGGTGGAATGATATGATGGTGAGTTTTCTGGGTTCTTCCTTCCCTCATATGTCTTGGACCTTGAGCTGAAGTACTGACAACCCAGAAATGCCAAGGAGCAGACAAAGAGAGTGGCTACAAGGGTCTCGTCTCTCTAACTGAAGGGCCAAGAAAAGGAAAGCCTAGCACTCTACAAGGGGTTTCAAAGGAAAATGAAGTAGAGACACCCATCTGCTCTGGTTGGGATTGAGACCACTCCCACCATATACCCACTTGACCATGAAATGCCAACTTGAATGGATTAAGAAGTGCCTATCAGATTAGTAAAGCATAATTTTATGTGCATCTGTAAACACATGCAGGTCAGCAAACTGATGGGGGAAGACCTACCCCAGTTGTTAGGTGACACTAAACAATAGGCTTGGAGCCTGGATGGAATAAAAAAGGGAAAAAGAAGTATGCCCATCTTGGAAGAGCTACAGTCTTTTTGAGTGTGAACATCATTTACTGCTATTGCCTTTGCACAACACTCTCCAGTTTCTTTGGCCTTCCAAGGCAGACTTGCAAGAGTGACTCTCCAGGGATCTTCCAGGCCTTTGACCTTGGACTGATGCTGTATCTTTGATCCCTCTTGTTCTGAGGGTTCCATCTTCTTGGGCTGAGGAGCTACTGGATCCTCCAGTTCTCCAGCATTCAGCCAACCACTGTAGATTGTTCTGCATCTCATCCCACAGGTGGCCACTGTGGGCTCCCCTGCCTCTGCTCCTGTAAGCCTACCCAATTAGTTCCCTTGCATAGTTATACATATATTTTCTATGGATTCTGTTCTTCTAATACACCCACCTGCCACATGATGTCAGTAGAGCCATCACAGGAGCTTGTATTTTACTCCTACTCAGTAGTACTTACAAATCTTCCTCTTTCTGGTGGATGGTATCAGAGGAGGCCTGATAGGGAATGGAGACTTTCACCATCACCAAGCGGTGAGGAAGCCAACCCACTATGGCATCAGTGAAATCATTTGAGAGGCCCAAATGCATTTCCTCACCCAGCAGTGGTGAAGAGTCTTCCCCCAGATCAGCCCACACCAACTTTTGTGCCTGAACCAGGTGGTGGTGAGGTGGCACTTCCCTTCTCCCACATATGGTGTCAGAAAAGGTCAGATAAAAGAGAAGACTAAAATAATGGGTTGGGGATATAGCCCAGAAGCTCAGTGTCTGCCTGGCAAGTGCAAGGTTCTGAGTTCAATTCCCAGTACCAAAAAACTAAAATAAAACAAGATCCAGTCTTCTTGCATAACAGGAAAGCATCCTATTTTCAACAGAAAATCTCTCATTACAAAATCGGAGTGACCTCAAGCTGAATGAAAAATGATCAACTAAAAGACAGAGACTGATAGTATATTAAGAAAACAAACTCAATTATGCATTGTCTACTAGAAACTCAAAGTAAAAGAATAGAAAATATAGCATAATCTATCAGCGAAATATAAGCAAAAGTGGCAATATTAATATATTATATAGCATGTAGAGAAAAGAAAATTACAGGAAAAGACATGGATTTATGAAAAAGAGATTAACTCACTACGAAGATATAGCAACCCTAAATATGTGTGCAACAAACTACTGATCTATAAAATCTGTGAAGTGAAAATTAACTAAAGAGAAGTGAGAGCTGCAAGGAAAACTAGACAAATCTACTGGTATAGTTGAGAACTTGCACATTTCTCTCTCAGTAATGGATAAAACAACGAGGAGAAAACCAACAAGGATGTAAAAGAGGATATAAAGGGATTCTGAACAATGTTTTCCACCAGTGAGATCTAATTAATGTTTATAGAATTCCTCCTCTGCGGTATTCTGGTAACAGACTGAAAACAGGCCTGAGGCTGGGAGAAAATAGTTGCAAACCATGTCTTTTATAAAAGGCTACATCTAGATTTTAGAACATTGAACTTTGAAAGATCAAATGGTCCAAAACCAAATAGTCTAATCAGAAAGATAGGCAAATTTTCAGAGACATATCACTGAGAAAATGGCAAATTAGCACATGAAAAGATATTCAACATCACCAGCCACTATTATCACTACACACCTATGAAAATGAATAGAAAAATAGTAAAACCTCAAACATTGGTCTGGAAGTAACAGAATCAGTCATACATTGTTGGTTGGAATATTAAAATGATACTACCACTCTGGAAAAGTTTGTCAGCTTCTTACAAAAACTAGGCCTACAATCATATATGCCCTAGTAATTGCTTACCTGGAAACTCATTTCAGAGAATCAAAGACTTATGCTCACAAAATAATATGTATACAAATGTCTAGGGCCACATTATTTATATAATGAGAAACTGGAAGCAGTACAGATGTCCTTCAAAGGGTGAATGGTTCACTGACCCATGGTATGTCCACACCATGGAATTCTGTGCCGCAATAAAAAGTGAAGTATTAATATGCACAGCAACTTGGCTAAAAACCCAGATAATTAAGCTTAGTGAGAAAAAGAATTTTTAAAAAGTTCTAGAAGTCTGTGTGCTATGTGATTTCATTTATGTAACAGTAATGAAATAACAAAATTATAGAAGTGGAGAATGGATTAGTGACTGTGGAACGGAAGAGGGAGTGCCTGTGAACCGTGAGGTAAAGGATCTTTGCCCTGAGGGAAATGTTCCACATCTTATTGTCCCTGTGAGGATGTCCTAGTGTGGGTGGGGGACTACAGAACTGCACAGTGTTACTACTGGGAGTCACAGCATAAAGGATGTGCAGTAATTTTATAATTATGTGCCCATCTGATTTTTTTGAAGATTAAAAAGATTAATTCAAAAGTATATGGTGGCTTGCAAGGTTCAGCTCAAATTTTATAAGCCCTAGAAAAAAGGAAATCCTTGAAAAATGCTGGGATGAGGAATGAGGGAAGTTTATGGTAATTATTCTGAATAATTTTTTTTTTTTTTGGTTTTTCTCCGGTACCGGGAACCGAACTCACGACCTTGCGCTTGCCAGGCAGGCGCTTTGCCGCTGAGCTAAATCCCCAGCCCCTTGAATAATTTTAATGACTTTCAAAATAGGTTTAAAAAGTCAAAAGATCTTTTCAAATACAGACACCCCTTTGTAAACCTTAGGGTAGAGAAATCTTCTTTGTCTTTAAATCCACAGCAATGGTTTTTTTTTTTTTTTTTTTTCATCATCTAGCAAGGTAATTGATATATAAACTGTGTATGTATTTTATAAAAAGACTCAAAATTGGACATCCCTCTTCTTCTGACATTAGTACTCCAGCCATGAGAAGAAACCTAGCTCTTCCTGGCACATTTTAAGGGACTTCTTAGGACATGAATTATAAGTCCAGCTGTTCATCTTGCTACCATATGATGTCACTTCTAAAGGCCAGCAAAGGCAACCATCTCATTTATTCTGCTCCCTGAACATCTGCATACCTGCACTTGGCCCTGTGCTGACTAAAATGAGTTAGCTTTCTTCTTCTCTTCCCAGGTTAAAGCCAAGTTAAAATTACATGCTCTGAAGCAGCCCATAATGGCAGAGAGATTGTGTCTTGGATTCAAACTGGGTAAAGTTGATCTTTGGTCCAACCAACTTTTATTTTCCTGGTTCTTAATTGTCTTAGTTACTTTTCTTGTTGCTGAGACAAAATACTCAATACCCAAAGTTAAAGGAGGAAAAGTTTATTTAGCTCACAGTTTGTAGAGGTCTCAGTCCATAATTCATTGGCTCCAAGGCAGGGTGGCACATGGCATAGGGGTAACAATTTATGGCAGCAGAAGACAGCAAAAGCAACAAGAGACCTTAATAGTGTCTTTCTGCCCCTTTTATCTTATCCAGACTAGAGAGATTAGGGTGGTGCCAAACCAATGAGTGGACTGATTTAGTAATCACACACCCTTAATCCCAGCATCGAGCACTCCAGATTTAGCCATCTTTGAAAAGCCCTATGATAACATGAGGCTTTGGGGGCACATCTAGATGCGGGTCACAACACACATCCTCAGTAACACTTGCAGCTGTCCTCAGTCTCAGTCATCATTTTACTGCCTAATTTATATTTGTTACAAATGCCAACATCTTGAGATAAATTAATAAAACTCAGGAAGGAATGTCTTCTGGTCTATATTTTTTTGTGACTCTGAAGGCAGCTACTGAAGAAAAAAACCCATTGAAATATTGATGTCACATATCTGGTAGGCAAGAATATTTGTCCACTAGGATCATGAACTTTTCATAGGCAGTCTTTCAAGTTCTGCCTGAAGCTCAGAACAGAAGAGGCACAGTGAAAACCACACGGCACATCACTAACTTAATGCAAATTAAATACAAAAAAAGCCTTGAAAACTTTTCCTTCCTCCTCACAGTTAGAATGCTCTTTATTTGACAGTTGACTGACAAGGTTCTGGGTAATCAAACAGGCTATTATGGAATTAATAATTCTCTTTGATCAGGAATGTGAGTGATTATAAAGAAATAGGAAATTAGTAAAACAATTCCCAGATAATTCAGAATATTTCCTATATTTGTAGTTTTCAATATGACTTTAGACATATATATATATGAGAATATATATAACATATGTGCATATGTACACATTTGAATCCGTTGTGTTGAACAAAGCTCGTCATACATTTATGATACCAAAACTTCCTTATTGACGACCACCACTCTGGGATGTGTGACACATACAGAAATTCAACTGCGTCTCTTGGGAAGATACCTGCAACATTAAGTATTATCCCACATGCCCTGATCCCTCAATAAATGCTTATTGAGTAAATTGCAGGGATCTGGAACTCTGACACAGGGATCAGGTCTCTATTGACATGCATGTCCAAGGCCCATCCCCATGTCAGGTACATAGGGATAGGATATTTGGTAAATATTTGTGGAAAATGAGTAACTCTGACAGGCAGAATTCTGGGTTGTGAGCTTCATTGGATGCTATTAAATAATAAAAAATTTATTCAGGGGGCAGAAAGTGAGAATAAATAGTTGGGAAAGCCACTTTAACAGGAAGTTTGGCAGTTTCTTACAAAACTAAACATACCCTTGGCACTTACCCAAAGGAACTGAAAATTTAGGTTCACAAAAAAGACTGCCCACAGATATTTACAGCAGTTTTATTCATAACTATCAAAACTTGGAAGCAAAAAGGATTTCCTTGAGAGGGTAAATGAGTAAAAAGAATGTGGTCCATCAGACAATGGAAGATTATTTAGTGCTAACTGAGCAGTCAACAATGAACAGATAGTGAAGAAACATAAATAATTAGCACAAAATTAATGAAGTCAGACTCTAAAGTGTACATACTATAGAATTCCAAGTGTATAACATTCCGGAATAAGCAAAACCATGGAGATGGCAAAGAGGTCAGGAGTTACTAGAGATCCAGGGCAAAGACAAATAGACAAAGCATAGAGGAATTTGAGGGAAGTGAAATTATTCTGCCTAGTACAATGATGGATACATGCCGTTAGACAGTTGTCCAAACCCACAGAATGTACACCACACAGAGTGAACCCTTACTTAATCTGGGAACTGCAGATGAGAAGGTGTCCATGTGGGGTCATCATTTGTAACAAGGAAGTCTCTGGCATGGGAGTATTGGTAATGTGGGACACTCTGTATATGTGGAGGCAGAAGATAGATGGAAAATCTCTGCCTTTTGCTCAGTTTTGCTATGAATTTAAAACTGCTCTGAAGAATACAGTCCATTTAAAAATGGTAATGAATTTGAGATAGCTATGGGAATTTAAAGGAGAGACTTTCCGAAGGGTTGAATGCTGCAGAGAAAGAGGCTGAAATATAAATATAAAGAGGCTGAAAAGTCAGGGTCATTACTGATGATTAGAAGATTGTTGGTTACCATGGGAATAGCAATTTCAGTGGAGTGATGGGACAGCGTGCAGCAGCACCACACTCTGTCCCTAAATTCTGGCAGCTACGTTCCCTCCCAAGACATGCATTTTTCCATTGCATTTACCACTTTCTAATATTATAGTGCCTCTTGTTGGGTTGTAGATCACCTCTCTATGGAGGCCAGCAGACCTGTCCACTTAATTTCCACGTGAGCCAACCCTGCCTTGCCTGGCAATGAGCCAGCAGGGATAAAGGGCTATCCTTGAATTCAAATTTTTAGGAATAAGTAGACCCCTGGTCTTAAAATATAGACCATCTGGTGATTTCTAGCCCTCACCTGAGGACTTGTTGCCTAAGGTCAGACTGGTAAGTGCATGAACCCAGATTTATTCTCCCAAGCAAAGATACTCTCATTTCTGCCTTATAAAATTGAGACCAGTCAGGCTGGGTGTCTCCGCTGAAACACTGACTCATAGCACATCCGGGGATGACCTGCCCCCAAACACCTGTCTATGGGATGCTGCGAGAATGAGGAAGAGGTGACCTGTTGGCTCTTCTGCCTGTGAGTTCCAGATGGCACCAATGAGGGCCCATGTCTCTATAGGATAGATCCCAAGCTGGAACAGAGGCTACTGTCCCAGAGGTTGGCAGGAGACAGACAGGGCCACCTTAAAGATGGAAAACGTCATGTCGGCAGGAGGGCAGGTCACTGGGAAACTGGCCATGGGGTCTCATTGTCTGTGTCCACAGACAGTCCTTGTCTGGCAGGGCAATATGGTCTCCACAGCTGCTGCAGCTCATTGCATGAGCAAGAGGCCACATTCACCTGCCTGTTAGAAGCAATAGATGAAAACAGATGGCCACCATGAGGGAGCCACTGAAGCCCCCTGGGAAGAAGCTGGACCTGCTTGCTGCAAGACATGCCACTGGAACTTCAGCTAGTGACAATAGACAGAGGTTCTGTTTCTCACAGTGCAGCCCCTGGTATGTGGGGCTTCATGATAAACATTTGCTGAATGCAGAAACAAAAGAATGGATGGGCAAATTTCTCAGTTGAGGAGCAAATGAGAGTCAGAGTGGTAAAGGCGTAGAGACATTTTCTGCAGCAGATTAGCAGCAAACGCGCTTGTCATGGCAACTCTGTGCTTGGATTGTGAAGCAAGTGTGTGTGTACACCTTTCAACAATGTTCCATTGCGGCTCCTCCTTACAGTCTGTCCTGCTCAGGACCTACCTCACAGAGCTGTTGCTGCCCCTACTTCATGCAAAGGCTATGAGTTTTACCTGCCCAGCTCCCATTTCTGCCTCTCCCAGCAGTCTCACTCTGAGCTATCACACCTCTGTCTTCACCATATGCCCTCTAGATGTCCATTGTCTGTGCATCTGGCTTTCAGGCAGTTGGTCCACTGGGCAGAGATCCCAGGGGAACACTACGCTAGTGGGCTGACCCATGCCAAACCTGCTTTTCACTGTTTTAAATATTATCTGTGTATATAATTATATCAATAATTATATTAGTAATATAAATATCAATGAATATGTTATCAATATCAATAAATATATTAGTAATACTCCCAGTGCTTATGCAATTCACCATATACTTCATTTAAATATTTTAATAGATATAATATCAGAAAACTTTCTCACTTTTCTTTATTCTGCTTTGTTTTTGCAAACTAGTCAGGTAGCCTTCATTTCCTCAGACAGCTACAAAATGTTGCATCACGTGCACATAACATTTTGCCTATTCTTCTAAAGTCAAAGGCAAAGCTTAGTACTTCTCTGCTGCCCCCTACAACAGTAATATAGTGAGAAGTGTGCCAGATGTCTGCCTCGATGGAGCTGTATGCTAATATGCGTAAGGTGTATTCCTAGGTCAGAATTATGAAACAGAGCAGTACATTCATCTGATTTCATTTTGCATTGTTATATCTTACAAATTATTTTCTATCAAGGCCATGTCCATTTACATTCTCTCCGGTACTTCGCAAGTAGTCTTGTCTTTTCTAATCACCTCTAGAAATTAATATCATCTAACTTGAAAAGTACCGTGTCTCATGGCTTTGTGCTGCTATTCTAATTTTTGCATCTCTCATTTCCAGTATCTGTGAGCTTTTTTTTAAATACTTGTTAGCTATTCATTTCTGTGAATGGCTAATTCACACTTCTCGCCGGTATTCTAGTGGGTCTTCTGATTTTTTCTGTTTCTTTGCATAACTTTCTTCACTGTGCCTGACATGAATCCCTCATAAGTTTCAGAGACTGAAAACGTCTTTTCCTCTCTGGGTATTTCTACAAAGCAGGATCCAGGTCATGTCCTGGTCAGGGCTGTTTTACTCACCATGTTTCTGTCACCACTTACATGAGGGTTTTCCTCCACACCACCCAATTCTCTGACACTAGCAGGGTGTTCAGTTAAATTACCTTGAGTTAGCTTCAGTCTCCTGGCTCAGTTCCAAGCCCTGCCCTCACCTCCGAGGCTGTTGCCAGTTCCCACACTTCTCTCTCACATGGGTATAAAGTGAGGGTTCTCATGACTCCCTCTGGGTTTGATAAATTGCAAGAATGGCTCACAGAACTCAAGAAAACACTTTCCTTATTATCATTGTTTCCTATGGCAACACAACTCAGGAACAACCAAAGGGAAAAACTGCCAGACAATGCAGGGAGAGTGGGCAGCATTTTTGCCCTCCCCTGAGGAGGGCCACACCCTCCTGATGCCACCCTATGTTCTCCAACCCAACAGCTCTCTAGATCTTGGTGCTTAGGGACTTGTGGAGGTTCCTTTATATAGGTATCACTGATGATAGTGCTGACCACTGGTGACTGAGGAGCTCGAACTCCTAACCTTCTTTCTCCCTGAAGCTGAAGAAGCAGCAGAAAGTTCTGACCTCTAGTCACACAGTTGGTCCCCTGATCTCTCAGGCCCCACTGTGAAGTTATCTGGGGGCATATCAAGAGTTATCTCTATAGCAGAAACTCAGATACCGATGGAAGGGGGCCACAGTGCACAGCAGAATATGTTCCTAAGAGCTTCAGAAGTTCCATGTCAGGACTTTGGGACAGAGATCAAGTATACATTTCTTATGAGCACACAAGGCATTTGCTGAAAAATAGGGGCAGGTACAGCATCTATACTAGTATTTTAAGCTCTACCTCCTTGGAAAATGTGACATCTTAAGTGCACCAAGGAATGACCATCAGTGAGCATTAATTATATAGCTGACACCAAGGTCACTGCATCTGATCAGCAGACAGTCCAATGGGAGTGATACAAAGAGTCATTCAGACAAAGAAAACATATCAAAGAGGGACTGAGCATGTAGCTCAGGAGTAGAGCCCTTGCCTACGATGCATGATGCCCTGGCTTCCATTCACAACACAGCTAATGACAACAATAACAATTTTCAAAAACCCACAAAAACCCCATAAACAAGTACAGAAGAATAAACAGTCCAAAGTGGCCTGATGACATAAAACATTTTCCCCTGCAATGGACCCAGTAAGTCTCTGACACGAACACATCACTGGCCAGTACTATCCTTCTAAGAAGTCTATGGTGATTTGGGATTCAGTGGATCTGAGGTTGGCCCTGTCATGCCATGCTGGACCCTCTAGGCTTCCTCACACGACAATGGATATCATGCCTCCAGCCATTACCAACTCAAATCTAGAAGCTCCTCATACAGAAAAACGTATGGCCAAGACACAAGTGTTGAAGGAAAGAGGCAAGACCTTACTGAGGATACTGTCAACCTGGATAGGAGGCAAACTAATGCTTTCAAGCCTTCGCAGAAACAGGAGTATTTATAGGAAGACCAGGTCAGGGGCTACATGCAGAAATCAGCACCTCTTCAGAGCTTGACTTAGGCAGTCTAGGGTTTTATTGCCACCCACAGGTGGTAAACTCCTGACTGTGTTCTTGAGGGCAGGACATTCCAATTTTGTGGTCAACAGCCAGTTTCTGGAATCAACTCAGAACAACAAGCAAGCTCACACACACCCTGGAACATGGAACAGGAATAAAGCACAATGGAGTTACAGCAGCAGTGTGTTACAGTCCCTTTTATATGACCAGTAGAAATGCGATCCATAGGTTGAGGCAGCAAAGGAGACAGACACAATATGAAGGCAGAGATGCCAAAGCTTTGCTTTGTATTCCAGTCATCCATGGGATATCTGCAGGCCCAAGTGAAGAGTCAATATTTTCAACAAAAGTGGCTTTCAGCGCCTGAAAGTAACCTAAGCAACTGTTGCCATCATAACCCGCTTCAGAATCAGTGTCTACAGCACAAAGTTAGTGGGGACTGATAACTTACTGCACAGCTGTGTAACCTCCAAAATTAGTGAGTTTTAAGTCAACCAAGAGGATGTGAAGCTAGAAGATTATTTCAGTCTGGGTTTTAAGGCACAGCCCTGGCCCTAAAGCAAGCATCCTTGGCTGGGGCCAGCTCTGCAGGGTTTTGTGGAAGGAGTTCAGTGAGGTTCAGAGCAGAGTCAGCTCTGCACCTGCCTGGTCTGCAGCAGCCTTGCTGCAGGAATCCAGTAGCCAGGGACCTTCAATCTGTTGTTCCTACAAGGCTCTTTCTGAGCTGGTGATCAGAGAAGCTTATCTCACTTCAGCTTTCAGCCCGACTTGTAGTCAGAGCCCCATGAGATGGAACGAGTGAAATGCTAGAGCACACTCTTACTTGCTTGTGTTGCAACGTTTCACCAGTACGTTTGTGTAACAGTTACTCTTTCTGCTAAATATTTTAAGTGAAGTTAGCAACTCAGATTTTCTATAATTTCTTTGTTACACTGTTTTCTGCTGTCTCTTTCATCCTCCTAAAGGCATTACAGGAAATCCTAACTTTTAAAGAAATAAACAAAAAGCAAATGAATTCGCCAGGCCTCTTACTTTCCCTTCCCCTCCTCTGTGTGGTGATTTGCTCATTGCTGCCATGGTTCTGCTCACTATAAATGTAACTGACCACAATAAATTTGCATCTTGGTAAGTGCAAAGCCAAAAGCACAACCAGTAGACAAAAGACCGGAGAAAAATTTATTACTAGTAGCAAGTAAGGAGAGCACTGGGGTTATTTGCAAAGCAGAGCTCTTCCTGTATAAAGATCTGAGGATTTTGTTGGGTAGCCTATGCATATGCATGTGGCAAAGCATAGGTAGTGTAGATGCAGGTATGAGCATGCTCAGTTAAAAATGTACATTTCTGAGCATGCTCAGTTTTAAAATGTGGAGCACATGTTCCAAAATGAAAGATAGTAGATGCCAACTCTTCTGGGCATGCTCAGTTGAGTATTATAATGAGCCAAATTTACCTTAGGTACCTAAATAAATAAGTCAGAGTGACCTAGTGACTTTTATTCCTCATAAGTTACTCCAAAGAGTTTTAGCTGAAACAACAAAAGAACTTAGTAATTGTGTCATCATTTAAGGGAACAGCAACTTCTCTCCTCATAAGTGTTGGAGTTTGCTCCCAAAAGTGCCTTCCTGGCTTAGAGGCTAACACAAACCTCATCCGAAAATCAGAATAAGAGGGAAAGAGTAAAAGTATGAGCTAACTCTAAGGGAATGATGCGTATTATAGATACAAGCTTGAGAAATCCAGTTAAAATCAGTAAAACAAACAAAAAATAAAAGCATGGGTAGTAAAGCAATCTGTCATATTTTGCCTAGCAAAGCAGTCAATCATTCTACCAACTCAAAAAAAAAAAACAAAAAAAAAACAAAAAAACAAAACAAAAACAAACAAACAAGAAAAACAATCCGAAGGCCTCTGAATCTTCTCAAGGAATGAGAGTAAATTTAGGAATTTGTGACTTTTCTTTTCCAAGATAGGATTCATTCTACTCACTCCACAGCTACCGCCTGATTCCTTCTTATACAGTGACTTGCTGCACCATTGCTTGGTAGTGTTACCCAGTGTACAGATAGCGACCTAGTTGCATTTCTGCTCCACCACAACCTTGTTTATCTTTGAGGCTATGATATCTGAAGGCTAAAAGTCCTCTGTGATCATGCCAGTTGAGACTGACAAGATCCAAGTTGGCCAGTTAAATGAACTTTAACACACTGACCCTATTGTAACCCATCTGCATGCTGCACAACACTTCCCACGATACCATGACAATTGACTGTTGCCAGGATGAAGCCAGAAAGAACTGTAACAGGAGTGAAAGAGGTGGTGCTTGAGTTCCCACAAAGTCTCTGCCCCAAAAGTCATGAATAGTCCACCCCTGTGTAAGTATACTCCTCACCCTCTTTTCTTTTACCCTGTACCTAGGTTTTTTCACCTCTACTGGATGGAGAAGTTAATCTGAGAACTAGACTCCTACTTTCCCAGTCTTTGGCCATTGAAAAAATGTGTTCTGGAAGTGCCCAGTCTTTATCTCATCTTTGGCTTTGTGACACCAAGAGGAAAGAGATATCCCTTTTGGGGTTCCCCCGCACAGGAGAGAAGCCAACAAATGATGGGTAACAGTAGGTCAGGTATGTTTTTCTTGCCTAGTATTTATTTAATTCTGTCCTAATAATTTCCTTACTAAAGAAAACTAAAAGGGTATTGAAATGACTTTTATCGTCACTCAGTCAACCAGCATAAGGTGGAATTCCCAGGACTCTCCAGATAGGCTCCTGGTAGGGCTACCAGGTAAAATCTGCACACTCACTTAAATTTGAAGTTCAAATGGTGAATAACTTCTGAAGTGTATGTCCCAAACACTACAAGGGGACATACACTAAAAATAATATTGCTTACTGATCTGAAATTTCAATTTAACTGGGAGTCCTGTGTTTTTATTTTCTAACTCTTAAAATCTAGCTCTGGGACCATATTTAATAGTCTCTAAATTATACCCAGATTGATCCTTTCATCAGACTTTTAAACTATTTTATTCTGTCTACTGAGGTGCCCGTGAGGGAGGGAAGTAGACTGGTAACATAGAAGCACAGGGGCCCTAGCAATGCTGGCTTTGCTTGTTCACAGCTTATCTGTCCTCAAAAGAGACAAGGAGGCTCCCTCAGTCCTTGTTGATATGTCTGCAAAGTAAGGGGCTGGAATTGTCCTCTGTCAGCTCTCAAGGGTCCTAGAATTTTATGCTACACTCTATAGAAACCCTGGGAGGGAAAGATGATGGCAAAGAGCTGGGCTCCCTGCCTGGTTTGGTTTTAATCAATGGGCTACATTTTGGGTGCCCCTGTTGGCATCAGATATTGTTTGGATGTAGTGTATGGGAGCTTAAATTAGAAAAAAACAAGATCACAAACCATCAGTATACATAGCTCCAAGAAGTCCCCCTACCCCAGGCGGTACAAGGTCACGAAGACTGTGTTAGGCAGCTTTCTTGCTGTTGGGACAAATAACTGACACCTGCAACTTAAAGGAAGAGAAGTTTATTTGGCTGATGGTTTCAGAGATTCCAGTCCAAGGGTTAGCCGGTTCCAAGGCAGAAGCATCACAGTGGAAGGGTGTGGTAAATCAAAGACACTCACTTCGTGGAGCCTAGGAAGCTGAGCAGGGAAGGCGTGCCAGCCAGGAAGGGGCCAGGAATCAGACCTATACCCCAAGGGGGTGCCCTCATGACCCACCCAGACACACACAGCTTTTGCTTTGCCAACCTGCTAGGCATTTCAAAGTCTGGTCAAGTTGACATATCAAGATGCATGGTCCCAGGAACACAGCAGGGAAAAGAAAAGTGAGGCTCAGTGATCTGGGAAAACTGAATGGTAAGCATGTGTTGCCCTTGATCTCCACATCTGCACAGAAAACCCTACTTGCTCCCTTTTCTATGAGCTCTGGTTTCCTCCTGTGTTTCCCTTCTATGTGGTGAAGGGTGCCTTCAAAGAAAGTGCTCTGGGAAGGCTAGTAAGGTTTTGTGGGTGACAAGAGAGAGAGTTTGTGTGCATCCTAGGTGGGGCTTAACTGAAGATGGAGACATTTTTCTAAAAACAACGTCTGTGTTGAGGTTACTAAGTTCCTTGCTATGGCAGAATAGGGTAGATTCCTTTGCTACCGAACTTTTCATTCTTATTTTATTCATTTGAAACATCTTCAGGAGGTAGAACCATTTCTCAACCCCAATACACATTACAGTTTCCTGGGAAGCTTTTAATAGCATCAGCCAAGAGCTTGTTCCTAGGGGCTGTCATTAGTTTGGTGTGATATGGAGCCAAGGCATTAAGCACTTTTAAAAGCTTCTGAAATAGTTTAATGTGCACCCACGGCTGAGAACCACGTAGGATGGTACAGATCTCTCTCTGTACCAAGAGTACTTAATGTGCTCTTGTCTATATAGTCTACATAGCCTCCCTTCATGAGATGGGCCAAATATTCTCTGCTCATCTCTCAAGCCAGATGTGATAGTGGGAGCTGGGTTATATCCTTTCTCTGCATTGACCTCAAGTTACTCTGCACTTTCTGAAATCATCATGCACCATTCCCTCCTCCAAGCAAGCCTGCTGAGCCCAGTCCTCATCCTTACAGCAGTCTTTCCCAAGCCCAGACTAAGCACCATCCACATTCTCTGCTCTCTTAGATCAAAACTGAAGAATTTTGTCTTTTCATTTTGGTCATGATATATTTTATACTTAGAATAGATGCTACATGTGGGATTTATGAAGCTTCAGTAAAACAAGTATCTGTGATTCCCACCATCAAATTTAAAACTATAATATTTCTCACTCTATATTTGCTTTTTTATTCACTATTTTTATGTTGTAAATAGTATTATTAGCATTTTTTTGTTTCATTTTGTCTTTGAGACACTGTCTCACTATGTAGTTCAGGGTGCCTCTAACTTGTGGTGATCCTCTGCCTCAGCCTTTGGAGTAATGGGATTATAAATTTGTGCCACTATGCCCAGCTCTGTAATTATTCTAAAGATGTGGAAAGGACACAAAAGATGGTCTACAATATTTGTGCCAGCTGAAAATAAGGTATAAAGAATAACAAGGAAAAGAACATCTGCATATGCACCACACTGTGCCAGTAATGCCACATTCGTAGTCTTACTCCAGTAAGTACTCTGCTGAGCTTTGTATGTTGCATTCATTTGCTTTTCATTGTAATTTAGCAGCCATACCCCACAGCAATGTTTTGTTAGTGGCTTTTGTACTTTGTCCAATTTTTCTTTGGTTTCCTCCAATCGGGCTTCCATTCCAGCACCAACAACCTGCCAAATCTGAGGCCAGGGCTCTGGATAGATACGCTGCCAGTCCCGAGCATCAGCAGACACCCTTGTCTCCCTCTCCCTGGCAACGCAAGGTGGTGTGGTGTGCTTCTGGTCTCCACCACCTCATAAATCTCCTCCTCTGTTCTTTTTTCTGGATGTTTTGCCTCATACTCTACAGGTTGGAATTCCCAGAATTCCATTCTTGTACCCTTCTCAAGAGTCAGTCACTTTCAGATTACCTTATCATATCCCGTAGTTGTAAGGGTCACCTGTATGCTACAGGTCTGCATTCTGTATCTGCTCTCCTCCAGGCTCTGATTGGACATCTAACCACCTCCTTGACACTTCCACTCTGATACCTAATATTAGCTTCACATTTGCATGTGAAAAGTATAATTCTTTGTTTTCCTTATAAAACTGCTTCTCTCCAAGTCTTTCCCATCTCAGTAAATGGCAATTGCATTCTGCCAGCTGCTCGCGCCAAAATTTTTGGAGTCATTCTCAAATCTTCTTTTTCTCAGAAATATCACATCCAATCCATGGCAGGTCCTATGAGCTCTGCCTCTGGAAGCCATCCTGAATTCACCCACTTCTCACCTCCTCCACCACTGTCAGCTCAGTGACAGGCACCGAACGTCCTGTCTGGGTCCTGTCCAGGATGGTCCTCCATCCATCTGGCTCCAGATGCCTCTGTCTGTCTTCACCTGAAGGATCCTGTTAAAACATTAATCAGACGTCAGCCCCATCGTTCTCCAGACTCTCCACAGTCTTCCGGTCACACCCAAATCCAGACCCAAGGCCCTCCATGACCTGGCTCTTATTTCCTTCCAGCTCCACCGCGTCCTTTCTCCTTGTTCACTCCACCAAGCTCACCTCTGCTTCTGTTCCTCCAGTGTCAAGCACATCCTCACTTCAGGGAAGCTGCCTCTGCCTGAAAGGGCAATATTTATTCCCTCATTTCCCTTGGACTTCCACTCCGATATGTTTTCCACAGAGGTCTTCCCTGACCGCGTGTCTGTAGCTGCAACTCTAATGAACACCTCTCAGATATCTTCCACAACAAAGTGGGCACACAGTAAGTGTTTCATGAGTATTACTCATTTTGCTGAATAATCGAAGAAAATTATATATTTTTGCTGTCAGGCTTACACTGGAGTTGAAGGAATGAGTCATGTCCCTCTACTAATTAAATTTTACTGATTAGAATTTTGTTTCAAAGTAACATAAACTAGCACCAGTTTATGCAGTGAAAGGAGATATCAGAACGTGGGACTACATCCTGGAAACTAATGAAACAATGCAAATGGAGCTTCCAGAAGACAGACTGAGTAGAAGTGGTAGAGAGGTCCTTGTCCTCTTCACTGTGCCGCTCTACTTTGGCCCGTATGCCTGCCTCACTGGCTCTGTCCCTGTGACCAATTAACTCCGACACCTCTGAGTGGGTACATCATACAGAGCCCAGGGAAGCCTAGTCACTTGCAGAGAAGCCAACTTCTCTTTCAAAACCCAGGTCTTATGGGGAGAAAGTCCTGCTTGGTCAGTTGGCATTTGATGCCCCACAGGACTGGAGAACAGCCTGTTTTGTCCAGGAAAGCTACCCTGGGGTCAATCACAGTCAGTGGGAGACTTACAAGACTGCATTGGACCTAGGCAGACATTCTTAAAAGATGTCTGTGACATGTCTAAGCCAAGCACCAGATGACCTGTGTAGCATACTCTTCTTTCCCTTCTGTTAGACTGTCAAACCTTTGTCTCTGCACCCCACACTGGAGAACCCTGTGTTTTAAGCCTCCTCACACTGCTCCATATCTGTTGCTACCACCATTTGTGGCTTCTGTTACTATCAGATGACTACAACAGAGAAAGAATGCTTGATTGACATCAAGATAACCACCCATTTGTCTTTTCTTTTTGTAAAAACCCTTCTACAGCAGCAAATTTAAACAGCATTATATTTAGAAGTCATACATTAGAGCAATTGTCAAAGTGATCTGTACTTTAAAAGCCACTTGGTGGCTTTCTCCCTCTCTTTAATCTTACTTTCAATTCCTTCCAACTTATTCCTGAACTGTATGTTCCTTCAAGTAAATGAAAGTGATTTTTCCTGGGAGCTAATCTGATAATGGAAGCAGGGAAAATAAGAGGTTCTCCCAGGGCGAAGGGAAGAGAACCTCCAGAGGACAGAAAAAAAAAAAAAAAAAAAACAACAATAAAGAAACAGAATAAACATAAAAGAACTTTGTAAAACTAACACTGCAAAGGCCCTGGGTTTAATCCCCGGTCCCCTCGAGAGAAAAAAAAAAAAAAAAAAAAAAAAAAGCAGTTGCTGTGGTTGACTTGAGCTGAACTAAGAGATATGATCTTGAAGAATTTCAGAACTCTTTTAACAAAGGACATTTCTTTGTGTCCTTTACTTTTGTGACAAGTGTTTTTCTAGTCTTTTAACCTCTCTATGCCGTTTGTGATGCTTCCTTAATAATAACTAGTATTTCCTAAGTATTCCCTATGATACGGGTACACTTTGTTGGAAGCAACTCCCCTTATTCACAGTTTCATTTTTCAAGATCTCAGTTACCTGTGGTCAACCAAGATCTAAAACTACTAAATGGAGTATTACAGAATTCAATAATTCATAAATTTTAAATTGCTTAGTACATTCTTAGTACTGCAACAAAAGCTTGCACTATCTTGCTCCATCCCCTTTGGACTTGAATCCTCCATTTGCCCAGTGTATTCATATGGTATGCATTACCCTCCCATTAGACTTAGTAGCCATCTTGGCCCTCGGATTAACTATGGTGATGTCAGAAGGCTTGTGTTTAGATGACCCTCATTTACAAGAGTAGCGATGCTGGCAACTCAGACATCCCAAAGAGAAAACATGAAGTTCTTTTAAATGAAGAAGTAGAAGTTCTCAACTCAAAAAGGAAAGCAAAAAAATATCTTAAGCTGAGGTTGCCAAGGTCTATGGTGAGAACAAATCCTTTACCCATTAAATTGTGAATAAGGTAAAAGAAATTCATACAGTCACACACAAACTGAAAAAGTTAGCACCACCGTGAGTGAGAATCTCTTAGGATGAAAAAAGACATCAACTTTGTGGGTGGGAGACAGGAACAGAAAATGTGTTCCAACCTGTGACAGTGTCTTACGCTTCAAAGCATTGAACTTTCACAAAGATATCAGCCTGGGAGCCCTGAAATGGGTGTCACAAAACATTTACTACAAATAAGGGATGGTCACACAGACTCAGGGGTAGGTCAGGCCTAAAAAACAGACGAAAATGACTGGAGTAGCTGTTAGATACTATTGGTAATCTCTCACAGTACTTAATTTATAAATTAAACTTTATCATTCATATATATATATATATATATATATATATATGAAAAACACAGAATGTATAAGACTTAATACTGTCTGTGATTTCCAGTATTCACTGAGGGGATTAGGAAGAATCACTAATGGTAGATACAGTACTATTAAAAGCTCCTTACATATATCACATATTATATATCATATTTAAGCCTCCAGAGCCTGAGAGGAAATATCTTTTACTATCTTTACACAAAAGTGGTTGAGAAATGTGCCCAAGACAACAAAGCAGGAGGGAGAGAAAAAGCCCTGCCCCATATAGAGAATTTGATTTCCAATTCTAATTCCATTTGCATCTTCCTCTGGTGTGTATTGATCTTGCTATGTGTGTGCCAGCAAATGAAGAAAAGTGAGTGTTCTCTACAGAAACTAATTGTTGCAGGGTGACAACTAATTGTTGCAGGGTGACTATCTCCCTTTGACTTTTCACTGTGTGTGCATCTATGAAGAGGGTTTTCCTTCCTATCCAGCCCAACCTGCCAGTGTGCCTCTTGGAAGCTGCTGGTACTTTTCCCTTGCTGTCATTCAGAGTTGTAGAACAGGCATAGGCTTCCCATCATGCCCTGTGCTGCATCTTTAGTCCTTTCTTAGCCCCAATTCCAAACAGCTAGTTGTCCAGGCTGTGACCTACCAGGTTTCCACTCAATGTCTTATTTCCCAGCGGGATGGGAGTTCCTCCTGCTAGAGGTGAGCCTGATTTCATGGGCTCTGTCCCCCAGCCTCATCCTGTTAGGTGCACGGTCCCTTCTCTCCCCACCTTTCCACACAAGCTGGCTTGACTGTACCACGGTGAGACCCAGGGCCTCCACACTCACCCTTTCTTTACAGGTAGATCTGGGCTATCTTGTCAATTTTCATTTGATAATTAGTTTAGGTTTTCTATTGATTCTAAACACCATCTAAAAAGGAGACTTCATATCTTAGGACACTTTCTGCTTTGTAGAAAAACTGAGCAGAAAGTGAAGAAAGTTCCCACATACCCACATAGTCCCTCAGCTCTCTCTCCCACTTTCTTCTGTTGGGGACACCTTGCATTTCTGCAGCACAATTTGGTCCAACTGATACATTTCCTAAGGCCCCTGGGTACTTCACAGTTCATGCTTTGTGCTGTACATTCTGCGGGTTTTGAAAAGTGTGTAAGAGGTTTAATATAAAACATCCTGGATGCTTGAATCAGACGTAAAATTTATTGCAGTAAAAAATTTATTACATTGACATTAATCTCCCTCAAAATATTCCACTTTGCTTCAAACAACTTATCCCATCATGACTGCCACTTTCTGAAGCAGTTCTAAAAGTCCTCTCTTGTATCTTTAGTTGCAACATAGTCATGGCTGCTCAATGTCCAGTTTCAAAATGTTTAAGGCAATTTCTGTCAGATAAAAACTTTATGCTGTGTCCTCATCCACCATATTCACCAGCACTGCCCCTGAGAGACTTCTGGCTCTTCCCAAAAGTCAAAATGAACATGAAAGGGCAATGTTTTGAATCGATTCAGGGCATTGAGGCGTCCACAACAGAGGAACTAAAGACATACAAGAAGGAGGCCTTTGAGAACTGCTGAAGCAAGTGAAAAATACAATGGGATAAAGGTTTAAAGTGAAGGGGAATATTTTGAGGTGGTAGCAGGTGATTAACGACAATGTGCCTTTTATGGTAAAATTTTTTAAAACTTTAAACATTCCCAATATTCTTCAATCACATCTCATATTTATCCACCAACACAATATCATACAGCATAGTTTCACCGCTCTGAAAATTCCCACAGCTCCATTCTCCCATCCCTCTCTCCCCTTTAACCCTTTGCAGCCAATGTTCTTTTTGCTGTCTCCGCAGTTTTGTGCCTTCCAGAATGTCATGAAGTTGAAATTGCACGGTATATGACTTTTCAGATTGGCTTTGTTTACTTAGCAGCATGCACCTAAGGTTCTTCCATGTCTTTTTGTGGCTTGGTAATACACTTCTTTTGTGCTAACTAATACTCCATTTATATATACATCACAGCTTTGCCATCCATTCACCTTTTGAAGATTGTCTGGGTTGCTTTCACATTTAGCAATTATTAATGAAGCTGTTACAAACACTTTTGTGCAAGTTTATGGGGCATCTAATTTTCAACTCATACCAAAGAGCATGATTGCTAGATAGTATGATAAGAGTATGTTTAGCTTTGTAAGACATTGCAAGCCATCTTCCAAAGTGGCTACTCCATTTTGCATTCCCACCAAAAATAAGTTCCTGTTTCTCCAAATTCTCATCAGTGTTTTAGTTTACAGATATTCTCTCAGACACACTGCATGGTGGCATCTTGCTGTTTGAATCTCCAATGTCCCAAAGGCACATGAGGTGGAACAGTCTTCCTACACTTACTTGCCATCTGTGTATCTTTTTTGGTGAGTTACCTGTTCAGATTTTTAGTTGGACTACTTGTCTTCTTATTGTTGACCTTGAAGAGTTTTTTTTTTTTTTTTTAATGTTGTGGATAAATCCTTCATACAATAAGTGCTTTGCAAGTATTTTTCTCAGACTGTGGCTTATCTTTTTATTCTCATGCGTTTTTAGAATATTCAATTTTAATAAAGTACAGCTTATCAGTTCTTTCACAGATCCTGCTTTTGGTGCATATAAAAAGTCATTTGTTTTCTACATCATCTTCTAGAAGTTGCATAATCTTGTGCTCTACATCCAACTATAAATTCTCAGTCCATGTTTTGCTAATTTATTTACATTGAAAAAATACCATTTCAGTCCAAATCTTCAGATTTATACACAATATTCCCTTAAATCATTAATTTGTTGTCTTTCTTATTACATCTATTTCTTTGTTCTTATTATTATCTGTGGCTTTTATTTTAATTGGTGAGCTGTGACAAAAATTTGTTTTACTGGTCTTCTCAAGAACCGGCTTTTGGTCTACTCATTAAGTCTGCTATTCGGTTTTTTTGGTTTTCTGTTTGACTTTTTTGCTTTTTTTTTTTTTTTTTTCTGGGTTTTTTCCAGTACCGGGAATCAAACTCACGACCTCTTGCTTGCCAGGCAGGCGCTGTGCTGCTGAACTAAATCCCCAGCCCCCATTGATTTTTTGCTTTAATAATTCTATTCTTTGCTCTTTTGTTTTATTTTTGTTATTTATTTTTCTGAATTCTGTGAGGTCAATGCTTGGTTTCTTTACTTTAAACACAACTTGATTTTTAATAAACGCTTATCAGATTCAGTCTGTCCCTGTGTGCATCATCTTGGGTGACACATCAGTTTTCCCATGTCTTGCTCCCTGTGCCATTTATTTCTGCTTATAACTTCAGATTTGATTTGTATCTTAAGATAGAGCAAGTTAGAACACTTAATTTTTTTCCAAGGGATAGATAGTCCATGCTTTTCTTTTTCTTCTTATCATTTTAAGACCAGAGAATGAGTCCTTTTGTTTCTGGGTTTGGAATTCATAATTAATTTTTTCTTGAAATAGGTTCTTTCTAAGTCACTACACCTGGACTCTGACTCATGATCCTCCTGCCTCCCAAGTAGCTGTGACTACAGGCACATGCCACTGAGCCTAGCTAAAATTTTATAATTTTTTAATGACTGGATACATGGACAGTTTTTGTCTATAACCCATGGTTATTATGGACACTTTGTGATAATGATCCACGGTTATTTGGAAAAATTGTGTAATTTTTGTTTTTTGGTTAAGCAAAGTCAAGTAAGAGTGTGTGTGTGTGTGTGTGTGTGTGTGTGTGTGTGTGTGTGTGATGTTATAGTTTGGATCTTAAATATCCCCTAAAAGCACATGTGTTGAAAGTTTGGCATTGAGCTCATGGAACTACTGGGAGATGGTAGAAACTTCAGGAGATGGGCCTTAGTTGGATGAAGTAGATCACTGTGGAGGTGGTTCCTTTGAAAGGTATATTCTCTCCCTCCTTCCCGGCCACCATGAGGTCAGCAGCCTCCTTAGCCATATGCTCATGTCAGTAGTGTTCTGTCTCACCATAGGCCCAAAATAACAGAGCCACTCAACCCTGGACTGAAATTTTTGAAACTATGAGACAAAATAAAACAAATCTTTCCTTCTTTAAATTGTTTTTCTCAGGTATTTTGTCACACCAATGGAAAGCTAGCACATACAGGTATGTACACATACATTTAAAGCTTATAACTGTGTGTATGTGCTTGAATTATCTATAACCTTGTGAGTGTGTAGTAAAAACATGTTAACTTGATCATTTTCTTATTTTTAATCCCTCTAATTCAATTTTAAGGATGGACAGGGTTTAGAATCCCACTATGAGTATGAATTTCCTAGTTTCCTTTGTATTGCTATCCATCATTGCTATCTATTTTGTTGTACATATTTCTAAATTGTCCTATTAAGTGATCAAGGATCACTACTTTTAAATCTTCTTCACTGAATGAAAGTTCTCTCTGATGAAATTAACCTTTTGGTCCCCTGTAATGTTTTTTCTTTTAACTATATTTGCTTGTTTATTATGGTAGATATACTTTTTTATAATTTACCTAGCACATTTATTTTTTTTTTTATTTTGAAGAATAAAAGAAGGATAACATAATAATAGGGGGGACTTAGCAAATTACAGACAAAATGGTAGGAAATTATCAATGGTTATCATTTTATGTATTATTATCTACAAAATAGTTTCTCAGGAAAACAAATAGACAAATAATAGTGAGTTAGAGACAAAAGAGGTAGGAGATTATCAAGAGTTGTTGTGCTATACTTTGGTATCTTCAAAGTGGCTTCTAAAGAAAATAAATAGAGCTATACATGAGTGACCTATTGAAAAATCATTAACTATTCTCAATGGTTGTTGTAGGAAACACATAATAATAAACATACATTATGAAATAGGATAGGAACATTACAAACTTAACACAGTTATGGATAGATTAGTAGGAAAATATCAATGGCTGCTGTAATACGTGGTGGTATCTTCAAAGTGGTTTCTCAGGAAGACAGAGATATGCAAGAAGGATCTAATAAGTAGTTACAGCCTAAGGGTTGTCAAAAATAGCATATTACCTCCTCACCAGTGACTCCTTTCACTGAGGTATGATGGCTGGAAGGAAGGCCAGGATTGAAAAGAAGGACCGAGAGACTCGCACCTGTGACTAGCAACAGGCTGTTTTCTTGTTCCTCCATAGTCATGATTACCCAGGACTCCTCGATGGAGATGACGGTCTGGCCAGAGGGAGAAGGCAGACCATGCCCCAAGCCCTCTCATTCCTCTTGGACTAACTGGTAGCATGGGTCTGAGCTCTGGGGCCTCCACCTCAGAGGGCAGACCGATCTCCAGTGGTCTCCTTTGCATCCAGGGCATGGCCCATGGGGCCTCTTAGGGCAGTTCCTCTTGAGGTGGCCTGGCTTTTAACAGTGGTAGCAGATGAATGCAGTTGTCGAGTTCTTCTTGGAGCCCCGGGTATCAGACCTGGGATCTGTTTCTCTTAGTGGTGCAGCAAAAGCAGCTGCTTTTTCTCGGTCTCTTTGTTTTCTCTCCTTGGCCTCCTCCTCATCATGGCTATAGAAAACTGAGGAGGCAATTCTTACTAACATCTCAAGTGATCTATCTGGGGTGAAAGCCATTCTTTGTAGCTTTATCTCTCCAGCTTCCCATTGCTTTGGGACCCCACAACCAGTTAGTGTCCTCTCCCCAACTGTCAGCACAGGCAGCAGGAATCCTGCTGCAGACTTCTCCAGAGCTCCACCACATCCTGTACTGTCAGGGGAAGAATGGCTTCCAATGAGTCTCTGCAGGTATTGTGCAAGGTCCTCCTGGTTTATAGCTTGCGAGTGGCTCTCGTGACCCCAGTCCACTGGACCTCTGACTCCATGGGCTTAGTCTGCATTCTCATGTTCTCTGAGTCCTTGTTCAGCAGCTGCTCCTCCGCTGGCTCTGGACCTTTCTGGTTCTCAATGGCAGGAGCAAGAGTGGCCCGTTGTATGGCATATATTCCCAGGGTTTGTTCAAAGTTTCAGTAATTCACACACATCCGTGGGTGGGCAACAGCAGTCGGTGCATGGTGGGCCAATTGCGTCACTGTTTCTCTGTGTCATGATAGATCCCAATTGAGCGGCGGCGGTGGCCGGCCTAAGGGCTGGCGCGCAATAGCGCTCGCCACCGCATGGCTCCCCGTGCAGTGGGGGCCCACCCTCCGGGAGCCAGCAGGCAGGAAGCTAGCCAGCCAGAAGGCTGGCGCTCCCCACCCACAGCTCCCTGTGTGCCGGAAGCCCTCCTTCCAGGGAACCCCGAGGCCGGGAGTGAGTCGCCGTGAGTGGCCGGTCCAAAGACCCAAAAAACCAGCACTCCCCGCCCGAGGCTCCCCGTGCGCTGGGGGCCCACCCTCTGGGAGCCAGTAGCACATTTATTTTTCCATTCCTATATTTCAGCAATTCTGCTTTATAGAGTTTTGGATATTTTATTTGAAATTTCTGTTGTAAATAAGATATACTTTGACTTTGTTCAATTTTCAACCCAATTTTCTTATTCTTTTTTTTTTTTTTTTTTTTGAGACAAATTCTTTCTATGTAGTCCAGGCTGGCCTTGAACTCACAGCAATCCTCCTGCCTCAGCCTCCTGAGTGCTGGGATTACAGGCATGCACCACCATGCCCCACCTCATTTTATTTTTTTCTGTTTAACATGTTATTTTCTTATCTCTTTTTCCTTGCTTTCGTATTTTTTAAAAAAGTACTTCAGTTCATTGCATTCTCATTGTTTCATCCTTCCCAATCCCCAGCCCCAGTTTGTTTAGTAGTTGGGAAGTTACTTTGTGGAAGTTTGTAATCTGCTTTACCTGAAGAACTTATCTTTAGATACGATGCTCTTTCAACTGCTAAATAAATCATCACCTAAATCCTGTTTGTCCATGAGAAAGATTCATCTTTGCAAGCTCAAATTTACCTCACTCTTCTCTTCTGCCACTGCTCCTATGACATCATCTGGGATTTAATATCCTAATGTGTTAAGCTTTTTTCACAGGATGATTGATAGCTATTTGAACTTAGCTTTGGCTTTCACTTTTACTTCCTATATTTCACAACTTCTTCTTCCTTGAAAACATTCATTTGACTAGAGTACATTTTCAGTAACTTTCCAGAGAGTATTTGTAGTTAGCAAACTTTATTCTTTCCATGTGTGATACCATCCCTATTGCAGGCTCACACTTGAATAATAATTTAACTGGTTGTAGAACTCTAGATTCAAAGTCTTTTCCCACAGAATATTTGAGTTGATTTCTCCTGTTACACAGCGTCACCAAGTGGGCAGGTGCCAGTCTAAGACCACCCTTCTGGAAATGTGATGTGCAATGCTGACCGCCCGCCATCCTCTACCCACCCTGGCTTCTCACTCAGGGTTTCTTTGAGTACCTACCTCTTTGTCCAACACTCTGTACTGTGGGAAAGTGTGAGTCCCACCCAGTCCTATGGACATTCAGAGCTTCAGGGCCTGGTTGGCTTAAGTCTGTCTGTACAGTGGATTCCTGCAGGCCTACTAGTCAAGGGGGTCACGTGTCTTAAAGAGCCATACCGCAAAATGGGGCTTGGTGGTATATACCTGTAATCCTCACTTTTATGGTTTGGAGGTTTATTTTTGCAAGGAGAACAATATAATACAGGACACATATTTTTAAGATTATTTATAATAGTTACCCAAAGAACAATATACAAAAGAATGCAAGAAATTTGTCCACACACCAAGACCAAGGAATCTAGCTGAGGGCTTGGATCCCACAGAAATGTCCAGCTGAATACCTAGAGCTCATAACAGTGCCTCCCATGAATCCAACCGGAGGCCCAGAGCCTACAACAACGTCTCATGCAGGCCTGTTTCATGGATCTGCACTGGGGAGGCTCAAAGGTCAGTGGTGGAATCTAGGAAGTCTGTGCCAACGGGATGAAGGATCTGTGCCAGCAGGCTGAGGGATATGCACCGGAGCCAGGAAGTGACCCTCAGAAGAACCAGAGCTCCCCTGGAAGGTACCACCACAATCCTCAGCAACAGTGAGGTCCTGAGCTCCTCTGATGATCAAGATGGCTAAGTTCCCATCAAGGAAGCCAATGGAGCAAGCTTCTCCAGGAGACCTGCAGTGCACCATCTTCCCCTCTGGAGCCAGGAAAGGATGCTCAAAGTGAGGACCAGAGCTCCCCCAAAGTGAGGCAAAGCCATTCTCAGTGCCAACGAGGTCCCAAGCTCCTCTAAGGATGAAAACAGCCAAGTTCATCAGGAAAGCCAGCATGATGAGCTCCTCCAAAACAACCAACAGCTCCTTACAGCTTCTACCATCTCCCAACAGCCTTTCTCCACTCCCAACTGTTGGAGACCATATAAAGTGGCTCTGAGCAGGATTTAGTATTAACCAATTGGCTTTTTGTGTTCATTGGTGAGTTGTCTGAAGCATAGGCACTTTGTCTGAGCATAGGCAATGGACTCATAGTAAGTAAACCTCTGTGAGTCCCTGGTCACTGTTGAGGCCTGTAAAGCTGTGACACATCAAAGGAAAAGATAAGGCCACAGCTAAAGACATCTGGCTCCAACCCCAATTAACTTAAAGGAGACTGTAGCTGTAGGCATCTCACTCCTGCTGTAAAGGCCTTTCTGGAGATAACATAGTTCTCCTAAATTAACATAATGTATTACTTGGAAAAGTCTCGCCCAGATTCCCGAGTACTTTTGAGTATCCTCCTCCTGTGTTTGTAAACCAAATAAATATGGGTCACCCAGAGAAATCTTTGGCTAACCTCAGAGAATACTAAAGCTATAAGAGAGTTAGTCCCTCCTGGAGCCCTGAAATCATTTCCATTGTCTCATTTATTTAAGCCTTCACCATCCACTCACTTGGGAGATTGCGGGCTTGATCAGCCTGCAATAACTAAGGGTTATTTAACCCAATACCCAACAGCCTCTTTTGTTCCTAAAAGCCTTTTTCTTCTTCTCTAGGTCTGCCTCTTATACTGCTGTCAACAGTCTCCAGGTGGGCCTCCCACACCCAGCACCATGATTACTCAGTTCAGCTGGGGGTTATAAATTGACCTCCAGTTGTCAATCCACCACACCTACCACTCTGGGAGACTAAGGCAGGAGAATTATAAATTTGAGACCAGTGTGGGCAACTTAGTGACTTGGTAAGACTCTGTCTTAAAGAAATAAAAAGGGGCAGGGATGTAGCTCAATAGAAAGGCCCTGAGTTTAATCCTCAGTACCACAACAAAATAAAACGAAAAGAATTGTACTATGGTGAATTTTAGGGTTCTTGGCTAAACTACTGAGAAACAAAGTTGCCCTTGTCTTTTTTCTTTTTTTTTTTTTCAAACTCGTATTCTTCCTGCTTGAGCCTCCCAGAGTGCTTGGGTTACTGACATGGGCCACTACTCTTAGCATTTGTTTCATTTTTTCATAAACAAACAAGAATATGGTTCCAACCAAGTCTGGTGGTCAGTATACAAGCCAGTCTTAGGGAAAAACCAAACTCAGAATATAACAGAACAGTGATGGAAAAAAATGGGTCCCTGATGGATCACTGAGCTACTGAATGAACAGCCCTGAGAAACTGCTCACCCTCTGCTGGACCTTCCCATATGTACTACCATACCCAGCCCCTTTCTTCCCAAGGCTCTCTGATCTGTGCTGTCTGTTATGGTTGAGCAGATAAAGTGAACAATATGTTCCAAGAAAGTAACTTGCCTTCTCCCTGAAGTTTTAGAAATATCTCTTCATGCTTAGTGTTGTGAAGTGCCTTCCCATATCGACTGGATCTCTTCCTTCCATCCACCTAGAACTCCCTGCTTCTTTTTATTCGGGTGACTCAGTCAGTTATGCCATTGTGAGGCACCTGTTAGCTGAGCCCTGTGTGCCGGCAGGTTTATAGTGCACCAGGGAGGCAGCAGCAAGTACAAAAAGAACAAAACCCCTACCGTCATGGAGAGAAGATGCGCAAATGTACAATACAGCACATAGGGTACGATTTGGTATCAACAGTGCTATGAACTGAAATAAGGTGTTTGTTGTGATACCAGCTGAATAGGAAACACAGTGGCTTCATGTGTCATTCAAACCACACTTAAAAAGCCTGGCCACTCAGGGCTCAGCCACAGCAAGTGTCAGCGTCCTCACGCTCCTACACTAAAGATGAACACATCCTGACTGTGAGTCCCTTCCCTGCCCACGTTCCACCCTGCATCTCTGGCCACATAAGAGTTTTCTATTCTCAAGTACTTTTTCAGTAATCTGTAAAATCTAAGAAGCCCAGGTGTACGTGTAATTTAAGTGAAGTCTTTTCATGATCGATGTTTTTGTTGTCACCCTGAGGACTGCCTTTGTTCCACGTACCAAACTAAGGCACACGGTGGTTTCCTCCTCCATAGACTGTCTGGCCAGACTTGGTAAGAGTTATTTAGTTATGCTTCATGGTGTCACAATTCCTCTGGGGTGGGATACAGCAAAGGCTTTTGTTTCATTTTATTTATTTTATTTTATTTATTTATTTTTGAGATAGAGTCTCGTTCTATAGTTCAGGCTGGCCTTGAACTCACTAGGTAGCCCAGGTTGGTCTCTGTCCTTGAACTCTGAGCAATCTTCCAGCCTCCACTCCCAAGTGATGAGATTACAGGTTTGAGCCACCACACTCAGCTTAGCAACAACAGTGTTACACAGTCACTTGGATGAGGTCTTGGAAAAGAGACTCCACTTTTGTTTTACAACGTGCTGTGAAGATGCAGGATACAAGAAAAAAGCAGAAAGAATTCACTGAGAAGCATTTCTATGGGTGCCCGGAGCTAGTGTTAAGAAATTGTCTCCAACCGAATTCCTTTTTAATGACTTCTCATTGAAATGCATAGGACGCCCCGCAGCACTCACTCAGGGCTGAGCACTGACAAAGGCCTGGTCTCAGTGCCGTGCATGCAGCCACCAGTGTCTTTCAGGCACAGACAGGGGCTGGACTGTAGGATACATTTTGGGACAGGGCTGTCCATTCAAGTTAATTCAGCAAATATTTATTAAATGCTTACTTCATAGCAGGCATGGCTTGAAACTCTGGAACGGAGCAGCGAACACAACAGACAAAAGCCTGCTATGGAGGAGCCCACGTTCTGGTGGCTGCACTAGGTAAATAGGGTAAATGTATGATGTATTCAGTGTGGCGAATGCTGTGGAGCAAAAGGATCGCAGAAGGGGACAAGGGCACCAAGGCCTCCACCCTGTATCTAGTGCTCAGAGAAGGCATGACAGGCAGGTGCCTTGGAGCACAGGGCCAGGTGAGGTGAAAGACACCCGACCCTATGTCGGCAGGAGATCACCCAGTGTTGGAGGAGCAGGTGGATGGGCCTGGCCCAGAAGTATGTCAGAGTTTCTGAAGGCAGCAAGAAGGGCAGTGTGGCTGCAGATCAGAGAACCAAAAGGAAGGAGCATAGACAAGGAGGTCTGAGAGAGCAGGAGGTTCTCAGAACTGTTGCCAGATCTTTGGCTTTTGCTCGGATGGAGGTAGAAATCAGTGAAGAATTCTGAACAGAGGAGTTCTGTAATCTGACTTGAATTATAATGGATTCCACTGTAGACTGAGTTTGGGAAGGACTTTAGGGAAAGTGTAAAAGCAGTGAGAGTAGCAGATGATGTGGTTTGGATCATGGTGGGGGTGGTAGAAATAGTAAGCAGGTAGGGCTAACATGACTTTCTAATGATTTGGACACGGGGTGTAAGAGAAGAAGGGTGTCAAAACTGAATCTTTAGTCTGAACCCACTAGGACTATAATGCAGCTGTTAACTGACAGGAGGATACTATGGGAAGAGTGGATTTTATGGTGAAAGAGGACTCTAAGATTTTGATGACAATTTAGACATGCTCAGGGTAAGAAACCCATTAGACATGCATGGGAGATGCACACTGGAGAAGTTTGGGCTGGAAGTGCACATGTTGAGATGTCAGATCAGTGAGAAATACTGTTCCCCTATGCTCCCTTCACCATGGCAGTGATGGCTTTCGTTTCCTCAGATTCTTAGGACTGTGTGCCACCTTTCTCCTGCCTCAGCCACCTTCAGGCTTAAGGCTCAGCTTTTCTAGGACTAAGAAAAGTTAACAAACTCACCATTATGATATTATTTTTGTGTATTCTCAGTGTTGGGGCCTCTCCATTTTCTGCATCCAGAATGAACATCTAATCAAGATCTTGCCAGTAGGACTGTGTATGGATTCTTCATTAGTTATTTGATTTGTACCAGCAGCAACACAACGGGCAACTATTCTTTTGCACCTTTGGGAAGCGGATAAAGAGGGATAATAGCAGAGGTAGATGGTAACCTTCAATCGCAGGGTTTTTGCTGATGGAAACCTCAACTTTACAGCTTAGGAAGTAGCACTCAAGTTCCAGTGAGCTGTTGAGACTTGAATGAGAAGATGTTCATGAACATGTCTGATAAACTGCTGCACAAAAATGAAAGGTAACCTATACTTTAAAGATTAACTTGTTTTGTTGATATTCTAAGGAATAAATGGACTGGATCAAGGTAATTAGCAGCTTTGGTTGTAGTGAAATTCCAGAGTCATTACCTTCCAACTTTTTAGTCTCTTGTTTCAGCTCTAGTTTCAAGTGGAAAATTCCAGCAGGCACAACAGTACTTGTACTTTTAGTTAGGGCAAACACGAACACATGTGGCTGCATGTCAGGGTGCAGATGAGTAACTATTAATCAGCATAAGGAATTTACATCAAATTTGCATAAAGTCAAGTCATTTTGCTAAGCAGACAGCTGGCATATTAAAGGATGTATATCACCAGTGAAAATGTCAGATGAATGTCTTTGACTGGCACAGAAGTGTTGGAAGACATTTGGAAATATGCAAAGATGCTAAGGTGACATGATGCTGCTTGATGGAGCAGCTGTCTTCAGTGTTAGACTACTGAATGTCAAGCTTTGATGCATTCAAATACCCTATAACCTAAACAACAAGGTCCAAAGCAGTCAAAGTAGACCCACTGACAAGGAAAAGGTCCATGACACGGGAAGAGTATCGTGAATTCCCTCTTGGGGTTCACAGCTTGGTCTTTCAACTCTGTTTCTATATGGTACCTACCTGCAAAATAAGGAGTAGTACCAAGTGAGTATACAAATCCCAAACATTCTGTGATGCCCAGAAACACCTGTCAAGATTGTGCCCTTCTTTTGGGTGATGGTGAGAGAAAGTGCAGAGTGTGTTGATGATTAATTGCATGTGTCAACTTGTTGGGGCCAGAAGAAGTTTAGCTGTTTGCTTAAGCATTTAGGTTCGGGTGTTTTTAGATGAGGATAACATTTAAGTTGGGAGACTGATAAAGTAGATTCTCTCCCTAATGGGAGTGACCCTTATGTGATCCCCTGAAGGTTGGAATAGAACAAAATGGCCTTTCTCCTCCAGTCAGAGACAATGCTGCTGACCACCCACTTCAGACTAAACCTGAAGTGTTGTCTTTGTTAACTTTGGATTTGCTGGCCTCTGTAATAACTTAAGTCAACCTTGTGCTTTATGTAGTTCAGGGAAACCTCGATAAATATAGATTTTAAAAAAACTAGTGTTACAAAAGCATTCCTTTAATAAATAAAAACAATCGCAGGCAAACCGTGCATAATGAAATAAAATGGAATAAATTGTAAACTTTAGGAAATTTTAATATGTATATTTTATAGCATTTTGACTTGAAGATACTATCTTCTGATAGGCAACAATTTCCATGAACTTCTCTGTGGCAATATTTACATTTGGAAATAATTTGACTTATATTTAAGTCTTAATTACTAAATCAACAGAAAATTTCCATTGTATAAATCTAGCTATGAGAAATTCAAATTCGTAAGAAGTCAGTACTTGACTAAGATTTTAATTAAAAATGGCTTAATGAAACTTTAGCATGAGGGGCTGGGGATTTAGCTCAGCGGCACAGCGCCTGCCCCACAAGAGCAAGGTCGTGAGTTCGATTTCCAGTACCAGAAAAAAAAAAAAAGAAACTTTAGTGTGAGTCTTGAGAATCTACATTCCCAAATAGCTAAGTAAATAATCACTCTTTACCCCAGTGATCAAGATACCTAGGCTCACGAACAATTTAACTTTTTAAACCATGTTTTCGTGTTTGATGTTTTTGTTATTTGTTAGAATTAGCCATAGATTTTGTACGGAGAGTGGTTCCAGCGGAACACAATCACAAGGCTTGATCTTCCAAATTGGGGTTTCTGGAATTGGCTCTCTAATTTGACTATATTTAAAGATATTTCTAGTAGCAAAGAGAGCAGAGTCCCTGGCATGAGCTGGCAACAGATGTATACAAAATATCAACATTGAATACTCCCTGTCAATCACTTATAAAATGCAAGGATCTGGGTGACCATGTATATGGTGGTTTTGAAATTTTTTTACAAATAAACAGGCATAATGAGATTATATGGTTACTCCCAATACCACTGAACAAGGTGGAGAAAGAAGGGGTTAAGCTCAGAGCTTCCAGTTTCTAGATTCACTCTATGGAACTATTTTTCCCATAGGCAGGATTCACAAGATCACAAATCAAGTGTTGGAAACTACAGTAGGTTCACCCTTATCCCTAGAAACCCACTAGCAAAATTTGTCTTCCTGTACCTATAACCTGTGCTCTGCTGGTCTTGAGGTCTTGGTTTCAAAGCGCAGCATGTTTCCAACAGGAAGTATACAATGATTCCATTGAACTGGAAGTTAAGACTGCTGCCCAGTTACTTTGGATTCCTCATGCCTCTGAATTGAGATGATCACTGTGCTGTGGGGAGGTTAATCCTGACTACCAAAGGAAATTAGACTGCTGTTCCATAAAGAGGTATCGAAGACTATTCTGGAATAAAGAGATCCTCTAGGCTCTCCTAGTGTTACCATGCTCCATGGTTAAAGTCAACAGAAAATTGTAACCCAATTCAGGCAGGACTACTAATGGTCCAGGTTCTTCTGGAATAAAGGTTTGGGTCATCCCTCCTGGCAAAGAATCATGTCTAGCTTAGGTTCCTGCTGAAGACAAAGGAATAAGAATAGGAAGAGAAGAGAGGAGTCATGAATACTAGTTATAGAAACAGGGATTATAGTTGTCATAAGAATTTTCCTGTTATTTTGCTACAAATTTGTTTGTATATGCATACTTATCAAATATCTTAGCTTCACTCCCTATCTTATTCTCTTATTACATAAGGTGAATTGACTTTATATTATGGCATTTAAATATTGCTCACATCACAGTTTGTTAATTACAGGATACTGAAAAAGTAAGCGTCATCCAAAGACTTTGCATTCTTTCCTGGGGAAAAAGATAACACATTTTTAGTTGTATACAAGATATCTGTTATCTGTTAAGTGAATTTTGACCTTGTTAGTGTCTTTATTTGTAAATTAACCATAGTTTAAGGAGAAGCATATAGGTGTCAAATTGACAAAAGGCTGTGATTGTTATGTATGTATTCAACTTGGAGGATGTTTTTGGATAAGAATAACATTAAAATTAGTGAATTTTGAGAAAGCAGATTGCCCATTGTAATGTGGCTGGAGCTCATCCAAACAGTTGAAGGCTTGAGTACTTCAAAGGACTGACCTCTGCCAAATAAGGAGGAATTCTCCAGTCTGCCCCGCTTCAGTCTCAAACTAGGACATCAGCTCTGCAAATTTTGGGCTTACCAGCATCCAAAATAGCACAAGGTAGGTCCTTATTAAAAAAATTCTCTTATTTATCTATCTATCTCTCTGTCTGTCTGTGTTTATTTATCTATCTATCTCTCCACCTATTTATCATCTATCTATCTATGAATGATTGATTCTGCTTCTTTGGGGGAACTCTAACCAATCGAAGAGTCTTCCACAAGCCCGATATTTGGGTTTATTTTATTACTTTGATTATGATCTGAAAACCTGCACTAAATTAGCAATAGAAAAATGACAACATCTTGGATATCCTAGGAAGCATGTACAAAAAACTGTTAGATGACTAAATGTTGCTGTTTCTTTAACATAAAGCATTGTTCATGTAGATTTTATCCTTCACCATCAAACAATCCAGCAAAACTAAATTGTAAAAACTGAGGAAAAGGACTGCCATACCCCATTGATTTTTTTCTGCCTCCTAACAATTATCCAAGAGAGGGTTATTTAGGAAAAAAAGGAAAGGAAAGGAAAAGAAAAGAAACCTAAATTGATTTTACTTCAGCTTAATCAAGCACATTTTAGCCAGAGTGTGCTCCAGATGACATTTGGCTGTTTTCCAAACCCAAAGCCAGCCTCCATAAATAATGATTGTCAGCACAGACAATACTGGAAAAATTGTGCAATAGATTCTAAAGGCCATTTTAAAAACAGAGCTCTGAAAATCTTTTGAGCAATAGTAGTAGGATTGAGTTGAGAGAATAACTCTCAGGCTGACATGGAAAGGGACAGATCTTATTTGGATATTATACAACATATCACACACACACACATACACACACACACACACAGCTTGTGAGATGCACATATATGGCCCATGTCACACAAGATTTCATCATTAGGCTATTGTGCAGTGAAATCAGGTCTGAAGCTCTAAAGCAATGGTAGGAGGAGTGGAAAGAAGTATTTGTACTGAGGAAGGTAGTATGACTTGCTGACTATGCAGGTCTGTTTAGAAAACTGAATTTAATTGCTAGAAAACCTTATATCAACTTCCTGTGCATATAGAGGATAAAGTCATGTACTTAAGGATTTACATTTGTGGAATGTGTGTTTGAAACCAGTTTTCTATGCCTACTTCTGCTCAGGTTAAATTCCCAGAGCCAACATTGGCTTACAAGTCAACAGTCATGGTACAAGCTAGGTGGCAGCAAGATTCATTCTCGAGTTTATCATTTGAAGTGGATATTTCACACAGCAGATTCAGTGCATTTCTGGGTGATAAGTATATTTGGAAATGGAAGGAGGGGCAGAGTTAGGATTTCTATTTTTAAATCAAGGTCATGGGTTTGTTTGCATTTAATTTTTTGTATAGGAAATAATTACTTCTGAAGTCTTACAGAACTTTGCTTCTATTTAACTGATACACTTTTTACCTCTTATTTTTGTCATTTGTGTATCTTGTCTCTTACTGCTTTCAGCTTTATAGCATTCATGGTAAATGAAGATCTGGAAAAGATACAAGTGGGTTTTGTTCTTCCTGACACTGACTTTTTCTTTTTAGTTTCCAGTGGCTAAACAAAAGTTCCAGAAGCAAGAAATTTCCAACAGGAAATACAGAGCCAAAGAAAAGGCAAGTGAACCACCAAGAATGTGAGCCGGTATGTCCATGGCGTTTGCGCATTTGTGCTGCAGCCACAAGATACCGAAGTGTCAGTGACTTGCCACACATAGAAACTTTGTTTTTGCTTTTTTCTACAACTATACTTTTGCTTTTTCTCATGAAATTCCCAAAAGGGATGTTCCTGCTTATGTAGCTCCCCAGGGCAGTTCCCTTCCAGGGGAAGATCCAGGGACATAGATGCTTCTATCTGGTGGCCTCCTCATTCCCCAGCATGAAAGTAAAGAGCGTAGTAAACATCACTGAGGAAGTTAGAGGGACTGAGCCAGGAAGGGGCTTGCGTGACTTCTACCCATGTTCCTCTAACAGGGCTGTGTCAGATGGGCTCCCTTATAAGGGTGGCTCGGAGAGATCATCTTTCTCGGTAACCAGGTTAAGGCGTGTAAGACTGGGGACAGAGGCTTTCACAAGTACCATGGTAGTATTATCTCTGCCACAGTGAGCAAATACCCATTTTATCACCACATGAGCTTATAGACTATGCTCACTCTTTCCTTAAGAGAACATATCAGGGTCTTACTGAATCACTGCTCTAGCTCAAAACCCAGATCTCTCCAGTGATGTGTGACTACTTTTCCATTTTCTTCATCTGTAGATACAAAGATGACTACCAAGCAACCTTTAATTAAAAAGATAGCTGATCTAGTTCCCCAGCATATTCAAGATATAATGTTAGACAGGGATAGGATGACAGCAGCAAACAGGTGAGCACGGCACTGCAATTGCTGGTGCATAGCAATGATGAGATTCTGGAAAGCAGACACTGGATGGCTCTTTGTGCTGGGTGCTGAGGGAGTTCTTTGGCTAAATCCTAACTCTGTTCTTCAAGAAGAACCCTTGTCTGTCATTTCCCCAGGACCCTTGGCTCTGTCCTTTGGAAGTCCATTCTTGTCTACTGTCCCCCTCAGCTTCCATGGAGATCAGAATTGGGGAGGACACTCAGCTTACCTACAGTGAAATGTGTGCAGCTGACTTCTTGCTCTCAAGGCAAGCCCGAATGCTGTATGAGGTGTTTAGCACTCAACGGCATTTTTCGCTGGAACTTAATGCTTTCTTTCTTTGCATATGCATTTTTCTTAAAAACATACATTCTAGCTTCTAGTTAGTTCTATATACCACAAACCAGTCTCATAATTCTTTTTTAGACGTAACTTTTCTCACGTCTGTCTTACTTCTTTCCTTCCTCATTCACAAATTTACTCTCTCAATTTAAAGGAAATTACACTGAGGCTGATAGGAGTGGGAAGACCACAAGTGTTCATCGGGTTCATTTTTCATATCCTTTAAAGTCCTGTTCCTTACTGTTTGGGGTCTAGAAGCAATCCTGAAAGACCCCAAGTTTGTTTGTTTGTTTGATTGTTTTGAGACAAGCTCTCACTATGTAGTGCAGGCTGGCCTTGAACTCACTCATGTAACTCAGGTTGGCCTCTGACACACAGCAATCTTCCTGCCTTGGCCTCCCAAATGCTGGGATTTCAGGTATGTGCCACCATGCCTGGCTGTCCAAGTTTTTTGATGGTATCCATTTCTTCTCTTTTTCTCTTAGTAGTCAGCAGTCTTTGTTGAGCTCATGTTTTTCTTATAATGCATTGTCGAACCCACATGATAACAGACAATATAGAGGGATGCTTAGAAGCGTATACAATTATCATGTGAGAATCACAGCTAAGGATGTAGATTGTAGCTGGTGTGGTTGAATGTTTGGAGAGTCTGAGAAAAGACTTTCCTTCAGGCACATTACACAAGAATTAGAAAGCTGTGCCCGCTCCATGTTAGTGGTAAATCTGCCAACATTCTCTTAGTTGTTGAGCTCTGGGGAGTTAGAAAAAGAAATGGAGGACATAGTCTCTAAATTAAAGGAGGTTGCCAATGCTACACAATGAAGCATTCATTGTACACATCTATCATCTATTTTTCTATCTAATCTTAACCCATATATCTTCCATAAGCATATCAGAGACACAACTATATTTTCTGAACCAAAAATTGGGACATATGGCCTATCATTGAGAATGCACTTTTGAGAACAGTGGAACAGGACGTTTGAAGTTGTAATTGACTCAGGAAATCCAGGGCATTTGGTTGCTAGACATACTATCTGGGTTGAAAAATGAGGTTTGAAGAAAGGCTGAAGTGAAAGCCCAAAAGAGATAAGCCAGGAGGAAATTAGAAGTCTCTCCCCTGCCAGTGTTTGATGGAGAATCTAGTGTTAACCTAAAAATGGGAACTGACAGGAACAGAACGTCTAAACAAATGTGCACAATTCTGTGCATTTCATTCCTCACATACCTTACTGTCCAATTAGAGTTTCATTCTCTCATTTATTTTCCTCTGCTTTTGTATTTAACAAATGGTTTCTGAGCAGAGCCTACACAGGCATTATGTTAGATATGATGGTCACTGGGGAAGCAAAGCAATCTTTGCCTCACCTTTTTAGCCTAGTTAGGGAGATAGGCATTAGTCTGTTATCCTATAAATTAACATGCAACAAATCTCTGATAAAGACTATAAAGGTCATTATAGAATACTACAGGTTGTGTAGGAAGGACCTAGTCCACCCTGGTGAGGGTGATAAAAGGCTTCCTGGAGGGAGGGAGTCTGAGCAGAAGATTCCAGGTGGGGGAAGGAAGTGAGAAGGTGACAGAAGTAGGCGGTGCGCAGACTCTCCAGGCACATAGCCCTGGAGGAGTGAGCTAGGAAAACAGATTGCATGGGCCTTCCAAACCTGGTGCAAACGGAGACAGTCATATCACGCAAAGCAGGGAGCAGGTTGGTGAGGTGCAGTGAATGACTGAGGTCTGTAGTTTTAAAAAATGAGATACAATGCAAAGAGTCTTCCTTAGGAGAGAGACAGGATCAAGTTGGCCTTTGAAGGAATTACTCTGGTTAAGGAGGGAGAAAGGAGTAGATGTGAGGGGATCACTTAGGATCTTGTTCATTATTCCCAAGAGTGATCATGGTGGCTTGGTTTGTAAAGCCCTTCCTGATTTGACCATGCCAACCTGTTATGGTTTGTGTCTGGGTGTCACTCCAAAGCCACATGCAGTCACGGGGTGGGCTTTTCGAGTTTATGATTGATACACAATCCAAGGCTGGGATTATGGGTGTGAGTGCTACACCTGCCCTGGGGCAGAGAGTTTGCATGTGTAAGGGAGAGAAAGAGGCTCCTTACCACCCCTCCCCCTCCCTTTTGCTCTTGCTGTTTTCACTATCTTCCACCACCATGAACTCTGCCATGTGCCGCTCTGCCTTGGAGCCAGCTGAGTATGGACTGAAACCGCCATTAACTGTAAGATAAATAATCTTTCCTTCCTTAATTCTGGGTATTTTGTCCCAGCAACGAGAGAAAATTAACCAAGACACTACCTCGCCACTCTCCCCATCCACACTGAGCTTTCTAAGTAGGCTCCTATCTCATACTTTGCAACTATTGCTTCTTTCTTCTGTAACAACCTTCTGTCCTCCTCCAGTTCCTCCACCTCCTTCTGTGTTTCCTGGATAATTCATATTCATTTCTCAAATTAGTTTATTTCTAATCTAGGAAGCGTTGCCTGACATCTCTCTGATGTTCCATCTCCTTAACTCTTTCTCCAGAGCTGACTTGGAAATTCCTCCTACTCAGTTCTATAGTCTCATTTGCATACACCTGCAGCTTCCTACAGAATCATTTACATACATTGGTGGTAGCCCATACTGAACTATATTACATTTGTTTTCTTGTTTATTGTACTAGGGGGCCATTAAGTAAGAATGATATCTGTCTTATTTTAACCTACCACATAATATGTACTCAATAAATGTTTAATTAAATTTCATAATAACCATGTACCTAAATATCCTAAATATTTTAAGGTACGTGGATGTTTTTCTCACTATTCTCATATCAAAATCACATTTTAATAGTGTAATATTTGGAAGTTAATGAGTTAAGCTTCCATTTACTAATTTCGAAAAAAAAACATGTATATTATACTCCTTGTGAAGAGATAGTAGTTGATGAACTTGGCTTGCAACACAGTACTCATTTTGATGAACTTACTCATTGACATTTTATTATAAATAGAAAGTGAAAAATACATAGCTTTATTCTCCTGACAGTATGATATACTGACTGGCTGCTGTTGTTGTCCTGATCCTGGAACTGTAGTCATTAAAAAAATGAATAAAGTGCCAACTAACTAAAATGGAGTCACTGAATGATCATTTCTATTGCTGGTCCTTTTCCTTAAAATTAACTCAGAAACCAAAGAAAACCCAGATTTGAAAGAAAAGAATCTTTACATTAAGTTTCTGAAAGCACCGAATGTAAATTAAGGTAAATATGTTAGCTTGGATATAATCACAGGAGCACTTTAAAAAAGAAAAATGAACAAATATTTATAATATTGCCTATCAGGAAGACATTTACATCCAAGAGATTTTAGCAGACCAGCACTTTTACTGAAACAGCTAAGAAACCAAGTAAATATTGTTCTTAAATGTACCAGAGAGCTGTGGAAGGGGCAGCTATTAGACCAATTCATATTCTAGAGAAGCAAGCACTGTTCTAAAGTGAGTTGATGGTCATCAACAGTTTTTGCTTGTTAGCTTTTTACTTGGAGTTATTTGCCAATTCTTAGAGCAAGGTGAAGATTGAAAATGATTCTGGAAGTGCGCATTGGTCAAAGAGTAAAGTAAGCCAAGATTTTAGTGACTGAACAGAGCAAGAGAACAAATTGTAAACTTGAAGAGCCCTGTTTTTCCCCATGGAATATTTGCTAAATTTTGAGATTGCGTTATGGAAGACCTAGGACAATGGGGACCTAGGACAACGCTTCTCAAGGCAGAGGAGCCCTGGATACATCATGGGGGTGAAGCCACAGAGGCACACATAGAGAAGTCTGTCCAAAGAGCACTTGTAACTCTCAAGATGTAAATTCATCTTTCACACTGTGAGGGTAGGTTGCTAGAGACCTGGTCTGGGAATCTCTGAAGGGCAGAGATGTATTTCCTGCTATCAAATGCCTGGGAGGACTACACCCTAGGGGGAAAAACAAAATAGTAGCAGAATCTTACTAAAACTGCAACCAAACCCCAAACTAGTTTAGTCTCTGGGTTACAGCAATCTATTCCTTCCTCTATCTGCCTAACAGGAAAAGAGGAAAACCTTCTCTAATGAGGGGTATAATCATCTGAAGGCTCTACAAGGTGTCAAATAAAATAAAAATGAATACAATATAATAAAAATTATTATATACACAAATAAGCAAGAAAGTCTGACTGCCAAATTCTGCATTATCTCAGTCTAGAAAAAAACTAAACTCATAGACACAGAGAATGGAATAGTGATTGCCAGTGAATGTAGATTGGGGGAGGAATCGAAAGATCCACGTCAAAGGGCACAAAGTTTCAGTTAGGCTGAAAAAGATGTGTAGATCTATTGAACAATGTGGTGACAATGGTTAATGACAGTGTATTGTAAACTAGAAAATAGCTTAGGCAGTAAATATTCAGTATTTTCATCACAAAAAATAAGTATTTGAGGTGTTGGGTGTGTTCATTAGCTCAATTTAATTATTTTCCTGTATATGTGCATGTCATATTGCATTGTACACTGTAAATATATGTAATTTTTATCTATTAATTATACCTTAATAAAGCTTGGGGAAAACATTTTAAAAGAGTGCAATGACATTGGAAAACATTATAATAGAATGCCATTAAGTAACATACTTTTATTTTTAGAGTAATTTTAGGTTTGTAGTAACTGTGAGAGGAACATATAGAAAGTTTCCAAATACCTTTGTCTGGGCACACGCACAGCCTCTGCCTGTCATCAGCAACTTGCACCAGAGCGGAGTGCTCATTACAATTGGTGAACCTGCACTGACCCATCATTATGAATCCACAATTTACACTAAGGTTTGCTCTGTGTGTTGTAATTCTGTCGGTTCTGACAAACATATAATGATGTGTATCCACCACAATAGTATCTACAGACGAATTTCACTGTCCTAAAAATCCCCAGGGGTCCCAATATTCATCTTTCCCTCCTCACTAACCCATGGCAACCCATGAAATTTTTCCTTTCTCCATAGTTTTGCCTGTTCCAGAATGTCATATAGTTGGAATCAATAGGATGCAGTCTTTTATGTTGGCTCCTTTTACTTAGTGTTATGCATTTAAACTTCATGCATTTCTTTTTTTTTTTTTTTTTTTTTGGTTTTTCTCCGGTACCAGGAACCGAACTCACGACCTTGCGCTTGCCAGGCAGGCGCTTTTGCCGCTGAGCTAAATCCCCAGCCCCTTCATGCATTTCTTCATGGCTTGGTAATCCATTTCATTTAAAACTAAATAAGATTCCATTGTATAGTTGTACTGCAGTTTGCAGATCTACTGGAGGATATCTTGGCAATTATGAATAAAATTGTTACCCATATGGTATTGCTGATTTTTCTGTGGACCTAAATATCAAGGAGCATAATTGCTGGATCATATGGTGTTACGATTGATACAGTGTGTCAACTTGAGGAGTCTAGAGGCTTGGCTAAGTGACTCAGCAGTTCTGCATCCTGGGGTGAAAAGGATGTGCCCTTACGGCTCTGGGATGTTGTTCATTGTGTCAACTTGAGAAGTTTAGAAGATTAACTAAGTGACTGAGCAGGGGCCAGGGTCCTCAGTTTGTATCATCCTGAGCCTGTGAAGAGGAGGGCATGGAGAGGGTGTGAGTGCTACACATCCCCTGGGTAGGGGTAGCCTGCTTACAGCCTAAGGGAGGAAAAGAGTCTTGTTTATGTATTTATTTACACGTGGATTTCCAGTTGTTTCAGCACCTTTTGTTGGAAAGACTATCTTTTCTCCATGGAATTTCCTTTGCTCTTTTGTCCAAGGTCACTTGGCTGCATATGTAAATCTGTTTGAGGCCTCTATGTTTGTTTCCAGTGCTCCATGTGTCTTTTCTTTCACCAGTACCATTCTCTCTTAGCTACAATTGTTACACAGTCTTCAGGTCAGAGAGTGTCAGTACTCAGACTGCTTCTCCTTTTGCCATTCCACACAAGCCTTTTCTATTTTTTATATTGTAGTTTAAAAAATGTTAATTGACACAGTACTCATAAATATTTTGGGGTACAGTGCTATGTTTTAATACATACCTGCAATTTGTAATCACAGGTGGAGTAACTATACATCACCTGATGATAAAGATATGTATTAACTCTTTGTATTAGAAACATTCAAAATCCTCTCTCCTAGCTGTTTTGAAATATTCAATTAGTTATTGTCAATCATGGTCCTTCTACTGTGCTACAGAGCATCATAAGATTTTTCTCCTACGTAGAACTTACACACAATTGGGATACATTAACTCTAATAGATGAAATTAAGAACTGACATCTTAATAATATTTTGTCTTTCTGTCCATGAACATGGACTATGTTTTCATTGATTTCTTTCATCAGAATTTTACAGTTTTCTTATAAAGTTATTATACAAATTTTTGTTAGATTTATACTTAACTATTTCATTTTTAGGAGTGCTAACATAAATAGTACTGTGTTTTTATTGTGATTTCCAAATAGTTACTTCTGGCATACTGTAAAGTAGCAGATTTTGTACATCAGCCTATGTAGTTACTCTGGCATACTGTAAAGTAGCAGATTTTGTACATCAGCCTATGTCCTTCAACCTTACTGTGATTTCTTATGAGTTTCGGAAGGGTTTTTTTTTTTGGTTCAGTTCTTTGAAATATTCTACATATACAATCATATCATCTGCAAACAAAGACAGCTTAGTTTTTCTTTTACTTCTTCCGTCTCACTGGGCACAAGTTTTACTCCTTTTCTTGTCTAAGGGGTGAGGAGAGGGGAGGAAAGGGATGGGGTGAGTAGAAAAAATTAGGATAGGAGATGTATATCTACCAAGTCCCAAAGATAAAAGCATTCATTATGTATTGCAAATATGTACTTATACAAAATTTAAAAAATAAGTTCATGAACTAGGACTTCCAATAGGGTATTGGAAAAGGGTGCTATCTTAGAAGAAGATAGAAGGAACAGACATCCTTCTATTTCTCGTGATCTTAGTTTTTCACCATTAACTGGGATGCTAGCTGTCAGTTTTGGTAATGCTTATCAAGTTGAGGAATTTCTGCTCTATTGTAGCTTGCTGAAGAACTATATGCGTGTGTGTGTGTATATATATATACACACACACACACATATATATATACACACACATAGATGTACATGCTTAGTTTGTAAGCAAACACATATACATCTATCTACCTACCTATTTTTCTTTTTTTTTGAGATCGGGTCTTGCCATGTAACTCAGGATGGTCTTGAATTCACTATGTAGCTCAGGCTGGCCTCGAACTCATGGCAATCTTCCTGCCTCAGACTCACGTGTGCTGGGATTAGGCGTGTGCCACCAAGTCAGTGAGGAGCAACATTTTTAGTATAAAAAGACGGTACATAAGCTAACATGTATAATTTGATCCTGGTTTTGTGAAAATAAGTATTCTGAATTGGAAAAAAAGACTGACTTAGAATACATTTATAATTCAAAAGTAGTCATCTTTGGGTGGATTATTGGTATTTTCTTTGATTTTTTTTTGTTTGTTTTTGTTTTTTTTCCAGTACTGGGAATCGAACTCACGACGTCGCGCTTGCCAGGCAAGCGCTGTGCCGCTGAGCTAAATCCCCAGCCCCAATTGATATTTTCTTTACATATTTTCTAAATTGACCCCAATGAAAATATGGTGAAAAGTTATTAGTTAAATAGCTGGCAGGCAGTGGAAAGAACAAACAAAAGACCGTTAAATATGTAAAGTGGAGATGTAAGAAGAGCAAACTGATGAGAACTGCCTCACTGGAGAGTGCGCTCTCTGAGCTGCAGGCCTGACTGCCCGATCCCCAGGAGAGTACATCAATCGCTCCAGGGTCTCAGCTTCGCCTAGGAAGTGCTGTTTCATTATTTGGCAATCTGTGCGCGGAACCAGGTTTTCTTTTTCCATGTGATTGTGCTCCATGCAAGAATGGGGCGGGGTGAAGGGTACGGAGAGTAAGAAGTTGAAGCTTTGGATCCCCCGGGGTGGGTATGTCAGGTCCTGCCGAGGGAGGACGGGCTCGTCACATGCCCCAAGGTTGCAGGGCGGAGCGCCGGCGCCTGGAAGGCTGGGGAGCCCCTGGTGCGCACCTGAGCGGGGAGCGGGGTGCAGCGCCCCCTCCTGGTCGGTGAGCGCCGGGCCGGGCACCTCCCGCGCGCCTGGCCAGGTGGCTTCGGAGCGCGGGGCTGGGCGCGCTCTCTCGACTCCCGGCCCCCGCGACCGCTCTGGGCAAGGGCGGCGGCGGCGACAGGCTCCGGGCGCGACGCTGCTCCGTGGTCAGGTCCGGTTGTGGGTGCCGACGGCCGGCCTGGGGTCACCGGACTAGGCTGCACTCGCCACGCGTAGGCGCTGGGGACCCGCTGGGGACTCGCCGAGGTGCGCTCGGGCGGACTCTGGGAGAGCAGCGCCCCCTCGCCCGGGCCGGCGGCCGCGGGGAGCTCGGGCCCGCCGCCCCTCCGCCTCAAGTCTGGGCGCTCCCAGCCCCATTCAGCCGCTGCCTATGGGGATCCGAGAGTTTCCCGGCGGCGCGCCCAGGGGCAAGAGCATCGCCATGTGAGTAGCGCCCCGGCGCGGGGACGCGAGGGGAAGGCGAGGGCCCTCTGCAACCGGGACCGGGCGGCCCGGGGTCCAGGAGGGGCAGTGTGAGCCGCTCGTGAAGTTTAAGGCACCGTCTCGCTCGCCGCCCGCCCCAACCTGCATCGCCCGACTAGCCCAGCGGAGGCGCGGGAGAGGGGACACGGGGACGCAACGCCCGGGCTCCGCGGGAGTGCAGGGGGCGGCGAGGGGGCAGCCCGGCCCTGCAGCGCCCGGGAGGGAAGCCCCGGCCCCGGCTGCGCCCTGCTCGCCCAGAGCCCTGTGCCTCACCGAAATGCCCCTCTCTGCCCTTGACCCTCTCCCCGCCTGCCCCGGCGCCTGCGGCCCCAGTGGCATGAGGAGGTCACCGGACGTCAGCCCCCGGAGACTGTCAGACATCAGCCCCCAGCTCAGGCAGCTGAAGTACTTGGTGGTGGACGAGGCCATCAAGGAGGACCTGAAATGGTCGCGCTCGGTGGAAGACCTCACCAGCGGGCCCGTGGGGCTCACGTCCATCGAAGAGCGGATTCTGCGCATCACTGGCTATTATGGCTACCAGCCCTGGGCAGCGAGCTACAAAAGTAAGCCCCCCTGCTCCACCGACGTCATTTCCCTGCCCTCTGGTCCTGTCCCTGCCCCAGTCACAGTAGCTAGGTTAAGAAGCTCAAGCAGCGAGGTCCAGCACCCACTTGCGCCCTGCCGGCAGATTGGCAACTTTGAACAAGAGGTCCAGAGATAGTTCTCCCAGACCATGCGGCCCCCATCCCCGTTCTCTTATGACCCTCCCACGCCCACGCAGTCCTCTGTGTCCTCATCCCCTGCCTCTGGAGGTGTTGCAATATGGAGGGCACCCCTGGTGTGACTAACCTCGAGAACCAAACCGATGCAGGGAATCAAAGTGCCCCGGGCTGCTCAGCCTTTTTAGGGATCTGGGAGTGTACTGGGCTCTGGGTCAGCTCAGCTGGCTATTTGGAGGATGCAAACTTGGACAGATTTTAACTCTTCCGGATGTCTCCTGAGCCGTGGTAACTTCACTTTGCATCGGTGAGGAGGTTCTATGTGGATCTTTCTAGATACTGGCACTGGTGGTGGCAAGGTGAGCGCTTGGAGTTACCAGACTTTCCTCTGGCAGTGGGGTTCAGCTGTTGGCTTGGTACTGCTGTGATCAGTTAATAGATATTACCTGTGCGGCCACTTTGGTGGTCGTTTGATTAGGTTGGAAGAGAGAGGCGGGCTACAAGAAACTGTATATAACTATAGTTAGGTGATCCCATTCCTATAGTTGGACAGAGCCCAAGAGATTGCTTTTCAGCCTTCAAGTAGTATAAGCAATGAACATGACTCATTTATTTGTGAATAAAAGACCTGACTAACAGTTTGGTGATTTTGAGATTTCTTTTTTACCTTTATTGCTTGAAATTGCAACATTGTTGGTTTTCACATAAAAATGTCAGGCTTTTGTGATTTAATCCCGTTCGTCATTAAAAGTATGTCTATCTTTAGATTATTCCTAAAACCTTCAAGTCCTAGCCAAAGGTCAGCAGTCTGCTAGCAGTGAGTTTGATGGTTTTATGTTATTTGTGGGAGCAAACATGGGATTTAAATATTTAATTTCCTTACCTTTCCTTGTCTTTAAAGGACTATGATGATTGCATTTAACTCAGTGTAAACCTTTAAGATGATCTATGTCTCCTTCACTCTCTTGATTTGCTGCTAAAACTGTGGATGATTTACCTACTTTAGATTGCAGAGGAAAGTCAAGGGACCAAATTCTCTTTCTGGCTGCAAAACACTGGCTCTAGGATAGCAAAAATTAAAACCATTGGAAACCATTTTTTATGGGTGTGGATAGGGTGCTCAATTTTTATTTCGGTTTTAAAATTTCTTTTAGAAAATAGAAATTTTCTGATTCTTATTTTCATTCTCTGGTTGCTTCATAACTGAAGACAGTGATATAAATTATAGTCTTCACGAAGTCATCTATTTGACCCCTGAAGTCATAATAAGGTTTCCCTTTATAATTCCATTTGTGCCTGGCTCTATGCACTCCATGGAAATGATGACTGCAGTTTGTGACTTCAGGGGCTGGTGAGCAGCTTGCAGGGGTGAAGACTGTGTACAAACACACTTTATAATTAAGAGCAGGGAAAGGCCACAGAAAGTGAGTCCCTTGTGCCATCCACAGTGTGCTCGAGTACCCTCTCTAAGGCTTCACTTGAAGGAATAAATACTAGCAGATGAAGCTACAGTGGTTCTCAAAAGATGACTAAAATCAGCTCACTCCACTTCCTATTCCTGTGAAGATTCTTTATTCCAAGATATTTCCTTGCTACTAAAATGCTTTAGGTGACAACTGACATTTTGATGAATTAATTGGGTTTTAAGTTTAAATTTAGAGATGCTAATGTTTTATTCATATAGCAGGAAAGGTTTCAGGGCAGCACTTTGCCATCTTTACCCAACTAAAAAATAATAACACAGAGGCTCATCCATCTGTAGGTATCAGTGAGATACTTGGATTGTTGTTTAATAATTGCACAGACTGGAAGAGATGATGATTACAAATGAAATGTCTTCCAGTGGAAGTTACAGAGGCTCCAAGCCTCATCCTTGACATTGTCATCGTCCCTTTCAGTTATCCTTCACACTGACTTACCTGCGTCTCAGCTGTAGCAGCTGCCGGGAGATTTACCCTGAGTTTGCAGGCTATGTGATAGGGATGCCAGCTGCCCGTGTGTAGTGCAGCAGCAAAAATCATTTGAATGACCAATTACTCATGGGTTTCCTTTTTGTGTCTGGACTTTCTCTGGGTAGATAAGGGTAAAGGAGGCAATTGTAAGGAGGGCAGAGGACCTCCACTCAGTACTCTCAACCCCAGCAATGAAAGCCACATATTTCACTCTAGGCAAGAGTCTTTTTGTAAGAATTAAAAAAAAAATCTAAAGTTCCTGAGGTTTGAGAGGAATAGTTTGTGGGGAAGTTAAACTATAAACAAATAGGTAGGAAGGGGTGAGTTCCTCTTCTCAGTGGCGCAAGATGTCCAAGCTCCGCATTCCATGTTTCTGAATTTAACTATTTGGCAGTATTCTCGGGGATTCCTTAAATACTGGCTGCAAGTATATCCAGATCCCCAAAGGCACTTCGTGCTCAGTAGTTGCTCAATAAATATTTGTTAGTTGAACGAATTGTGGCCTGAACTATTGACCTCTGGGAGAGACAACCTCTGAGTGCACCTCTGGAGCGACTTGTGTAACTTCATTTTTTTATACTGACTTCCTGTTGGTTTGGAATTGCTTTACTCTTTCATAGTTCTTCCATTGTAAGTGTTTTCTGAGCCATAAACTAGAACAGATTCTTGATGATAACCTGTGGTTTGGTCCAGGGTTTCTAAAGCTCACCACTATTGACCCTTTCTACTGGGTAATTCTTCCTTGTGTGGACTGCCTTGCATATTGTAGGGTGTTCGGTAACATCCCTGGCATCTACCTATTAGGTGCCAATATCACCCCATCCTTTTCCATCTGATAACCAAGGCATCTCCATATATTGCCACATGTCCCTTAGGGGCTGAGTTCAGCTTTGGTTGAGACCCACTAGTTTAACCTGAACCTCAAATTCATACTTCAAGTGACCTCCACTCTGGTGACTGGTAGTGCTGAATGAGCAGGCCTGCTTCCTGAATTCCTGGTCTGCTCCTCCCTTCCCTTTTCTCCCTGGACCAGTTCTTGGATCATGGGCCAGACTATAAATTCACAGCCTTCTGAAGGCTCCAAAGAACCTATTGCTTCTGTAGCCAATGTGGCTCCCCATGGATTCACCTTAAATTAGTACCCTGTGGGGAGTGCTTTAGAACTGAGAGCGGTCTGCATAGTTTCTCCCAAGAGCTTCTTTTCTGTTCTCACCTTTGCCCAGAGTAGAGAATAACCACTGAAATGTCTTCTGTTCCTTCTTTCTTACTGGCTACTCTGATGTAGAGCAGGTTGGGAGGAGATGGCTGTGGAAAGAGAGAGGACAAGGAGATCAGAAAGGCTCCTAGTATATAAGGACAACCAGCCCAGGTGTCTGGCATGCTGGGGGTGGGCATGTACAGAGATGTCTGAAGTAGCACAGCTTGCAGACCCAGAAGGAGGCTCTTGCACAGGGTGAAGAAACACCTGAATGCTTTCCTATTTTCCTTTATTCATTTAGCAAACATTTTGGGGGCATTCACCCTCTGCTAGAACACAGAGTCAGGAGACAGGAAAAGACTCCCTCCCCAGGTGTGCCTTCTTCAAGGATCACTGTTGACAAAACCTGCCTTGATAACAGATACCTTAGGCATGAGTGTAGGTAACAGATGCCTTGATAACAGATACCTTAGGCATGAGTGTCACAGCAAGTAGGGATGTTTCACTTTCCAAAAGGATTCCCTGAAGAGTGTTTCCAAATAGTGCACTCCAAACACTTTTCTACTCAAAAGCACTTTTGGAGAGCAGCTTTTGTAGGAGTAGGCATGCTTATTCCTTATCATGAGGTTCACTTGTCTTTGGAGTAGAATTGTTAACACTACATTGTGCTTGTTATGGTCTAGATCTAAAATGTTCCCCAGAAGTCTCAAGTATTCAGAGGTGGGGTTTTCAATAGATGATTGAACCATGGGCGCACTATACTCATCAATGGATTAATCTATTGATGAGCTTATGACTAAATGTGATGTTAGGAGGTGGGGCCTGATCAGAATAGGTGGGTCACTGGAGAGGTGCCCTAAAAGGATACATTCTCCTGTCCTGTCCTTTCCCCTCCATCTTCCTTCCCTTTTCCTCTGCTTTCTGGCAACCAGGATGTGAACAGCTGTCCTCTACCATGCCATTTCACCATGCTGTTTCTGTCTTGGATCCAATAAACCATGGACTGAATTCCCTGAAACCATGAGTCAAAGTAAATGTCTCCTTTAAGTTGCAAGTGTGAGGTATTTTGTCCCAGTAACAGAAAGAGACTAATACAGTGCTGGTGTGTTTGATAAAAATTACTTATTTTTAGAGTGCAGTTGGGTTTAGTTTTACATCTGTACAGTGAAGGATAAACTAGCCCCAAAAGACCACCCATTTCTAGTCTGCTCCCACCTACCACTGGTAATAGGGGTCATGGCCAGTGATTCTAACCCTGGCTAGGAGTATGTAGGACACTGAGCAAAACCTCTTCATCTGGATAAAGATTTTCTACTTCTTGCTGAAAAATGCAGGGTGCTGAGTAACTAACAACCTGGTACAAGGATTTTCATGCTGTGGATGATGGGATTTGAGGAGAAAGGACAATCTTCCTGCCACTTCAGAATGGCCTGTACCAAGGCTGCTTGCATGGGTGGCCCCATGCAGCCAGAGCAAAGGCACACAGGGTGGTTGAAGTCATGGTGCTCAGCCTCTGTGTGACCCTCCCAAACTGCAAAGGTCAGGTCAGCACTCATAAATGATCCAGGGTGAGAGTTGATGACTCGGCTGTAAAAGTTTATTTTAGGATGGAGTTTGTCATATTAAATAGGAGTCTGAAAAGATTTTAAAAGGAAAGAATTGGAAGGTGATTGGGGGAGGGTGAGCAATAGAACTCAAGATTTCTAATGTGTCAGAGAGTAAAGCTGGTTCCTCAGTGTGAATACATGCTAACAATTTAGTGAGTAGCTTCCTGAGTTTTGACAGTTAAGATTCAGAACAATTACTGCTTAAGAAAACCTAGTGCTCCCCAAGTCACTAAGACTAGGCCATCTGTTTGTGAAGGGTGTGGTGTCACCTGCAGGTAAGCTTTGTCTCCCAGGCTTTAAAGTCGTAGGGACAAAGAGGTGTCTTACTCTTTCTCAGAAGTGTGTCTGAGGAGTCCTTGCATAGTGGCTACTGTAAGACATTCTAGGGGTGGAGATGGGCACGTTGGCCTTCCTTAAGCAGCTGAAAAAATTTAAGTTACTGCATTAAAAAATAAACCCACACATGTGTGAGCCATTGCATTGTGTTGTGCATTTTTCAGGTGTTGTTGAGGACACTTGAACTGCAGCCTGCATTGGAGGGGGCACCCTCAGGCCCCCAGAGTTGTCAGGAGGAGCAAAGGACATGGACCACCATGGAGTTATATGCACACCCCAGCTATGTCCCTACATAGATATAGGACAGATTATTCACCATGAGTCTCTAATTTATCATCTATATAATAAAGAGTGGACAATTGGAAACGAGCCTCGGCCCTGTATGTATGAGAACAAACAGATCAGATACCATTTGGAAAGTCTGTGCAGCTTACAGGGACCTGTCAGTTACCCCTGGCCACATGGCTTAGGTCAGGCCCCAACGGCAGATAGCACCATCTCCTTGGGCGTTTACATTGGACTTCTGACTTGACTGCCTTAACCAGTGTCTCTCCTTTGGTCTGAGATTAAAGCCAGAAGCTGTACAGATAGGCACAGTGGCACATAGTAGCATGCTCCTGAAGTCATAGCTACTTAATAGGCTGGGGTAGGAGGATGACTTGAGCCCAGGAGTTCGAGGAGTTCAAGTCCAGCTTGGACAACATAGCAAGACCTGATCTCAAAGAGGCTGTGCTCCAGGGTAAACTGAGTGAAAGAGAGACTCTGAGGGGCTCCCCTGTTTCGTGTGAGCGGAGAGGCAGCAAAATTGGTTTATGTAGAGAGAAGACTCCGGTAGATGTGTGAGACAACTAGCAGGAGCCATGGAGTCAAAGGACCATGTCCCATTTCCCTCCTAGATCAAGGTCATGCTGCTGCTCCTCCAAGGCCCTGAGCCTCCACTGCTGCAATGCTACAGCCCATTCTTCTCATGTGAACCTATCAGGTTCTGTTTGGAACATTGCCGGGCTCCTCTGTGGAGAAGACTGAACCTTCCCCACTTGGGTTCAGGAACGGCAAAACAATGGTCTGCATCTCAAAGAACTGGTGACTGGAAGCAAAAGGTCACTCTCTGAATGCTGAGACGATGAAGAAGGTCACAGAGCCCCAGTCACTCGAGTGCTTCACAGAGAAGTAGACACCCAGTCACACCATCTGGTTTAAATGTGCACATGTCCACAGCAGGGGATGAGCTAGAGGTTTCTGCCTGTTTTGTTTCGTTATTTGACCTGACACCTTTGGGTTCACTGCAGTGGTGAGTGTGCACAGATCAATAGAGCAAGTGACGAGCTTTGTTTCATTATCTTATTGCAGAGCTTAGAAAAGGACATGTGCAATTAGGAATCCAATAAATTCTTTGGGTGAATGATGGTAGCAAGCATTTGAGCTATTGCTTAGGACATAAGCACCAATTTTTTTCACATGCAACTCCAGGGAGCTTTAATTTATGACGTTTAAGATGGTAGGAAATAAATTGCATCACTCAGGTGATTTGCAGCATAGAAGGCTATAGGCTGTTTTGGACTCCTGTGACATGAAGACATTCAGTGTAACTTCTCAGAACAATTTTCTGGTTTTGACAAATGCTTTTCTGTGACATTCAAATTTTTTCCTTGTCAGTTTGCTATGTATCATCTACAGTACTCGGCTAGGTCAAATCTATTGGGAGATTCTTTTTATTTTTCTGCACCATCTACTTTCAACAATATAGTGTTTAAAAAATTGGGTATGTCCTCAAAGTTTATTCAAAAGGGTTGGAAGGAAAGTGCTTTTAAAAGAATGGTGAATTTGCCTTTTTATTCTCTCTTTGAAAGTGGACCCATCCTATTTTTAGTGAATGTATGAGATTCATTTTCTTTAGGAAAAGGAGTACAGCTATGAGTGTAGGTACGAATCACGTGGGCTTGGAGCACGATTCAGTGCACTAGTGTGAAATACAAGGGAAGGAATGAAAGTCCCCTCCACCCTCTAAGAAATAGTTTGAGGATAGCCAGGTGTGGTGACGCACGCCTGTAATCCCAGCACTTGGGATGCTGAGGCAGAAGGATTGCCATGAGTTGGAGGCCAGCTTGAGCTATGTAGTAAGCTCAAGGCCAACCTGACCTACATAGTGACACCCTGTCTCGAAAAAAGAAAATGAAATCATTTGAGGATTGTGCATACACCATAACTGAAACAACACATCTCAAGGGCTTATCCAAACTCTTTTACTTTGCATTTCATTTTATTAGATATTGAGCATAAAAGTCTTACATAGATCTATCTGATTTGAGGCTGTAAAGTGCATTTTCCAGGTCACATAGAAATAAAAAATACGCTATTAAAGTTTAGTTTTAAAGCGCTAAGAAGTGTAAATGTGTTTCTTCTATCTGTAACCAACACTGCATCTGATGATTTTCTTGAAATCCACTGAGGAGTTTCCATGTGGTGGCTGGACGGTATAAGCACTTCCCGTCAACCAGTCCATGGGCCCACCGGATGCTCCCTGCTGAGAAACCTGTGGACCAGGCAAAGGCTTCAGAATCATCTCTGCATGAAATTCCAGGTGCTTTTCATTCAGAGCCCATTTTTGAATGGTTTAGAAACAGATGAAACAATGGAATCTACTATGAGGGCATATTCGTTTACTCATAAATATATCCATCTGTACATCCACCCATCATCCATTCCCTCAGTCATCAAAAATCCACTCTTACTAAAAGGGCAGTAAATGTATTCATGCCTAAAGTAAACATCAGCTATATGGTACAGTTGTTTCTTAGAAAACGACATAGTGGGATGGTCAGACATACGTAAATCAATCTATAAATTGGATTGGCCTTGATCCACATTTTTTTTTCTTTTTGCCTTGTGGCTCTCTCTATGTCTATTTTTGGTCTTTCTCTAACTAAGTACCTTGGGAGTAATTTGGGCAAACTAAACTCTGTGTTTATAAATAATATTGCATAATATTTTGTCGTAGGAACCATGAGAGCTAGGTAGATTTTTCACTTTTTCTCTTCTCTTAGAAACTTGTGCTCTCCACAAGTTCTAATTTGCTAATTTCATATATCCCAGAACAGTGGACACTTGTTGCCTTCATGAAATCATGCCATTGCAAAGATTCTTGTCTGGGTTAATGAGATTAAGCTACTAAAGCAGCATCCTCCTTTTCTAACATTTTATGTTGCATGCATTGTTTCACTCCAGCTCTTGGGAAAGCTATCCCAAGGCTGTCTTCTTCCTCCAACTGGAAAGTGGACTGAAATTCTAAGGAGCTAGGAAGCATTCTCAGCTCGCCTTGCACCTTGCCTGTTCTCTCCTGTGAGACAACATTCTGTTCATGCAGTTTCTCCAGTTCTTTTAAGTGAAAACCCCCAAATCAATAGAAGTGCTCTTTAGAAGCTATTCAGCTGTTCAGTTTCAGAGTAATAACACAAACCAGTCCGTGTAGGTGTGGAGTGATGTCTCTGAGGGGCGTCTCTACTTTTATGTATTAATAAAAACATGTCTCGGTTAACATGATGGTTATTTGACATACTGTTGATGATGGAAAGAGCTGGGGTTTCGTCTGGCAGTCTCTTGCTGTAGTTCATCCTGGAGTCAGGTCCCCCTACGCACATCCGTCTAAGACTCAAGGCTGGGGCTGAGTTAAAACACAGGCTGAGGCTGGGTATTCAGAGGCCACTACCTCACTGCTCCTCTCTTACTGACTCGCTTGCCTCTCTCCTTGACCCCCTTTTTTGTGATGAGCACATGGAAACCTGAACCCCAGGGAAGGCTGTGCCCCTGAGGGACACTGGCTTCTGATGGTTGGCAGGTGATCTAAGACTCTTTGGACCAATATCAGGGTTGTGTCTTGAATTTCTCCATGTCTTTCAGACTAATAGCTCCTCTGTGTGTGTGGTAGGGGGAGGTGGCTTAGGCACTGCAGTCTCTTGGTCACCTTGTATCTGATAAGAGCAAGAAATAATATAATGGTTATCTTCTAAGAGCTTAGACCTCCTTCCCATGACCTCAGTGGTGCTCTGGGACTGCCACAATTTCTCCAATGAGGTATCTGTGTTGCTCATGGCTGTAAAGAACATTTTGGAGGCAATTGGTGTCTATTACTCATTGAATCACTTTGTGGAGTATTGTTATTTTCCTTGGGCCTCATAGTGTTAGTGTGGCTATGTAGAGAATGTCCTTATTCTTAAGCGATGCCCAAGTATTTAGGGATGAAGTGTCATTGTGCCTGTAATGTACATTCAAGTAGTTCAACTAAAATGTGTAGACAGACAGATCAAGTGACATAGTAAAAGTGGCAAAATGTTTGATATTTAGTGAATCTAAATAGGTGTCAACCTTTCTGTAAATGTGAGTATTTTCAAAATACAAAATGCCATCATTCCAGCCAGTGGCTTAGCACAATCAGGCTTGAAAGAGAAACGCTGCAACTATTTAGTTCAGGTTATTACATCAGAGCTGAGCTAACACGAGGGAAGATTGTGTGAACGCTGACAAGCCAGCTCCAGGGAAGGAGCAAGCCCTCCCTCACCCCATAAGGCCAGCACAATTGCTGGCTCTTGTCACACTCAGCGCCATCTTCCAGGCAGGTCTAGTACCTACGGTAACATCTACCGAATGCTGCCCTCATCTCTGGAACATGCTTTTCACTGCGTGGTGCTGTACCTCAGGCTCCAAGTTATTATTTTATTTTTTATTCATTTATGTTTCTAATACATAATAAATACATTCAGTATGAGTTGGTACATACACATATTATATCTTGGTTTGTTTTACTTCCCCTCTTCTACCTCTCCCTTCTGTCTCCCCCTCTCGCCAGATCCCTTTTCCATCTCCACAAAGTCTATCTCCTTGTTTCCTGTCATCTATATTTTATTCTGCTCTTTATAGTTTAGGTTTCTTATGTGAGAGAAATCATGTGATATTTAGTCTTCTGTGTTTGATTTATGTCACCTACCATGATGATCTCAAGGTGCATCCATTCATCTATTGGTAGACATATAAGTGACTTCCAAAATTTAACTATTGAGTTATGCTGCTATAAACATGGGTATGCATATAACACTATAATATGATGTCATGAACTCTTTTAGAAAGGTACCCAGAAGAGGTATGGCTGGGTCAAATGGAATTTCTACTTTTAGGATTTTAATGAATCACCTTACTGATTTCCCTAATGGTTGTACCAGTTTGCATTCCTACCAACAATGTAGAAGTGTCCCTTTTCTCCCACAACTTTGCCAGCATTTGTTATTTTTGACTTCTTCATGATAGACATTCTTTCTGAAGTAAGACAGAATTTCAGTGTTGCCTTGATTTGCATTTCTCTAAGGGCCAAAGATGCTGAACATTTTTTCATGCACCAATTGGCCATTTGTACTTCTTTCAAGAAGCACCTATTCCTTTTAATTGCCTGTTTCTTGATTGGCTCCTTTATTTTAGGGAGTCTAATTTTTCAGAGTTCTTTATATGTTGTAGATATTAGTCCTCTGTCTAAGTGGTAGCTGGCAAAAATACATTTTCATTCTGTTGGTAAAGGAAATCTAGTTTTGCAGGTTTATACTGCTAGTCTATCACTACAAATAATTTAACTTTTGTACCCTATAAGATAAAAATTTCTAGCTTGGGGACCCCTTGCCTTACTTGAGAGTGGACAGGTAGCCAAGCATCTTAGTCTAAAGAACAGGCTGTCTATAAGATTCTCTCGTCTGTTGTGCAGATGGCTCTTCATGTTCTTGGGCTTCTGAATGGAGCATCTTATCTTCTAGGGTGGAGTGTCGGGGGTGTTACATGTGTCTCTTGACCAGATCACCTTGTGCCTGGTTCTCTGTCCTTCTTCCTGCTTCCCAAGGTTGGTGGGGGGATGTATCTCAGGAGCAGGCCACTTCCTCTGAGGGCTGCTCCCAAGGAATCTTTTCTGTCTGCTGCTCTCTGGAGAACATTGGTTAGTGGTAAGAGGGGGAGAGTTAAACTGGCTTCCCATTTTCTTCTTTGCTCCATGTTCAGGCTGATAAGAATTTTGCTTTTAGCAGCCTGAAATCTTTTGTAGAATTCACCACATGGTGGCTTTCCTTTAGGAGGGCATTGTATTTGGTCTTTGTGGATAGAGGAATGAAGGCACAGTGTAATGAAGAGACCCCACAGGATTCAATCAAAGATGACATTACTTTTGTCTCACAGGTAATATGTATGAATTGAAGGCACTAAGTTATGGGGATTCCTCTATTACAAAATTCATTTTCAAAATCAGAAAAGATGGGCATGGTGGTGCACACCTGCAACCCAGCACTCTGGGAGGCAGAGCAGAAAGATCTCAAATTCAAGCCCAGCTGGGGTAACTGAGTGACTTAGCAAGACCTGTCAAGAAAGAAAGACAAAAGAAGAAGAAAGAAAAAAAGAGAGAGAGAAAGAAAGAAAGAGAAAGAAAGAGAGAAACAGAGGGAGAAAAGAAAGAGAAAAGAAGGAGGCAAGGAGGAAGAAAGGAAGGAGGGAGAAGAAGGAAGGAGGGAAGGAAGGAAGGAAGGAAGGAAGGAAGGAAGGAAGG